>NC_058371.1:41409270-41717291 GCF_018350175.1 Felis catus | reverse complement strand
TAACACAATAAACGTGCTTATTTGATTTCCCCAAAACTAAATGTTCAAATAGGAAGACTAAAAGGCTCTTCTCTGATAAAAATTTTCATATGTTTTCAATCCTTTTTTCAGGGTTTCAGGGGACAGATTTCTTTAATAGCAAAATTGGCACAAAATGACGAGATCAAAGTAGGTTGCAAAGAGATTATTTACTGATGTGTTCATGATGAAAGAGATGACAGGAAAGAGGAACAGAAAAGTAAGGAAGGGACTTTGACTTGCCAGGTAAGTCACCCAGGGCTTGCGAAGGCACACAAAGAGATAACCCCTGCTTAGCACAGTAGTTAAAAGAGAGAAAACCTTGTTGCCCAATTGGGGAGAGGAGAAAATGCTAGACCTATGGATCGCGCTTGCCCAGGATTCTGGCTACAGCTACCATGTTTGATGAAATAACGAGTAACAAATGCAATTTTCTGAGCACCAATCAGTCCCTTCACACATAAACCTGCACCAGGCTTCCCAAGGAACTAATCAACCTGATACCAGAGAATGAATTCTCCAAAGTGGATCACAGCGGTGTGGCTGGATCCTGGATTTCATGCCCCATCCAAGGTGAAGTTGCAGGGATGGTGTTTTGCATTTCATCAATTATTCTTCAGCTCCTATTATGCTTTTTTTAGTCTAGAGTTGTTATTTTAATAATCTTTGTTCCAAATGGGGAACTACAAGGAAGAGGGATGAGGAGGAGGAAGAAGGCAAGTGTTCCAGTGTGTCCCACTTGCACTTTCCAAGCTCCCTCTGCCCCCTTCCCCCACCCTGCCTTTTTCCTCTCCCTGCATGAGTCACCATTCAGGAGCTGGTTTAAAAGCCTTACTTTGAATGTCCTCTATCATGATAGAAATCTAGCAGCTCAGCATCAATTGAAAGGACCCTCAATTTTTGCTACCGGTTTTTTGGTTCCAGGCACCCCCTTGAACTCAAAAGCATTTTCCAGTTTTATGACTGCCTTCTTGAAAACCAAAGTGCCCCCTTTCAAACTCCCCCCCCCCACACCTGCTAGGTGCTGCCTCTCCAGGGCTCTCTGGGGCTCACGTGCCCTAGACAGACCACAGGGGTGAAGGTGTGTGGCCAAATATGCCCCAAACAGCAGATAAAAGCTCTGAGTTTACTCCAGGCTCCCAAACACAAAGGCATAATTTGCAGGGCTGCAAGTTTGTTGTGTTTACTGTCAGACAACATGTGCAGAAGAGAAAGCTGACTGTATCCTGACCAAAAAAAAAAAAAAAAAAAAAAAAAAAAAGTCAGGCAGCTGGGTTTTTTTTTGTTGTTTTTTTTTTTTAACCATTGTGAGTAGAGCTTCCACAATAACAGCAGCCACCCGAAATAGCTGCTTAATGGAGGTGGGGGACCTGTTGTGGCAATTAAAGAAAAGAAGAATTAAACACTGAAAGTGATTTGGAGAGCCCGAGAAGGGGGACTGTCATCTGCACCTCAGCAGCAAGGGTGTCATAGGGACAAGGGGTTGCTGGAGGATCCTTCCCAGGACTGGGAATTGAACTCCTCAGCTTCAGGTCTAGGATAGAAATCAGGGTGAGGCAATGCACCTGACCCCCGCTAAAGCCCCAAGGACTTGTAAGATCAGTCCCGGACCCGCAGCTTCAGAGCATCCAGGAGGTCAGAGGACAGACCTGGTGAAGTGCTGTAGGGCATTCAAATAGGAGCTGCCTGAGCCAAAGCAGGCAGGAAGTTCAAGACCAAGCTCATCACCTTCTCTTCATGCTTCCTAGGGGAGGCCTACCTACCTAACATCTCCCATTTGCAGAAATTCTGGGAAGTTTCTGGGAGATGCAAAACTGGGTCTCAGAACAAGTGAGGGAGGCCCTTGTGGTCCCACAATTTAGAATGCACAAGGGTGCTTCGAGGCTGAACCAGCCGCTGACCATGGCGAGCATTTTTGCTCAAATAGCAATGATCAGAAGCAGTGTAGACGGTGGCTCCAGCACCCTCTGGGGCACAGATGGACCTGCGCACCTAAACAGACCCAGCCCCTCAGAGCTTGCCCCTCCCACCAGCCTCCACCTCCCAGAGCCCTTGGCACGCTTAGCACTGGACAGCCCTTCTCTGGTAAGGGTGTAACCTTCACACTGGATACAATTTAGCTCCAACCCCTCTATTTCAGGACACATCAAGCCCGGAAAGTCTTCCAGTTTTCAGGAGCTAATCAATTAAGTTATTTCTTCTCCTCTGACAACTGTTTCGTTGGTTTTTCCCCAAGTTGTGTGTCACACGGATGCCCATCAGGTCAAACAGGACAGTCTCCCACACCCCCAGGAAATTTTTTTTTCCCCACCAAGCAAAATGAACTGAGACAGACTGGGCAAGGAGTAGGAGGAAGGAAGGTCGCAGAAGTTTGAGGAAGGGCCCAAGTTGAAGGTCACATAGTTGAGGGAAGGCAGGTCAAGGTAATGGAGAGGGGGCAGACCGTATGGAGAAAACCCAACCACCAGTCATGTTTCTCAGTGTCAGCTTCCCAACGATGGGTCCGCCAGGAAGCGGCACATCCAGGGGTCCAATTCCCTTCACCCAGCAAACCTGAATTTACACCCCAACCGTGCAGTCACCCTAGCCCAAGACCAGACCTATTTCCACAGACCTGGGTGCAGCTAATTGCGAGAGTAGTAAACAAAGCCAGTTCTAGACAGCGCAGAAGTTTTCCAAATTGTCAGCTTGTTTTCATCCCAACAAAAGATGGTGATTTCCTATATCTGTCACGTTTCCTCGCCTAAACTTTTCTCTTCTTTCTGCAATCCCTCTACATAAGCTAAACTGCAAGCCACTGAGAAGGGGAGAGCAGGAGCCGCACCCCCCGGGACGCAGGCAGGAGTACCTTTTCCGCGGAGCAGAGGGGCTGGTGGCCAGAGGCTCGCTGCCCTGCCGAGTCGTGGAACGATGCTGTCGGGATGGAGCACGCTGAGGATTACGCGTTCCCGTCTCTGCGACCAGACCTTTCGGCAGCTCGGCCCAACTGTGCTAGCGATGCACTTAGCAATTATCTGCTGGCGCCGACGCCCCGCCCTCTGCTCCTGCGATTGGCTCTCCAGTCCCGGGCAGGACTGCATTGGTTTCAGCCGACCTCACTCATTGCCTTGGCTCCTACTATTATCTAAGCCATCAAAGGAAATAATTCCATGTTTCATTGACAACCTGTAAGGCTCTCCCCGGGCCTGGCGGGGGTGGGGGTGGGGGGGTCGCAGTCAGGACTGGGAGTCCAGTGGAGGGAGGAGGGGAGAGTAGAAAAAGTAGGGGGTGGGGGAGAAAGAGAGCTCGAGAAGGGGTGGGGGTGAGAGGGAAAGACAGAGAGAGAGAGGGAGAGAGAGAGGGAGCTATCAAGCAATCAGATTCTTGCTCCAGCATTTTAACTTCCACAAAACAGAGCCCATAGCAACAATTTTCTGGCCTTCTTTTTCCCCCAACTGGTGAATGTTCCTGAGGGTAGAGAGAAATGTAACAGTGGGGTTTCTGCCTGTGTCAGACAGGCTCTGGAAAGCAGAGCAGGTAAGGGCTGAAAGAATATAGTGCTGGTTTTCCCGGGCCACCCTGGAGGGCATGTGAAGGTCATTTTCGATTATTGGGGGGAACTACTATGCATCTTCACTGGACTTTATCCATCAGTTCTTTCCCTAGCGGTTCACCGAAGGCCCCAACCTGGGAGATAATTTCCCTGGCAGCCTATTCAGAGTCTCAGAAGAGCTGTTCTAAAAGTCAGTGAAAGTCTGGAATTCTTCACTGCTCTCACTGGGAGGTCCAAGGAGACAGGCATTCCAGAGGTAACCATTCAGAACCCTCACTTTTGCTTATTCTGACCGGGCTTCAGTTAATGGCTTAGACTTGTGGCATCAGGCAAAGCAAGGAGAGAGGGGGAAAAAGAACTCAAGGGGTGGGAATGGCATAAATGCTTCCCCTTGTTCAAGAAAAAAATCATAAAGCGCACGTTTTGGCATTTATGTCCCTAATGTATTTTTTTACTATATGGGAAGGACATTATTTGGTAGGTGAGTTTTTTTAAGAAGAAAAAAAAAATTTAAGGCGTCTTTTAAAGAAAGCTCCTAGAATGTCCAGTTTCAGATTAGTTAGAGACTAACCCTTCCCCATTCTTCTGGGTTCTGCACCTCTTTGAGCCCAGGCTGCCGTCTGGTTCCTTCCCCGTGGCCTTGAACAACAGCCACCCTCATCACCGTCTGCATCCTCAGAAGCAAATGGCATGTTCCCCCTGCCTTGTCCAGTGCATGCATGTCTGGCTTCGGTAAATATATCATCTGTAAGAGCAGAGACAGCATCATGTATATCTTTATAACTCCACAGACAGCACCTACCTCTCAGTGAGTGGACAGACTAATAAAACCCAATTCAAAACAAAAAGTGTGCATGGCACCAGCCTCTTGGAATCATCATTCCACTGTGAGTACTCATCCAGCTGGGCAGATGGGGAGGGGGCCCGGCCTGAAGCCCAGGAGGTAAAAATTCAGGACTGACACTGTGGCCACTGCAGCTAGAAAGTCCCTGCAAGCTCTCGGTGCCTCTGTTCTCTCTGGAAAATGAGGCAGCTCTTCATCAATGCCTTCCTTCTCCCTCAAGCATTAGAGAGAAATGAGATATGGGATGCACATTTTATTTGTGAGACAGATACCTACAAAAATTAAGTCGTTTCCATAATGGCTTTCCGAATATCAATATAGCTAAAAGGAGGGTGACCAAATATTAAGAATTAAAAAAACTAGGACAGGGGATATAGCGAAATATTTGTTTTCCATTTTATTCATTTGTCTAGGTGAAATTCTTACGAAGACACAGTGATGAAATTAAACTTAGCTGTTCATTTAACATTGACACTGCCCCAGAAAATCTGGCATGTTCTGTCATGGTGTAAAAACCGTAAATAACACCTTTATGATTTAAGCAGTAAGATTTCCACGTCCAAGAGAAAGCAGGCTTCAGACTTGTTCCCTCACACTTTGCCTCTGTCCCCCCTAAAAAGAAATACGAGAAATAAACTAAATTATGAGAACTCTCCTGGGCCTCTATCAAAAGTTCAGTTGTCCTTAAAGGAAAAGGAAAACATTCCAAGTGATTTTCTAAAATGCTTTGTCTAAAACAGCTTGTCCTTACATGTACTATTTGCCTTTTGAAGATGAGAGAGAGAGAGCTGCAAACAGTTGTTTATGTCAGTGCCTTTTAAACTGCCTGGTCATAAAATATTCTCTTTGAGAGAAGGATGATCCCTTTGTGTCCCATAGATCAACTGCTTAATTCTGAGAGTTAGAGAATGCATATTAAGTATGCAGTTTCCACTGGTACTTGCATTTGTATTAAATATCAGCTTCATACAATTTAAATGCATTGGGGTATGAAATGTACCGAATTCCATTTTGTGGCCAGTACTCTGGCAAAGCAGTCCATTTTTGACTGAACAGTTTCGGTGCGTTAGCCATCTGAAAGGCTTTGAGGGGTTCATGTTCCACTTTGAGTAATTAAGGAAAGAATGTGGGTTTCCTTATTAAAACGCAAATTAAACAGCAGCCACTGGAACTACCATTTTTCTTGCGGGTAACCACTTCCTACAACAAATCACCCTGACCTTCCGTGGGCGGCTGGAGAAACTCTGCGTTTACGCTTGTGTTTGTACCATTTTCTCGGTTATCATTTATTTATGCCAAATTCTGTTCCTAAAAGGGAAGAGAGGAGAATAAATCTAGGCAATGCCAAGAAAGAAGGAAATGTGTGAAAACAGGAGAAAAAAAAAGAGGGTGACTTTCAACACTACATCTTTGCTAATCGAATTGAGCCACACAATATCATTTTAGTGAAAACATGATATTAGCGGGATTTCTTAAAACCAGCATTGAAGGAAGGAAAGGTTTCTCAGAAAACTTCTCCCAGCACAGCTCCCTGAGTAGAGAAACTTGGAGGAACAGGCTCACAGCTTTCTCTTCCAGCTGATGGCAGTTGTGAAACTTTATGTAATCTAATCCCTTCTCTCTCCACCCTCCCCCTCCACCCCCCAAATCAAACCTGTGGAGCCAGTGACATTTCCACTAAGTATGAGAGGGGACTGTGGCTGCCAAGAAGGTGTCAGTCACCATGAGCCATTCTTAATGATTTCATTAATTACTAATGAGTCTTCAGAAAGTTGGTATTAAAATAGACAGGGCACCATGAGGTTTGAAGACAGTAAGGAATCCTTGATTATTTAAAATACCCTGCTAAATAAAAGCAGGTGGTTCTGGTGGCTCAAATCATGATTGTATTTACTAGCTAGACAGAGTTGTAAATCACCTGAAGGAAAGAGAGAGAAAGAGATTTGGAAGATTAAATCGCCCACCGAAATTCTGTTTGGCTTCAGTTAAATTCTTCGTAAGAAATATGGAGCTGAAAGCTGTCATTAAATATTGTCCAGCAGTGCACCAATTGACAGAAGTTGGAGAACTGAATTAAGAAGGTCAGCATGCCTTCTGCGAGGCTGGCTGATCACATGTGGCATGAAACCCCCTTCCAGAATACGGGTCTGCACACATGAATACAACCGTTGGACCCCCTGCCTGCCAGGACCCATGTCCTAACATAGAAATCTTCTGGAAAGGACCCCTTGAACATGCTCACAATACCTGCCACACATCATTTTCTCTTTTGTAAATCAGAGTAATAGTAATTATTTCTAGGGCTGCTGAGAAAAGGATGGCAAAGCAACCTACAAAGGACCACAGAGATGTCCTGCCACTTGGTATTAAAGCAGTGATGTCTTGGCATGGGCTACTATTACTGTGATGCACAACTACTTCGCTCCACTGGTCTGGGATGTCAGATCAGCTCTTGGAGTGGGACCAGTAGATGTGCAGAGGGGCAGAAACTGTGCTCCAGGCACAGGGCACAGCTTTGGGCAATGAGGCTTTACTTCCTCCTGCCTAAGGAAATTCACAAAGTGCCCCATCAATGTACGGAGGCTAAGAGAGTGTCACCCGAGTGATCTGCTACAAGCCACAAATATTTAAATATGCATATTTTATGGAGCACCAGCAGGGTGGGAGGGCGGGGCTCAGTCAGTGGGGTGTCTGATTTCTTCTTAGGTCATGATCTCAAGGTTTGTGAGTTCAAGCCCCACATCCAACTCTCCCCTCTCAGCAAGAGCTGTCTTCTAATCCTCTGTCTCCCTCTCTCTCTCTGCCCCTCCCCTGCATGTGCTCTCTCTTGCTCTCTCTCTCCCTCTCCCTCTCCCCCTCTCTCTCCATCTCTCTCAAAAATAAACATTGAAAAAAATAAATATACATATTTTATTATTTTTTTAATTAAAAAATTTTTTAATGTTTTTATTTATTTTTGAGACAGAGAAAGACAGAGTATGAGCAGGGGAGGGGCAGAGAGGGACACACAGAATCTGAAACAGGCTCCAGGCTCTGAGCTGTCAGCATAGAGCCCAACGTGGGGCTTGAACTCACAGACTGTGAGATCATGACCTGAGCTGAAGTCAGACACTTAACCAACTGAGCCACCCAGGCGCCCCATATACATATTTTATTATTAAAGTCACACCAACTTTGTATTCTACTGCAAAATATATCCACATTTGTTTTACTATGTGAGTTAAAGAATGATCTGCCCCATGTATCTGTGTAACACCGAGTTTCCAGGAAGATGCTTCACACGTAGGAGTACCCTGGGGTTTGAGAAACATAGGCCGATAGTTCCCAGCCTGTCCTCTGTCTGGCTTCTGAAGTTAGGGTGCCATCCCACCCACCTAACCTATTCCACCCTCATCCTCATGTACCCCAGGCCCCTTACAGCGCCCTCCCATGAGCAGGCTCAACCACCCCCCACCCCCAACCATCCCCTGGCTGCTCCTCGCACCCTGCAGCCTCCTCGTGAGACCACACACAGCCAGCCTTCAAGAGCCAGGCACATCTCTCCTTACCTCAGACTCCTGTCCACTTGGCTGTTTCAATTTTCCCTTCTGGGCTACTCTGCAGAAGACAGGTGCTGGTTGCCTCTCGAGCAACTCCCAGAACACCAGCTTCCCTTGGCTTCTCCCCACCAAGACTCTCACTGGTTTGCTGGCAGAGCTCTGAGCTTTCTATCCTATGTCTTTGAAGGCTCTGACTGCTCTTAAAAGGGAGCCAATAAGATTCCATCAGGTTCCTCTTAGTTACCACCTCCCAACAACAACAAAAAATAATCTCTTCAATGAGGAATACTTCTATTTTACCACCTAGTTTATTAAGGGAACCAGACACTTTCTCTTTTGACTTTATTTTAGGATCATAAGATGATCAAGGCCTATTTTAAACAAGGTCTCTTCACTTGTGTGAAGAGTAAGGAAGAGACCAATTATTACTGATTCCCACTGAGACCAGGGCAGAGGGCCTGGCTTTGTCCCATGTTACAAGACAGATGGGCTAGCTATGAAAAGATGGGCTTGGGATCCAGACTAGAGAACAGTGCTAGCTCTTCCCGAATCTTAGGAAACAGGAAGAGCCTCCTCTTGTTGTAAGAGTTTCAGTGAAAGTCCTCCTGAAAGTGAGGGCCACACATCCCTCAAGTTTCCCTCTTATCTCTGAACTCCAATGGTGGATTTCTTCTCATCCCCTCCTTCCTTTCTCTCATGCCTCTTTCTGTCCCCCCTTCCTTTCCTTAGGACTCCTGCTTTCCTTTTTAATTTCTAATCTTAGCCCCTCACGATGAATATTCCCCAAATTGTCTTCTTCCTCTTATAGCCAACCTCTACTGATCACTGAGCCATTTAGAGAAAAGAAGACATGAAAATCTAACCAAATGGAATAAATAAGATTCCCTCTCTTTGCATAGATTGCCTAAAGGGGGAAAAAAAGAAGAACAAGTGTTTAGTTCTTAAAATATTATAGTCTACAAGGTATTTGTGAGGGCAGAGTGACATAATGTCATATTGAGCATGTTACTGATTTTGTTCAGGAGTTGGGTTGGGAGGTTATTCTCAGGTAACCTCAGCAAATGACTCTAAAATCAGCAAATTCACTACATTCAGCCCCATTTCTAAGCATGCAGCATGAATGTCTGAGGGGGTTGGAGTATTGAGCAGGGTGGCAGATGAGGAAGGAAAGAATGATGGCGCCATTTTAGCTTAAATCTTCTTAACATTGGTTTTACAAAATGTCTGGGTGATAGAGTTTCAGAATCCAACTCTGACTTTTAGCTATTAAAGAACCGTTAAGAAAGTCTTAAGCTTCCAGAGGAAAGCTTTGAAATCGACACAAGCTCCTTAAGACAGTTTCCATAGCTCAAGACATTGAAGGGCTAGAAAAGAATAGATATGCCAACGTATTTATAGCAATGTCACTGCCATGATTAGGAGTGGCCTTTAATGTTTTTTCCCCAACTTTCAAGGCACTACTGGGCTTCTTTGATCTACAGCTTCTATGAACTGGTGTTCCTTTCATTGTTCTTCCCTCCTGGCTCCATGGAGGGCAGCATTTCTGTAAGGAAATATGGCCCTTCTGCCTGTGTAAATAGGCACAGTGCAATGACCCAGTCTATGAGCATAAGGGCACAAATGTTGCAGATTCATAAGTGGAAGTTTTAATGAAGCTAATAATCAGTTGTACAGAAAGGCCCAGCTGGGATTCTCCATCTTGGCAGTTTAAAAAAATATTTCTTGATGTTATGAAGTAAATGTAAAGCTTCTCCAAAACTAGGCTGGGAAAATTCTGTTGGACTCCTCACTCTGATACTGAAGATGTTAAGAAGCAGGATGGGGGGCAGGGGTGCACCTGGGTGGCTCAGGGGTGGCTCAGTCGGTTAAGTGGCCGACTTGGGCTCAGGTCATGATCTCACTGCCTGTGAGTTTGAGACCTGGTTCAGGCTCTGTGCTAACAGCTCAGGGCCTAGAGATTGCTTCAGATTCTGTGTCTCCCTCTCTCTGCCCCTCCCCTGCTTGCATTCTGTCTCCCTATCTCTCTCAAAAATAAATAAATATTAAAAAAAAAAAAAGAAACAGGGAGGGGAGAGTCATAAACAAACATTTATCAAAGAGGCCTGAACAATAAAACATTTTAAAAGCCAAAATCAACAAAAGGAATATTTGTTGTTCAAAATGTGGAAGTTGGGGAAATCCAAGAGTATCTTCCTGACCTGACCAGAGCACAGCGTCTGATACACACTACAGCTCCATAAGCATTTTTTGAAGAATGGATGAGTGGATGAATGAATTATGTCACTGGCTTAAACCTTGGGCCCATTTACCATGATTTTCATCTTCTGCAGTAACAAATTATATGTTTGTAGGAGGGAATGATTTCCTTTCTGGACTTCACATTTAAAGATTAGGAATGTCCCTTAACCATCACTTTCTTGTGAGTTCCTCTACACACAACTAGCTCTACACAAAACTACCCTTACCTTTTCCAATTTATTTTGCCAAACATCTTCGCCAAGTTTTGAGGGCTCCCTAACACTGCCTAAAATTACCTCTGGATGGCAGGGTATATGTGATTAATAAAACTTTCTTAAGTTGCTCTGGAAGCCTCCCCACCTCATTGCTAACCCTTTATTTATAGCTGATCACTATCAAGGTCACAGATGCTAATGAAGGGTGAGGAGTTTGAGTTTAGGGAATTATTATAATATAATATAATATAATATAATATAATATAATATAATATAATATAATATTGGTATTAAGGTGAGATCAAATATCAAAATTTTATTTTCTCACAGCTCTGGAGGCTGGATGTCCCAGGTCACGTTCTGACAGGGTTGAGTTATGGTGAGGGCTCTCTTTCTGGCTTGCAGATGGCCATCTTCTCACTGTGTCCCCACAGAGTGAAGAGAGAGATCACTGGTGTCTCTTCTTATAAGAACACTAATCCTATCAGACCAAAGCCATGCTCTATGACCTCATTTAACTTTAATTACTTCCCTCAAAACCCTATCTCCTACAGTCACATTGGGCACTAGGGATTCAACATATGAATTTTGGGAAGACACAATTTAGTCTGTAGCTATGTTCTTTCATCTTATTGGGCCAGTTTAATTCTGCCTGAAGATAAAGGAATGGAATGGATGACAGCCCAACATCTTACACCTCCCAAATTGTAATTTTTTGGGGCTGCTGGGAACTTCTTTCCCTTTCTTTTTATTTTGCCTCTTCTCTTTCTCTTCTTGCTCTTATTATTATTAATTGACTAATTTTAAATATTAGAACCTTTAAAAAACATAAGAAAACAAAAATCCCACTATTTTTACATTACAATAAATGATGTCCTACACTATTTGCAACCTTTCTTCCAGCCTGTTATATTCCTCCCTTCCATGGCCTCCAAGCTCCTTCAACCTTTGGAGCATCCTCAGAAACCTGGGTCTGCGTTCTTCTTGAGTGATCTCCTCCTCTGATTCCTGGTGACCTCAACTCTCCCAAGCCCTACAACCTGTCCCTTTGCATAAGCAAATGTTCTGGGTGGCAGAGCAGCTTGTCCACTAGGAGATCTCTGTGCAATGAGGGTCTTGTAGAAAGTAGGTGTTCAACAAACGCTTATAGAAGGAATGAAACATTTGTTGGTCTGACATAATTGCTATTTTCAGAGCAGACTAGAAAAAAGATATAATACTTGATCGACATTTGGCACATTCTTTTTAATTTGGCAAGAGCTGGATGAGGAATCAGAGGATCTGGTGTTAATTCTCAGCTATGTCCTTTCCTACCCAAAGCAAACAACCTTCTCCGTAACATTAAAAGGTATATTGATGCCTATCTTACAGGTAGGAGGATTATTACATGAGCTAAGGCATCTGAATCCATCAGCACAGTACTGGATATGAAATAGTTCTCAATAAATGTATTTCAAGTCTGAATAATGTCACAAGAAAACAATGCACTACTTCTTGTTAATGTACACATAGAAGTTTGCTAGAGTATTTACATCTCTTAAGTCAGTTCTCCTTGATTGAAGTACACTGCTACAAAGTAAATTATGGTTTCTTCCTTATGGACATGAATATTATAAAATACTCAGCTCTTCTTAAAATGGTACTAAAAAGGACTTTGGGAAACCAAAGATAATAGTAATTTCCTTTTCTTTCCCCCTAGTAACCTAGTGAAAAAAATATGCTAATCCTTTTAGACATGGATATTAATTCAAAATATTGTATTTGGGGACAATGTATTAAGAATATCAAATAATAAAGATAGTTTGGCACTTTTAACAATTATCACACTTATTTTAATGTGACCTGATTTTATACTCCCAAATGTTTCAGTGGAAAACTATTTCAAATAAGTTTATAAGTCTTAATCTTTACTCCTCTAATCAAACGTCTTCAAGATCACGGTACTGACTCTAGCATTGTGGGGACATAGGCCAATTCAGCATCAATAGTCCTTAGCTATGAAAATACTATGCAGTAGAAACTACAGAAAACAGCAAAATAGTGTTTTGAAGAAATTTTTTAAATAATGTATCAATAAAAAAATGCTTTAAATGCTTATATTAATAATCAAGACTGAGAAAACTAATTAAACAAACTAGAAGTAAGTTAGAAATTAAAAGTAAAATATGCCGGGGCACCTGGGTGGCTCAATCGGTTTAAGCATTGGACTCTTGGTTTCCACTCAGGTCATGATCTCAGGTTTGTGAGTATGAGCACCACATCAGGCTCTGTGCCAGCAGCACTCACACTGTCTCTGTCTCTCTAAAATACATAAATAAACTTTTAAAAGAAAGAAAAATATGCCTAAAAGAAACAGAAGCGGGGCGCCTGGGTGGCTCAGTCGGTTGAGCATCCGACTTCGGCTTAGGTCATGACCTCGCGGTCTGTGAGTTCGAGCCCTGCATCGGGGCTCTGTGCTGACGGCTCAGAGCCTGGAGCCTGCTTCGGATTTTGTGTCTGCCTCTCTCTCTGACCCTCCCCCACTCATGCTCTGTCTCTCTCTGTCAAAAATAAATAAAACATTAAAAAAAAAAAGAAACAGAAGCAATGGTTAATTAAACAAAAACCAGAAATTAATAAATTAGGAAACTAAAAATGGAAAGATTAATACACAATTAAATGGTTCTTTGACAAAAGCAAACAAAAGGAAACTGCTAACTCACCCAATGAAGCAAAAGAGAGAAGGATAATTGCTCCAAATAAGAAATGATAAGGAGGAAATAACCTCAAATATAGTAGAAGCTATCTAAAGAGAATAATTTGTTCACTTTTATGCAGATAAATTTGAAAACCCAGACACTATGGAAAATACAAGAGGCTAAAATTAATATAAATGAGATAGTAAATCCAAACAGACCAGTTAACATAAAAGAAATAGAGAAAATTGTCAAAGAACTATGCCCCCAAGAGACAGCAGGCCCAGCTGGTTTTGCAGAAGAATGCTGCCACAAACCTAAGAAAAAGATAAATCTGATATTATTAAAACTGACTCAAAGCACATTAAACAGAAAGAAATCATCTAAATCTTTCTATAAAGAAAAAAGGTAATACTGATACCAAAATCTGAAAAAGATGGTGCATCCAGAAATTATAGGCTACTTTTACTTATGAGCCAAAGCAATAATCTTAAATAGAATACAAGACAAACAATATTAATTAGTACATGACTGCATGAGACTTACTGTAGAATCAGAGTGATTTGATATTATAAAATTGATTAACATAATTTACCATGTTATTATATCAAAAGAAATTACTATTAGACCATAAGCAAGTAGAGACCTGTCTTTCCTGTTAGGATAATCCCTGTAACTACAATATTCTCTGGGGCACAGCAGGTGCTCATATGTTGAATAAATCAAATGCTTGAGAAAGTATCATATAGTAATTGCCATAGATTCCAAAAAGTACTTGATGAAACTAAATCAATTATTGGTAATTTTTATGAAGTAGAAATAAACAGACCCCTCATTAAAAAGTATAAGACTCTTATGTATGTATTTGCATGTATCTGGATATAGATATCACCACAAAGCCTGTGTGAGGCATAATGTAGAAATATAACAAGCATTCCCATTAAAATAAAAAATGAAATAATGATACACATTATCATAATTTTTATTTAAGATAGACCTGGAGGCACTAGCCTATACAATTACATAAAGAAAGAAGAGATATGAATTTTGAAGGAAATGAAACACAACTATTATTATGTGTATATGATATAATTGAATACTTAGAACACATAAGAGAATAAACTTACAAATAATACAAATAAAAAATATTGATAAATAGTCTATGTCTGAGTATAAAATTAATATACCAAACTAAATAATTTGTATATAAATAAAAATAAAAATTAGTTGGAATATATAATTAAATAATAGTTAAGTCCTAGTAAAGTTTAAATACTTGGGAAGATACATAAAAAATGTGCAATATCTAAGTCATTAAAACTTTAAAGTATGGTGAAGGACACAAATGAAAAATTTAATGAATAAAAGGTATGCTGTGTTCCTGAGCAGAAACATTCAGCATCGTTAAGATGTCAATTCCCCCTAAATTAATCATAAAATAATGCAACCCATAGTACTTTTGGAAGGAGAGGGGTAACAGGTAAGTGGGTTTTCTTCTTCATAATAACAAATAAACAAGCAAAAAGAGTGAGCAATGTTTTTAAAAAGTAGAACCCTACCAACTATCAAAATGTTTTGTAAGCTTGACTAGACAGACCAATTAAGGACTCCAAACAGACTAGAAATAGATTTGAACTCATGTAATAAAGTAGGATTTCAAAGTAGTGCACTAACCATGGATTATTTTATAGAAATGGTATTGGGAGAGCTGTGTTACCATCTGAAAGAACACAGACATATTCTTTAGTCCATATTTTCCATAAAAAAAGAAGTTCAGGTGGATCAAAACTTTAAATATAATAATGAGAATACTAAAAGTACTTAAAGTATACTATGAGATTTGATATTATAGTTTTCGTGGAGAAAATCTTAGTAAATATGACACAAAATCCAAACACAAATAAAGAGAAAGATCCACACATTTGCTCACAGTAAAGAAAGCTTCTGCATGGCCAGTGGGGTGGGGTGGGGTGGAGTGGGACAAGATCAAAGGCAAGTAATAAAGTGGATATTTACAAATAATAGTACAGATGAGCAACTAATTTTCTTAATATAGAGAGATTTCTTATGAATTAGTAAAAGGCTAGTAACCAGTAGGAAAATGAGCAATAATAAACAGAATATTTATTTCTGCAAAGACTTAAACATAAGGATGTTGGACTTGACTCTGAATGCAAATGAAAAATACTACCAGATACTTTACACCTACCATAATTTCTCATAGCCTAAAAGTAAAAACAAACAAACAAAACAGAAACAGCAGCTTGAAAGGTCTATGTGTTGGCCATGGGGTGAGGAAACAGGTATCCCATTCTTCTAGTGCTATAGAAAGTCGGGAAAACCAACAAAATGCAGGACGCATCCCGTTTGTCCCCATAACTTCTAGGATTTTATACTACAGATTTATTCCTGCCTGTATAAAATGATGTATGTATAAAGATACTCATCACAGCACTGTTTGTAAGAGCAGAGAGGACACAACCTTCAAATGTGTTAAAAAAAAAAAAAAATCCTGGTATTTCCAGACAATGAAAGACTATGTAGCCATTTAAAAGAAAGAAGTACTGGATAGAATCTGACATGTTAGCACTCCCCAAAGTATGTCGCTACTGGGGAGGAGCAAATTTTTCATACTCATCTAGATTCTTGTGGCTGGTCTAAGTAAACTGATGCAAGACACATTAATAGGAGGGAAAAAATTTATTTCATATGTATAGGGGTCTCATAGTATAACACCTAAAAGTGACCAGAGCAGTCTGTTTATATACCTTTTAAACAAAGAAACAATACATTTGTGAAGAACTGAGAAGACAAAGAAACTTAGGCTTCAGTGAAAAACCTAAGCAGAATTTGTTTACATAGCCTTCTTTCTCAGCCCTTTCTCTATCTCTTGTGATAAGAATGTCTGGTTCTAGGAGGGTATCTTTCACATGGAGATTTATTTCCTGCTTTCAGGGGGACAGACAGGAGGGTCAGAGTGTCCTCCTTGTACCGCCTGTTTCTAAAGTGACTTTAATTCAAAATAATCAATATGCAACTTTGGCATATTTAGGGGCAGCCTGCCCTGAGCACCATCATTGCTAAGTAATAAAAGCAAGATGAAGGACATGATGAGGTGTGTGCTTTCATTTGCATAAACCAGAAAGAAAAAGAAAAGTGCATATTTACATATGTGCTTGTCCGTGGGTAGGATTCCCTGAGAGGCACATAGGGGACCTGTTGCCAGTGAGCCCCTCAAGGATGGAGAGCTGCCTGGCTAGAGCCAAGAATAAGTGGGAGATTGTTTTCTAAATCTTTACCTTTTATAACTTTTTGATTTTGTACCCTATGCACATATTGTTTTAAAAAATAAATAGGGGCAGCTGAGTGGCTCAGTCGGCTAAACATCCAGCTCCTGATTTCAGCTCAGGTCATGATCTCAAACTTCATGGGTTCGAGCCTCCCATCCTGCTTGGGATTCTCTCTCTCCCTCTCTCTCTGCCCCTCCCCTGCTCTCTCTCTTTCAAAATAAATAAATAAAAACTTTAATAAAAAATAAAATAATATTTGAAGTCCTTGGCTTTGTTCTTGTAAGAAGACCTTACTGTTTACAACTAATCAAAAGAAAAAGTTTGAAGGGCACCTGGGTGGCTCAGTTGGTTAAGTGTCCAACTCTTGATTTCAGCTCAGGTCATGATCAATCCCCCATCAGGCTCTGCACTGACAGTGTGGAGCATGGTTGGGAGTCTCTCTCCCCACCTCTCTCTGCCCTTCTCCTACTTGCTCTCTACCTCTCTCTCTCAAAATAAATAAATAAACTTTAAAAAGAAGTTTGATATAGGGAGAAAACAAGGTTTAAAAGGCAAATACTACTAAAGAGATATGGCCCAAGACTAGAAACGCAAATGTTCTTTGCCTTTTCTTCCTTCTATGCACACAACTATTCAAAATATGCAGAGAGCTCTGTGCATAACAACTATATCTTCATGACTGTAGGGAGGGTGCACCTCCTCTCTCAGACTCGGGTCCTGCATTTTTATAATGAGATCATTGGACTAGATACTTCCCAAGGTCCCTCTAGCTCCAGAATTCTATAAAACTCACTCTGATCTTTCCCTAAGGTCATTTTATTTACTTGCTTCAACATTAGCCCACAAATTAGGGATTACCAGCTGCTAACTATTGCTTGAAACTTCTTCTTCATTTAAGTAAAATGGCTCCCTCATCAACCTTTCTCTTAAAGCCAAGTTTATCCGAACAGACTCTGTCTCTCTCTTTTTAATTAACAAAGCTTGTATTTATATACTTTATACCATTTTCTGTTTTCTAAAAGCCAGTATTCCTTCTGGTTCAAACTATGTCTAACTGAAACTTAAAATATAGCAAAATTTATGTCTAAACTGGAGATATAAAGTAGTTTCCCCTTATAGGTTTTTTTAAAAGACAAGACAGTGCTCCGGAAAGAATTGTTCACCTCCTGTTAACTTAAGTGATTTGCAGAAAGATCCTCTGCTCTCTTTTCTGAAAGGCACGTGGGGCCCAGGACGTGCTTCCCTTCTGGAACCAGGCCCATCCATCCCTCACCAGAGGGGTTTCTAAAAAGTGGGTCTGTTTTGCAGGGGCTAATTTAGCCAGCAGGACATTACTCATCAACTTGGGCCCTTTTTCCTTATTCCTACTTGACTCTGCCTTTTGGTAATTTCTGGTAAAACACTGGTGTCCTATTTTCTGCTTTAGCGATAAGCTCGAGGGAGAGTTACTTAAGCCACTTGACCAAAATATGTTTTGGAGCATAGCCTTTTTGCAAATGACCGCAGTTCAAATCCCTGTTGAACGACTTGTTAGTTGTGACATAGTAACAAAACATACGTTCCCCAGGCTGTCAGAGCCTCTACTTTCTTATTCATAACATGAAAATAGTAACACCCACCTTGTAAGGTTCTTGAAGAGATGGTAAAAAAGACATAGTACATAAAATAGATAATATATGTAACATGTACAGTATGTATTACACATATATAATATGTGATATGTGTTCCATAATATATATTAGTATGGGGGCATGAAAACATGGACTACTGTTATTTAACCACACTGAACTTCAGTTTCCATGTCAATAAGACATGTTAGTAGGTCCTGACTCACAGTGTTGTCCCAAGGGTTAAATGGACTTAAGCACTTACACACTGTCTGGAAAACTGTAGGAGCTCAACAAACATTGTCTGATGTCACCATATGGCAAGGTCCCCCTCATGACATCAGCACTCAGTGTGTGGTAGGCATTGTGGTTGTTTATTTCTTTCGGTGGCTGTCTGTGAACACGGATGCAGAGGGTGGGTGGAATGTGAAGGGTGCTAAGGAATGGACCCCATGCAATATATCCAAGAGGAAATGACCCAGAGCCGGTAAGGCAGGAGTTCAGGAGACCATCAGCAGAATCACTCTTCCTGCTGTCTCAGCCAAGATGGTCTCTGTGCCTGACTTTGTATTTTCAAATGATGGCACAGGGGCTGGCACAATGGCTGAGGAGGGTGGAGAGACAGGGTTTCCACCTGCCACATTAATATTCCACCAATTCCTGGCACTGATTCCTTTTCTAATTAAGAGGATTTATCTAGTTTCAGGACAGGTATACAATACGGTATTTCAGAAATCTTACCTTTGGACCTGGTTCCTAGATCTCCTGGGATTGGATAAGGGGGAGGGAGAGTGGGGGAACAGGCAAGAGGGAAAATGAAAACAGAGAATGGGGGGGTACAATGGGAAGTAAGAGCTTCACAGAGGCCCCTTCTCCTGGGCCCCGAGGAAAGGAGCTGCTTGGGAAAGAAAAGGACTCCATCGATCCAGGGGATATCCCCTGAAGTTCCCTCCAGGAAAACTTCAAACCACAAGATTGCCAAATCCTCATATCTGAGAAAAGAGATCACTAAAAGTGGACAGACGTCAGGGCACACATTAGAGTCCTGTGGACACCAGCAGTTTTGAGGGCAAACAGCTCTCTCTTCCAAGTATTGATTGAGCCAGAGCAATAGGCATTCTGCCTAAAAAAGAAAAAATCTCTTTGTGCATAGCAATCCCACCCCACTGAGACGGAGAAGATGAACAGCAGCAAGGGTGGACGGCAGCACCTGACCACATTGTCCCTAGTACATAACTCCAGACACGGCCAGGAGCCCTTTATTGCCAGTGAGTTTTAGAGCATGAGGGAGAAGCTTCTGAACTCAATTAGCATTTAATAGTCCTGATGCTCAATCACAGGCATCAGCTGCAAAGTTACTAACGCTGGGTAACCAGGGACTGGAGTAGCCAGTTGTGTTTGAAATGTCAGTGCATTTCACCTGACACCACCTTCCCCCTTTTGCTGTCCCTCCCAGTCAGAAGTCCTGATATTTAGCAGCACTTCACAAGGGCAGGGAGTCATCCTTCAGCTTGGCAATCAGGGACCTTGAAACACCCATGGGGTCCAGTGCAGTTTTGTTCTGTCCCTGGGAACAGGGAAATCTGCGTTGAAATCTGAAAGGAGTTGGGGACACAGGCAGCACAGGCATGTAGGATCTTCAGCAAGTGTCAGCTCCTTCTTCCAGATGGGGTCCTGTATCCTGCCAGAGCAGCTGGGGAGACAAAAAAAAGTCGCAGGGTAAAGAGCTTGAGAAGAGCTTTGAGAAGATGTGGAAAGACCCAAGCTCAACTTCTCTATAAGCAAAAGACAATTCCCTAGTATTGGCAAAGGATCATTGGAATGTAACTGTTTGTATTCTAGAAATCAGACGGCAAATCAGTATGGCTGACTGTTAGCCAATACCCTGCCCTTCCCCCTTTGCCTGAAGCTGGAATCCCTCTGCAGCTTCCTTTCATCTAGGTGGAACTGCGGGTTGAGTTCTCACAGGTATACTTGGAGCAGTCTCCGAGCTTCCTTCTTCCCTGTCTTCCAGATCAGAGGACTCAGTATGGGGCTCTGAAGACCTGAGCAGAGTGGAGCCACAATCTGGAAGGAGCCTGAATATCTGTAGAGCTATCTGCAAACAACAGAGCTCCCCCACTCCAACCTTAGTAAACTGAACAAAAAATAAACCTTTTTTTTAAGTTTATTCATTTTGAGACAGACAGAGAGAGAGAGAGAGAGAGAGAGAGAGAGAGAGAAGCAGGGGAGGAGCAGAGAGAGAGAGAGGGAGAGAGAATCCCAAGCAGGCTCTGCACTGTCAGCATAGAGCTTGACACGGGGCTTGAACTCAAGAACCGTGAAATCAAGATCAGAGCCAAAACCGAGTGTCAGACGCTTAACCGACTGAGCCACCCAGGCACCCCCCCCCCCAAAATAAACCTTTAACTTGCTCAGCCACTAAGATTTTAGGTTGTTATACCAGCTGCCAAGTACCCTGACTAACAAAATGACATCATCACAATTACAGACAAAAATATTCATTACAGATCTATTCATAAACAACAAAAGAAGTGAGATTAACTTTCCCAAACCAGAAGATTGGTTAAATATATTACGATACATGATATAGCCATTAAAACTCATATCTTTAAAATAATGCTTAAGAACATGGAGACATGATATAAAGTTCAATGAACTGAACTTGTTTTTTGATTGCAGAGCCCAGAAACCAAACAGGATTGGTTTTGTTTGTTTGTTTAAGTTAATTTATTATGAAAGAGACAGAGACAGTGTGAGGGGAAGGGCAGAGAAAGAGGGGGACAGAGGATCCCAAGCAGGCTCCCGTCTTCCAGCACAGAACCCAGTGCAGAGCTCAAACCCACGAAACCAAGAGATCATGACCTGAGCTGAAACCAAGTATCAGATGCTTAACCAACTGAGCCACACAGGAGCCCCAAAAAGTATTTGTAAAATAGCTCAAGTACCTTTGTTAGAGTCTTCGAAGGGGATTTATAAATCACAGAATTCTCTTTTAAATTCGCCTTTTTCTCTTCTGGCCACTCTTCTTACCACAGGAGCTGCTCCCACACTTTTCCAAATTTCTGGCACCAACTCTCCTCCACCAGCCCACTCACCTATAGCTCCCTCCTTCCTTCTCCCTCCCTATGTTTGGCACCTCAAACCTGAAGAACAGCTCCCAGACAGAAACGGAAGAGTGAGCAGGAGGAGGGCAAGATTGGTAACAGTCACACATCGGTACACATCGTTCACCCCTTACTCATCATACCTGCGGCAAGAGGACCTTCACTTTTCTACATTTTCTCAACATCGGAATCTTGCTTACTTCTCCCCCAGGGTCAAAGAATTCTTGTCATTAGAGAAACACGAAGGAGCTCTCCATTGTCAGCTGAAGTAGGAAAGAATGCTTTCTAATGAATCTCAGGCAGGGAAGGAGACAATGTAGAGCCAAGTAAAGGTCTTGAGACAGGGATACTGACAGGATACCATGAGAGAAAAATGTGGGGTTTTTCCTTTGCTTCTTATCCGCCTTCTGTTCTTGCTAGGACTGGTACCCCACCCCACTCTACACATGCCTCAGAATGCAAATAGCATATGTTCTCCTCCTAAGAGACAAGGAGTTAATGATTTCTCTAGAATAGATGACCTCTAAGGAAGGACCAGGTGAGAATGGCCGGAAGAAGCTATCGTACGTGTATTCTAGATCACTGGTACTAGACATCTTGACACCAAGACCCCTGGCTTCAGGGAGTAAGTGACTTATGATGGACACCTGTACCTCATCCTCATTCTGACCAGTTCCTGGATGCCTGAGAGGACACGTGCACCAGACCACAGTTGTCAATAAAAAAAAAAAAAAAAAAAAAAAAAAAAAAAAAAAACAGCAGAGACAAGACTCCCTCTTTTCCTTTCCAAGTCTCCCAGAAGCTCTGTCTGTATCTCCCTATACACCTCCAGTAAACTCTGCTTTCACTTCCTTCTGGTTCATGTTTCATTTCTATCCTGTGTGAAGCCAAGGACCTTCTTGGCTGGTGTTCTAGGGGACCCCCATCTGGGTCCTCACCAGCCTGTCAATCATGACATGGAAAGAAAAGGGTCAAAGTGATCTTAAAATGAAAAATAAGATAGCTGTCTTATTGAGCCGAATCATTTTCTTGATGGTGAGATCACCTTTATTTTTTTATATTAGGGAAGAAAGTCAGATGCAACCTGGATAGGAATTCCCTCCCCAATGCCAGCCACCTCCATATACATGTCCTATTTTCCACCCCACAACCCCTTCCATGGAACCAATTTCCCCACACCCTGGGGGGGAGGGCCCCTTGTTGGAATTATCCCAACTTCTGGAACAGCTGCATATTATTTAGCAGATGGCTTAAACTTGAAAATGTGAGGACACAGAAAGGACCTGGGGGAATGGCATTGGACTGATTATTTAACAAGGGAGATACATCCTGAAGAAAAGGATACTGCAGGAATTAAAGGAAATGCATATGCAAAGTGAGAGAAAAGTGGTGTCAAATGGGACACACCAGCCCCCACCCCAAAAATGCCTAGACAATCATGACTGGGTCCAAGACAGTGAAGTTGTTTAAACAGGGGTACAATACTGAGCCAACTACCTAAAGTCTTTAATAAAGTATTGCTTAATTTTTACGGGTCTCATGCATTCAGGTTTAGGAAAATGGCAACTGACTTCGAATCCTCAGCAGATAATAGTGTCATCTTCTTTGGACTCTAGATGGCAAGAACTATCTTCTGGAAGACAACCAACCCAGCTAAAGAAATCTGCCCTCCTCAGTTCCCCAGAAGGTAACTAGAGGCACAGCCCATGGGACACTCCATTTCCTCACAAAGGAAATGGCCCCACCATAAAGTTGTGTCGGTGTATTTTTAATTTACCTAGTTATCTAATCAGCTAAAAGAGCAAACTCACAGAAATATGTAAAGTGGTTACCTCTCTGTGATAGGATTAATGGTGAAATTTGTTTTCCTTTTTCTATCTTCAGTATTTTCTGAATTCTTACAAGGAGAATAAATTATTGGGTAAAGAGAACAAAAGAAACATTGTAAATAAAACCGCTGTAATCCTATTACAAGTGAAAGTCTCCTGAGTGGGTGGCATCAAAGAGAAGCTGGATTCTGTTTCCCTCATGTGAATTAAGTAGAGTGGAAGCTTAGTCCAGGGGTAATATGCTACTTGTGGGCATCACTGATTTTTAGGGCTCTCCATGAGCTCCCTGAGTCCTCACAGGATCCCTGGACAGTTTGTGGCTATCATACTCATTTTAGGAATTAGTAGCAGGGTAAGAAAGTCACCTCAGCTCCTAGGAAAAGGATCCCAGCTAGAGTCCAGAGTATGGACTTGTAACCTCAGGTGCCCCCGGCCAGCACTACCTGAAATAGGAAGCTTTCCCATCTGCAACACGTACCCCCAGACCCCTGTGTGCACGAGCCCAAAGCTCATCCCCTCCCAAACACCTGAATCTGGGACTTAAGCGAGAGTAAAGAAGACACTGTGCACCCCCAACCATAACACTGATGCTCCTCTTGGTTTTGTAGCAGGGGCAGTTAGTGGGGTGGTCAGTAGAACCTGGGCTTTCTCATCTTCAGATGGTCAAGGGCAGAGACCCTGAGGGAGCTGCCCTAGCCTGTTAGCTGTTTGATTACACTAGTTACATGACCAGTTTATGACTGCATGACTTATCAAATCAGGAGCTCAGACTTACATACTCATTAATGATAAAATGCTTCCTCAGCCCAGGAGCCCTCTTCCTCCTTAGCTTCTAGCTTTTTCTAATCACTTTGCTGGGGAAAGTGTTTTCCCCACTCTATATGAGTCAGACGGGCTGGGAACGTGTCTCTTTGAAAAGAAGATGCCCCACGGGGCGCCTGGGTGGCGCAGTCGGTTGAGCGTCCGACTTCAGCCAGGTCACGATCTCGCGGTCCGTGACTTCGAGCCCCGCGTCAGGCTCTGGGCTGATGGCTCAGAGCCTGGAGCCTGTTTCCGATTCTGTGTCTCCCTCTCTCTCTGCCCCTCCCCCGTTCATGCTCTGTCTCTCTCTGTCCCAAAAATAAATAAACGTTGAAAAAAAAAAAAAAAGAAGATGCCCCATACTCATGCATAAAAAAGGCAGGGTGCCAGCTACCTCCAGCTTGCCACCTGTCCTGGACACCCATCTGGAGCTCCAAAATGATTCCATTAGCTGGGCCTTCACAGCTGACAAATGTGAATTAGTTAAAGAAATAAATCTCTAACTATTGCTAGCATTATTTTATATCTCAAAAAATCTAATCACTTCTAAACAACTTAAAATATAAAAATTAAAGCTCTAGGCTGACAGAGGGGATAATTAATAGTGGTTCATATAACATGTATTTTGCCCTTTTTAAAATTTTTGCACAGTGGGGGTCCTTCTCAACTCTGACCCCAACTGAAAGATACTTTTGCCCACCAAGTATAAATTTCAGCCTGAAGAGAACCGGAGCACCCGAGCAGACAGAGAGACCTCAGAAAGAGAAAAAGAAGAGAGCCATAACAACAGATCTTACACAGAGAAAAGCAACAGGCATTTTGCAGAAAGCATTAGGGAAAGCACTATTTCTATTTCACTGAAGATGACTCCGCTCAAAACAGAACTTTGAACTACTTCAGCTGCAGGGACCAGAATTCTCTCTAATTAATAAATATGTAGTTTGCATCATCTCAAGAGAATATTCTGAGATAAGTCAAGCAATAAGGTGCTGCAGAGTAACAGAACCTGAATTTTGAATTTTGAAAAAGAGAAATCTGAACTGGAAAGAATGGAGGCTATTGTACCAGACACAAAACACTGAGCTCACCAATCCTTCTAAAGAAGGTTAATATGAAGAACTTCAGTAAAGGGGTACCTGGGAGGCTCAGCCAGTGAAGCATCTGACTGGATTTCAGCTCAGGTCAAGATCTCACAATTCATGAGTTCGAGTCCTGCATCGGGCCCTGAGCTGATGGTGGGGAGCCTGCTTCGGATTCTGTCCTTCTTTCTCTCTGCTCCTCTCCCACTTGTGCTCTCTATCTCTCAAAAATAAATAAATCAACATTAAAAGAGGCTTCAGTAAAAATTACTTAGATATTGTTCAATTAATCCTTTCACTGTCTTGATAAAAGCAGGGGGGAAATAGCCTTAGTGGCTGTTCTGAATCAGTACCTGGACTAGAGATGTGTCACTGGCAACTGCTTACAATGGTATTACAGCCATTCCTTGAGTATCACAATGGGTCGGTACTTGCAAATCCTGTGCCTGATCTGCCCGACCACCCTGCAACATAGGCAGGATGAGTCCCATTCTGCAGAGCAGTAAACCGAGGCTCAGAGAGGCCATGTGTTTCTCTATTGGAAGCACTAAAACCAGAAGAGTATAAAGGAAAAATACCTCATAATAAAACCCCCACTGTTATTTTAATCACTTTCTCTCTACTTGTACTATTAAAATTTTAACAAAATTGGAATACTCCATCCAGTATTTTGTGCCCTGTTTTTTCACTATTTCCCCCATCATTAAATATTCTTTGAGAAAATCATTTTTAATGAATGAACTGTTTTCCATTTTTTAGTTGTGCCATTAATTATTTATCCAACCCCCTATTGTGGGACTTTTAGGTAGTTTCTCATATTTTTTCTATTACATTAATGGCTGAGATGAATATTCTTGAACATAAATCTTGGACATAAATTTGATTGTTGCCTTCAGACAAAATCCTAAAAGTAAAATTACTGATTCAAAGTCTATGAGCGTTTTAAGGCTATTGATACATAAATTGCCAAATTACACTCCAGAAGGTTTGCCCCCAGTTTATATCCCCACCAACAGTAATGAATGAAAACATCCTTTTTCCTATATCCTGAGCAGCAAATTTTGTGGGTTTTCTTTTAACTTTATACCAATTAGATGAGCAGAAAAATTATAGATTTATAACCTTCATTTCTGTGATGAAAGAAGTCAAACTCTTCCCTTGTTTATTGGGCATTAGCTTCTGTTCTACTGCAAATGTCCCTTCATGCCCTGTACCCATTTATCTATCACTGTTTGAAGACGTTGGTATTCAGAACCCTTCAGTGCCAAGTGTGGTTCTGCTCCTGATGAGGCTGAGTCCTCTCTCCACGAAAGATGGTTGCTCCCTAATACTGAGCAAAAGTTATCCTCCTAGAACCTGGCCAGGGAACTGGAAGGAATATTCTTTCAGTCAAATCACAGTGGCTCTGTAGGAATTATCAGACCCCTGGATTTAGAAACTCACCAGCAACCAGGACTCATTATCTCAAGACTAAATGACTCTGCAATGTATAATTTCTCACGAACTTGACCATGCCCCTGCCTTCACCCAGTGACTGAATTCAGCCAAATTGCCATAGAGACACAGCTGTGGCTCTACCCCCACCCTGGAGTTGGTGCTGAAAGGCCAGCACATAAGCAGACCATCCCTGCAGATGGCAGAGATACCCTCGGGTGACCTTGAGACACAGCAAGAGGAAAGAAGGCTGGTAGTCCCCACACTTCCTAAGAGGGAGTAATGTTCCAGAAAAGGACGCAGCAACACCTGTGGGAATAAACTCAAACCACAGCAGAACCCCTGACGCATGTGACCTCGGTGGTTGGAAGTCATAATCCCTTCTCCGTGCAAGACTGCTCCGTGCCTCTCTCCACTGGGACAGTTTGTTCTGGGTTGCAATCATTATACTTAGTGGTTTACATCCTTGTCTCCCCAACCAGAATGTCAAGTTTAGGGCACCCAGCCCCTAGTATGAGTTAAACCCTTTGTGGTTGCTCTAGGTGAATGAATGAATGAGTGAGCGAATGAGCAAAATAATTATAGTGCTGCCCTCCAAACAGCTGCAGACCTTGAAGGCATTTTTGTCTCTCTTTAGATGCCCACACATAGTAAGGTAAATACTTATTGGAGAAGGAGTGGATGAACCGAACCTGATTTCGACCACGATAACACCTACTTGTGCCCATCTTTCCAGACCCTCTTCCCTTAGGATTCAAGTAAAGTGCAGCAGGATTCTCAACCATTGTGAGCTTGAGCTGGATGGAGCTTCCTCCATTACACTCTTCTGGGCCGGCCGTGGGCAGCTGGAGTAATGCTGTGTGACAGCTGCCCCCACAGGACTTTCAAAATAATGAAATGTCTGTCTTCCCAGCCTGATGTTGCTGAATACCACGCTTCCCAGAGAAAGAGAAAGATCAGACCAGTATACACCTGCGTATGCATTTGTTTACATATGCAGATAATGACAAGCGCTGTCAGGACAGAAATCAATGTGAATCACAGAACTTCCCGGTCCGGCCCCGATGACAGCTGAAAGGGGTGTTTGCAACAGGCACCACCTCAAACCAAACCCCAGACTGACTCAGACATAGATTCTGTTAGAAGAAATAGGCTGTTGCTACATTTTAATTATGAGTTTTGTCACAAGGAAGCACCCCAGAGCTCAAGCACTCTGGGGAGAAGCCCCACATCACCCACAGAGCAGGAAAAATGACAGGCTTGGGCCAGTCACTCCCCCAGGCAGAACTCCTGGGATCAGCACCCTGGTGGGCCCTGACAGGGAGGGGGGCCTCCCAGCATGCTCCCGCCTTCCCAGACTCCCAGGGAGCTCTCTCCTTACTGAATAATTGAACTTCCCATCCAAAAGAGGTTCTGTTCTCTCCTCGTACGAACATTAGAGCTTCTAAATATTTCAGGATTCCTGGGTTGTGTAGGGTCACTGAGCCCGCCCTTTGGATAATGGAAAGCCAGTGTCAGCTGCTTCAGGGAGGGCTTTGAACAAAACTGTACAGACGGCCCCTTCCTCCTCTTCCTCCCTAATCAGGGTCCTCCTCTAGTGTATTCAATCATCTGTCTGTTTTATGAGCATTTATTGAGCACCTGCTGTGAGCAAAGTTCTGAGGTCCCTACAAAGAATGACCCAAAAGAGGAGGTATGTAAAGATAGGGTGCTCAGGGGGAATCTCTCCAATGCCTGCTTCCTGTGCTCCGTGCTATAGTGATGAGCCCCAGTCAACCACCCACAAAGAAGCACCCCAGGGGCCTTAAGAATGGCTTCAACACAGCCCAATAACCCCCAGGAGGCCTGTGGGACCACTAGGTCTCCAGCAGGTTACTTGGGCCTTTCTGGGAACTCTGGCATCACCACAGAGCAAGCTGTGTAAATACCCAGCTTCACCAAGCTCGAAAACTCTGCCTTCTCCACAACTCCATCCATATCCCCTTCCACACATATTTGTTTTCCTTGGAAAGAGCTCCCAAGGAGTGTTGACAGGGGGGTTGCCTTACTGATCTGCCATAATACTAGCTTGAAGGTGGCCCCTGCAAGAGTCACCCGCAGAAGGGAAAGCCTGAACAAGCCACTGCCACCGTGGATTGCCACCTCCCAGCTTCCATGCAAGACCACAGAGTGTTCTCCACCCCACCACTAGCTGTGTCCAGCTTCCCAGGCAGTCACTATGTTCCTGCTTATCTCTGTGGGTTCCCCCAGTGCATGTGCTCCTTCTCTGCCTCCTCCTGCTGTGTGCACACCTCCCTGTGCAGAGAGCACAGTGTGAGGCTCACAATAGACATCTATACTTTGAGAAGCTTGAGGTGGCTGCTCCCAGGTCAGCTTCTGTCTCAGGTTGCCGATGGAACCCCACAGATGGGAACCCCACAGAAACTTCTTCCGACCTGGAAGACGGACAGAGGGCAGCAGACAACCTGAACCCAGAGTTAGGCTCTCTACCGCTGGCTCCCTCTCTCATCTGTCTTCAGTCACCTGCCTGGGGACCAACTCTTATACCCCCTCTGAAGATACAAGCTAATCTTCCTCCCTGGGCAGGGCCTGGAGACAGCAGCTCTGCACAGGGCCGGAGCACATTTCGCTCTCTCCTCACCTCCCGGCCACAACAACTGAACTCACGGTGCCTCATCTCTCAAACCCACCAAATGGCAAAAGGGGAGTCCACCCTGAAAAATCCTTACTCTGCTTCCAATGGGTAACAAGGACCTAGAGGATCTTCTTAAACCTCCACCCTGGCTTTCTTAGCCTCAGAGGTGCACACACCAGGGAGGCCAGGGTACACGAGCATCCTTTCTCCATCCCCACTGCCCTCACTTACAGTCTGGAGCTGCAGCATTAGCTGAGAGGAAAGCATGAACTGTCCCAGAGATTTCTCATTTCCAAGTGTTTTTGGATGTGTAAAGAGCTCTAGGAGTCAAAAGAATTTCACTCTAATGGTGAAGTTACAGGTAATCTGGCAAATACCTAGAGCTAGAGGAGTTACTAAGCATCCCTTCTGTCTCTCCACACAGACACCTGCCCATCTGAAAGCCCCTCAGGCTGACATCCTGCACACCTGCTCCTGGCCAGTGTGGTTCTCCTAAGGATGCTTGGGATGTTGATATCTTGCTGTACTTCCCAGCTGAAGACTCTGGGTCCTGCTGGTCCCAGACCATCAGGCAATCATATTTACCCATTGACCTACCATCTTCTTTCCTTCCTCCCTCCCTCCCTCACTTCGGAAGCTTCAGCAAAACATATTTCAATTCCCACTTTAAACTGAAATTATTAGCATCTAAATAATTAACCTTGCTTCAATAGGAGGGCATGCAATCTGTACACACACCTCTACTGGTCGATCTTCCCAGTGAGGGGAGGAGCAGAGCTTTCCCCCAGGGTTTTCGTAGAGCTTCAGAGACTGAAATTTGAGGATCAATGGAGGATACACATTTGGAAGTGAAAGGGGGAGACTCTAACTGTAGGAGAGGAGGGAGACTCTCAGTGCTATTCCAAGGTAGCAAGCTCTTTCTTGTCACACTTGTCACCCCTCCTCAACACAGCCATGAAGCATTAATATAACAAACATCTCTATACCCTTCCAACACTAAAATATTTTTTTAAATGTCTTAACTTTGTGTGTTGTTTTACAAAAGGATCACTGAATGGTAGAATTAAAACTGGGTTCCCTGCTTCCATAAATGGTCAAGTTAATAACTGATAACAGCCAGGATGCTGTGTTGCCTCCTGGGACCCCCACCCACCCCCACCCAAGTGCCCAAGACCACTGCGCACTGATGATCCACCTGCCTGGCCATTGATCATACACCTGCAGGTTCCCTGTCAATTGCTTACATAGCCCTCCTCTCTATACCTTCCCACAGCCCAGTCCACAGTGCTGGACTATCTGAGCACGAAGCATCCAGAACCTCTTCTTCTGGGCTCATGAAACACTGGGCATAATCTGGAGACATATGCTACCCAAATAGGATTCTGTGGTCAATTAAATGGGAAATCTTGTACAGTTTATGCCCTTTCTGGGGATCCACGTATTTTTTTGTTACTAAAGCCTTTTAGATGACCTTCAGGAAGGACACCTACTTTTTTCCAAACTCACTAACCTTTCCCCATAATGAAATTTTTATTCCTATCCTGCAGACTTGTGCTCCACAAAAACCTTGGAAAGGCTTTTCCAGAATGGCATAAGATGATGTTTGCAACAATAGTTCTTCTGCAAATGCAGCAGTGAACTTTGCATGACTGTTTCAAGGATGTTTAATTAAAGCCAAGGGCATGGTTCCTAAAATGCAATTCAAAGAAGATAATTATGCAAGGAAATAAACTAATATAGTTCAGGTAATTGGTCTTCTGGTAGTCCAACGACATCCACAGGTCTCAGTGCCTACAGGAGTGGGTAAGATGGGGGACCTTGGACAGTCACCCCTAAATGTCACTTCTCTCTCAGACTTTGTGAGTACTAAATACCCTATGATTCAAGATTCGACTCTCAGAGGGAAAACAAAAGAACCATTATCTTATTTTAATAATTGAGAGTAGAATCCATATGTGTTGGAAACAAGAAAAGCAAATGGCAAGATGCCATCTGAGTAGGAAAATTGATGAACTGATTGGTATTCTTACCTGAATGGAAGTCTCCATTCTCTGCAAGGACAGGATGCATGAACTCACTTGCTTGAGGTCACACAATGAGTTGGTAAGAGGAAAAAGCCACATCCAGATCCCAGACTCTCCCCACAATGATCCTGCTCAGTGATTACTCACCCCACACTGACTACCCAAAGACTCAGCTTTTCTGGATTATTTGGAACTGAGCTGCACACTGGTCATTTTAATGTGTCCAGAAGTTTTTATTGTTTTGTTTTGTTTTTATTAAGTAGATGGGAGTCTGGGACCATGGATAATGAGGAACCAAAGAGGAAAGAGAAGAAAAAGAGGAAGAATGTAGGTGAAGTGCATGCTCCTTAACTCTTGCTGTTTTTGCCTGAAACTTCACTTTCCAGTACTCTAACCATAAATATCATGGTGCTTATGAGGGTGGTAGCTCTGTTTTACTGGGCACCTGCTCTGTTCTGTGTATCATGCCCTATCTTAAGCACAACTTTGTAGACTCTTTTGGAGCCTTTGTCTCATTTTTTTGACTTTTAAACATTAGAGTGTCCCACGAACCCCTTCTTAAATTATTATTTTTTAACATTTATTTATTTATTGAGAGAGAGACAGAGTGTGAGCAAGGGAGATGCAGAGAGAGAAGGAGACACAGAATCTGAAGCAGGCTCTAGTCTCTGAGCTGTCAGCACACAGCCCGATGTGAGGCTTGAACCCATGAAGGGTGAGATCATAACCTGAGATGAAGTTGGACTGAGCCACCCAGGTGCCCCTTACATTATTTTTTTAAATGTTTATTTATTTATTTATTTACTTTCGAGAGGGAGGGAGGGGCAGAGAAAGAAGAAGACAGAGAATCCCAAGCAGACTCCCTGCTGTCAGCACAGAGCCCAATGGGGGTTTGAACCCACGAATCGTGAGATCATGACCTGAGCCCAGATCAAGAGTTGGTAGCTTAACTGACTGAGCCACCCAGGTCCCCCCTTCTTTCTCTATCCTCACTCACTCTCTTGATGACCTCATGCAGTCCCAAAATTTTTAAAACTGTCTAGACTCGGGTGATTCCTACCCTTGTATCCCCACCCCAGCCTCTCCCCTGGGTCCCAGACTGTCATTTGCAACTGTCTGCTCATCACCTCCACTGGATGTCTTAACAGAAACCTGCAACCCAACATAAAGCCAGACTCTTTACATCAGCACCAACCCCTGCAACTGAAGTGTTTGCTTCCCGCCATGTTCCTCATTTCAACATATGACAATTCCATTTCACGAATTGCTCAGGACAAAATCTTAAGGTCACTCTTTGTACCTCACTATTCACATACCCGACCCCACTTACCAGCAAATCCTATAGGTTCTACCTATAGAATATATGCAGATTCTTACTACTGCTTTACCGCTGGCACCACTGCCATAATCCAAGCTGTTGTCATCTCTCACCTGACGACACAACAGCTCCCCAACTGGTCTTCCTGCTTCTCCACTTACAGTCTTAAAATCTATTTTCCACTGAGCAATCAGAGTGATTCTTCTAAAATGTGTGTCAGGCCATGTCATTTCTCTGATCAAGGCCTCCAATGGTTTTTCCATCTCACTTACAGTAACTCTGCAAGGCCCACATGATTCCACCACCTGCCACACCACACACACACACACACACACACACACACACACACACACCCTCTCTGCTCTCTTTTCCTCCACTCTTCCCTCAGCCCCACCCCTCCAGCCACACACAACATCTTCATGTTTCTTGAACTTGCCAGGCACCCTCGCACCGCAGCACCTTTGAACTTGCTCTTTCCCATGTCTGGATATCTGTATGATACTTCATTTTCTTTCAGTTTCTGTTCAAGTATCACTGTACTGAAGATGCCTTCCCTGATCATCCTTGAGGAAAGAATCACCCCCACACACATCCACTGTCTCTCTCTGTCCCCTTACCCTGCTTTACTTTCCTTCTTAGCATTATTACCACCAGACACAGTGTATAATTGTTTGTTGAGACTTTCATCTTCCCACAATAGACTATAAACATCTTACAAAAGGACACTTTGTGTTTCTTTCACTGCTTTTCTTCTAGCACCTAGAATACACCTTGGTATGTATTTATAACTGTTTATATTATTTGATAAATAAATGAGTGCCGGTATCATAATCCAATTTTACAGATGAAAAAATTGAGACTCTTAGAAGTTGATAAGCTGCCAAAAGTCAGTACACGGTAGAGGCAGGATGTGAACCCAAGACCACCAGGCTCCAGTCATAGGGGCTTCCTCTGTAGTCTTTCCTTGGTGTCCAGTCCCCCATGGGGTCACCACTTCCATCCTGTCTACAACAATGTGAAGCCTCTTCTTTCTGACTCTTCTCCTACCTTCAGGAAGTGAGCAGCTCTCAGGCGCCATGGCCAGGAAATAAGCAAGCGGGTGCAACCGTTAGAGAGGAGGCATGGGCTGTTTGAGGATTTCTTTGCACCGCCACACACCCTGCCTCTTCTGTCTTTGGTAATCAGCATGCTGAAATGTCTGCAGCTGGCACAGATTCCAGAGCACCTACCTCAGAGGAAAGCAAGGCATTCAAGAAGTCTGGAGCGTCCTCACAGCCGCGTGGTGGCACCTCCTTTGGGCCCGCTCACCATGCACGCTGTCTGGGCTTCTGTGTTAATGATGAGATACGGAAAAGAGCAGGAAATCCATCTCCATAATTGCAACTCAGCTTGGTTCCTTAGGGCCTTTTCTACCTCAGCAATACGGTCCCTGCTTTGCTGGTCCTGTGGTCCCGCTGTGAAGGTGAAGATAGCTTGCCCCTCCCATTAGAAGAGTGCCCCGACCCGCCACCTGGCCAAAGCCACAGGCGGAGAGCCGGCGGAGTTTCCTGAGTGAGATCTGCACCTGTGTCACTTGCATGGCAGGTCTCACTGTCCTCCCGTCCCCCTCCCCAACCCCATCCCACCTGCCCACCTGCTGCCCACCAGGACAGGGCTGGGAAGAAAGAGGGCGCAAGGGAGGCACTTTAAAAAAGGACAGGCAGGGTCACCTGGGTGGCTCAGTTGGTTGAGCACCCAACTCTTGGTTACGGCTCAGGTCATGGCCTCACAGTTCTTGGGATGGAGCCCCATGTCGGTCTCTGTGCTAGCACAGAGGCTGTTTGGAATTCTCTCTATCCCTCTCTCTCTGCCCCTCCCCTGCTTGTGCTCTCTCTCTCTCTCTCTCTCTCAAAATAAATAAATAAACTTAGAGCTGCATTTTTAAAAAAAAGGAATGCATAGGCAGTGTCCTGCTGTCACTCTGGGAACACTGACTCCCCCCAGCTGTCCCCCGAGAACCTCAGCACCTGCTCTGCATATGCTCAGGAGAAGGTCACTGCTGCAGCCACAGAGATCTCAAGCTGTTTCCCTCACACTCAGCCTCCCAGGCTCTTCACTGAGACCACGGGAAGAAATTTCACCAAAAGAATATCTATTGATATGGGTCCCGACAGCCTTTCTGAACAGAATACCAGAGCTCAAACCTGCTCTGTCTCCCGCTGCAGGTACACCTAACAGCAGCCCAGGGCTCCACTTGCCTGACTCTTGACCACAGCCCTGGGCTGGGCTCTCAGGCTGCAAGGTCTTTACTCAGCCCTGCTGACAGGTGTGCAGGGGAGCCCTGGAGGGGAGGCAGTGATGCCACCAGCAGCCCAGCTTTTTCCCCTACTTAGGAAGCTTCCTTGTCCCTCCTGCCTCTGACCATTGCATCCTCCACCAAGGCAGACCCAGGAGTTGTGTTTCTTCCCACTTCACAGACTGCTCTGAGAGCCTGTAGACAGGTGGCAGGCTGGGCCCTGTCACCTGCTGCTGCTGCTGCTGCTGTCACAGTGCCTCTCCTCATGTTTCCCATTTCTGCTTTCTCCTTGCTGCCTTACTCGTTTGCCCCAAAGCCCAAATGAGTCCCCAGCATTAAGAGCTGTCATGTGTGGGAGCTCTGCAGGGGGTCATGGAAAGTGTAATTGCAAAGTAGGGAAAATCGGGCAAAGGAAAAGTAAGCAGGTTTCTTTACTGCGGGACTTCTCAGAGCCTTTAATATATACGTTTAGATTGTGAATTCCCAGGAGGAAAATAGTAGTGTTCTTCTAACTCGTTTTATGAGAGAAGGTATTTTTCAAGGCACTTAGCTACAGACTAGGGCTTCAGAGACGTATTTTGTCATAAAAATGGGCCTGCAGCATGGGGAGGGATTGGAAGAAGCAGGCAGTGCTACAGGTCTGATGGCATGAAGAACACCCCTTTCAGACAAGCAAGACCCCCGCCCCCACTGTTCTGCCCTGCCAGGAGCCACCATGTGTCTAGAGAGGAAGGGCGAGGGAGAGAGAAATGCTGTGTATGAGGCTGAGGAGGGTGTGCAGAGAGGACAGGGGGGAGGGGAGCTGGGAGCCATGGCACAGCATGTTAGCCGCCACCTCCCACGTGCCTAAGACCACCCCCCATACCCCTGCACACCTTACCCTTTCGAAGAGTGGGGAGGGAAGAAATCGGAGGAAGGCTGGAGGAAACGTTAGACTGGGGCTTTGCTCCCAAAACTCAGGTTTTGTTCTGAATTCTGTAAGGTGAGCATATGGAACCAAAGCGTTTCTCTGCATTTCAGTTTGTTTCAACCGGTATTGATTGTGTGCCTACCGTGGGGCCAGCTCTGAGTCAGGGGCGGCAAGGAATAAAAATGCACAGCTCAGTGCAGCTTTCACAGAGCTGGCGGCGCCGCTGGAGTGACAAGACCACACAGGCAAACGATTAGAGAACAAGAGGAGGCTTCACCAAGAACAAAAAGGAGGAATACCGACAGCCGGTGGCAGCGCGGTCAGGAGGCAAGGGCTATGTGCACGGAGATGAACGCGGAAGGTGTTGGACAGTCTCCATTTATGAAGACATCTGGAGGTGGGAAGGGCCCTCCTGCAGGTGGACAGTCAGGGAATCACCCTCAGCAAGTCTATCTGTCCAACCAAGATGGCCAGGAGCTGGAGATACCAGCCAACCTGTTGGTAGACTTGGGCCTTGTAAGGAGGCTAGAAGGATAGTACGGCTCAGGCCATATCCCCTACTGGGTGCTCTTAGACCTAGAAGGAAGGCAGAAGCGGGGGGAGGAACAGTGAGGTCTACACCCTGTACTGGCAGTGCATGGTACTGGTCAGAATACCCCCCGTGCAACCTTCATCACTTTCCCATGGGCCAAACGAGAATGTTGTAAGCTGAGTTGGGTCTGCCAAATTCACATGACGAAGTCTAACCCCTAGTACTTTAGAATGTGACTGTATTTAGAGATAGAGCCTGTAAAGAGGCAATAAGTTAATGGCTCCTACTCCAAAATGTCGGGTGTCCTTATAAGAAGGAGAAATTTGGACACAGACATACTGAGGGAAGGCCATGTGAGGACACAGGGAGAAGACGGCCATCTCTAAGCCAAGAAGGGAAGCCTCAGAAGAAACTAATCCTGTCGACACTTTGATGTGGGACTTCCAGCCTCCAGAACTGTGAGAAAATGAATCCCTGTTGTTTAAGCCACTCAGTCCATGGTATTTTGTTATGGCCTCCCAAGCAAACCAATACAGGGATTCAAGCCATCTTCCTAGCGTCTCCTCCTGGAGGAATGCAGCCAGTCTCCTTATTTCCTGGGCTCATATCCCTTCTCCCCATTACTTAAAGTCCCTTCTTCTCCACAATCCTGTTGTCAAGATCAACTGGAACACTAAGTGTGAACAAACTCTGAATGAACTTCATATAAACATCTAATAGTAAGGTGGCACTGTGCTGCACACCGACAATTCATAGATGGATAACACGGGGTCCTCACTCACAAGGAGCTCACAATGGGATGGGAACAACATTCACAGACACAAGTGCCTGGGGTGCTTGACAGGTGGGAACACGATGGAACTGAGGGAGCACAAGGAAAACCGTCCAAAGTGAGGGCATTTAAGATGGGCTCCGAGAGATTAAGAGGAGTCTATCTGAGAAGGAGGGCTGAGTATTTTCTGAAGAAAAAAAGCAGAGAAAATCTGTTTTGCACACAGAGGCACAGACCGCATGATGTGTTTACAATGCAGTGAGAAGTCGGCGTGTCTGCATGGTCCACGTGGGGAGGGGCAGGAAGGAGCTGGGAATTCTGACGAGGCTTGTAGGTCAAGGATGCCTGGGAAACAGGTTGGCCTTTAAGACAGAGCTAGTGAGGAGCTGAGAGGGTGTACTAAGAGGGCCTCCAGGATCCATGTACAGCGCAGTGTGTAAGCCAGCAATCTGTTTTTGGACCCCTCCGGGAGCGTGTGGCACATCCATGTGGCAGGCAGAGAAAACATAGGCGCACAGTTTAGGGGAAGGACCAAAGATGGGGCTAAGGGGACGAGTAAGGCAGCATAGAGCACGAAGAGAAAAGGCAGTGGGGGCCAAAAGCCCACCTGGGCCAAATGCTTAACCCTTCTAGGTCTCAATTTACTCACGGGTAAAATGTGGGGAAAAGAGCTCTTACCGACATGACTGCCGTAAGGGGAAATAAGCAAAAGAATCTGTGAGAAGCTCTCAGCAGGGCTTATAGCAGGTATGCTCCATGACACTGGCCCTTACTGCTGTCCCTGGTCACGGAGGGACAGGATGGAGGCCTGCTCACACAGAGTGGAGTTGCGTCTAAAACGAGCAAAGATAAGACACCAGAGTTCCTTGACGGCAATGTTTGTCTCAGTGCCACATCTCTCAAACCATGGATGAGCACAGCTTCAATCACCCCTGACTCCAGACAGAACCTGTTCTGGATCCTGGAGGACCGAGTGAAGCAGCCCCAGCTGGGAGGAGTAGGGGAAGCAGGAGCAGGGCTTGCAGTGGGTGATTGGGGCGGCAGGACTGCAGGGGTGAGATCTGGAGAAGGAAGAAGAGAAGGCAGTTGGAAACGTTGTCAGGAAGAGACTTGGAGGGTCAAATCCAAGTCTCCTGCTTGGAGGTGGGGGGTGGGGGGGTCGGGGCTGTGTGGGTCTGGGGGCTGCAGCAGACCCCACTAGCCTTGTTGATGGAGACGCTCAGGGCTGCCCTGGCCACCGGACAAGGCCTCTCTCTTTGAGCTCTGCCATCATTCTGTGGGCCCCCAGCGGCACGATGAGGAGCACTGACTTGATTCTCCTCTTTGCACCTGAACCTGCATCTCAGGCACCCTCGCCTCCCTTTGCAACTTTGGCTGCTGGGCCCTCACCTTTCCTGCTACTCAGCTAAGTGAAATAAAAGCCGACAGAGGCAATTTTTACAAGGCAGACCAAGGAAAGGTACTTGAAATTCAACACAATGGCACATTTAGATGTCTGGGATCCCCTGCGTGGCTAGACTCCGCGCTTAATCATTTTGAAGTGTAGCATGGAACACATTAGCACAGATTTCCCTCGTCTAACTGAGGAGGCTCTTACATCTAATGCAAAAGTTCTATGGAAGATTGACGTCCAGAAGGTTACCCAGAAGCATTATTCTGCTTTACATGGTGCTTTCCATGTGTTTTTCCGTGGTGGGTTGACAAAAGGTCAGGCTCTGTCTGGGTCTCAGTTTTACAGATTGATAAATTAAATTTTATTGGTTCATCTAGGGATGAGCGCATATTTGGGAATGAATGCATAACCATCAGATGTGCAAGATACTGATTGGTAATCCTTGCAACGGCACAGGCCTGCCCAACAGGTAACCCATTCAGGTCATTGCTTAAATTTAATTTGGGGTGGGTAGGTTCACACCCAAAATAAGATTAAAAATTCTGCTCAGCAAATATCTTGTAAATCCTTATTATGAGCAAGGCACCAAGCCAGACGCTCTGGTGGGGATGGCAATGAGTTCCCCATGGGTCATGCCCTCGAGAAGCTTCCTTGCACATAAATATGATACAGATGAAAATGTGCCAGAAGAAAGATGTGGAAGGCCTACTAGGAAAGCACGGGGGAGGGAGGAATACTTCCAGCAGTGGGTGGAGGGAGTGGGGAAGAAACCAGAACCAAAGAAGGAGGCAGCATTCAAGCCGCGTCTTGAAGGAGCTGTGAAGGTTTGTACCCAAGGTTGGGAGTGGGTCATTCCAAGGACAGCAGGAGGTGAGCAAAGACAAGGAGGATGGGAAATGAGTTACATGTTTGATGTGGTAGAGGGGAGGAGGCTAGGAAGATAAGCAGGTACCAGATTGTGTCTCATAGCCACAGAATGCAGCGAAAGGGAGGGCCAATCAAGCGAGGAAGACTCAAGGAATTTGCTTTTTCCAGGGTATGGGGCCTTCTGTCTACATAATTAGAACTGGCTGATCGAAACTACGTCTTGCATGAATTGGGGGAGACACCCTGACACGCACCAGTCTGTTCTGCTTAGGTCTCTAATTCATTCTCAGTCATTAACGTCCTCTGTCATTGCAACAGGACCTGTGACGGTATCTTCCAGCTCGTGAGACTGTACCTTCCCTTGCATGACTTACTCTGTGCACTGGTGCCTTCCCGACAGCATGCTAGAGAGCACACAGGCTCTCAGTGACAGCTGCAGGATCCTCTGTTTTTACCAGGCATGCAGAGACACACTGCTCCTGAGAGTGGGTTCCTTTCTCGGAGACTGAGCTCCTCCACCTTTGGCAGGACTTAATTTGCTGCCATAACAGAGGGTGACATTCGCGTCCAGCCTCAGCGTCCACCCTATCTGGGCTTCCATGGTCCTCCCTGACTCCAGTGGAGGTGGAACTGGAGACAGCCCGGGGTGAGCTGAATGTGGCCAGTTCGGTTGAGGTCCTCTGAGTTCCCATAGCAGAGAACCAGACATTGGAAATGGCAGATGACATGTCTACCACCTGATTGCCCAGAGTTCCAGAAAAGGCTTAGACTTTGTGTTTGGTGATACATGGCTGGGAATTAGGAGACTGTGTTCAGGAAGCTGGGTTCTAGATCCAAACAGAATCAAATACCAGCTCTACTACTTCCCAGTGTCACCTGAGGCATATTATTTAATCCAAGCCTCAGTTTCCTTGTGTATAAAATGGGAATAAAGATCACACTTACCCCCCAGGGTTGCTGTGGAGACTAACTGAGATGTCCACACAGCAGCTAGCACAGTGTCTTGTTTGTTAATGAAGGCCCCATACGTGTTGGCCATTCATTACCACAGGCTTTTGAGGCTTGCATGAACAGTATCAGAAAAGCCCGTGAGAGGAGCCTGCAGTCTATACCCCTGGGGGTCTGGGAGAGCTAGATCAATTGCTGGCAAGTTGATCCCTCTTTTCTGAGGTGACAGCAGTGGCTTTCCACTTGCCCTGCCTCCTTCCTGCATCTGAGTCTGTGGTGCCATCAAGCAAGCCACGCAAAGTCACTGAGCTCAAAGGAACTCTCCAAAGCTCCACATGACTTCCCAGTTTCTAACTTCTCCACTAGTGAACAATGTGGGGACCAGAGAAACCCACATTCCTGGCCACCTCAGGCACAGGGAGGCAAGATACCCGGTTCCATTGTGGCTGATGGTAAAAGGCACGATGATGTGGCTGATGGTAAAAACCTTGAGTTTCTAAGCCCCCAGAGATAGCGGGAACAGTGATGTGTTGGAGAAGTTGTCTACCAGCTTGTGCCAAGTCTTCAGGAAGTATGTGAGCCCCTGGACATCCTGTTGGTAGCATGAAATGGGTGGTGGAAGAGTATTAACACCACAGAAATCAGCAGAAGTTAACCAATCGAGGGTCTTCCCCGCCCCCAAGAGCCCCTTGTTAAAATTGTCAGCACACCACCAGGCAAGACCTTTGTCACTCCCTGCCTCAGTTGCCTTTACTCCCTCACACTACGCACCCACTTCCAGAACACCCAGCTAAATCTCCAGTGGTCCTGGAATAAACTGCCAGACACCAGCCGATGAGAAATTGCTTGAGACATACAGAGGGTGTGCCCTGTGGGCTGGTGTCAAAACTCTAGCTTTTGCCCTTTTCTCCTCTCAGAAGGAAGTTAGTCAGCTGTTTGGTTTTTTTTTTTAAGTATTTATTTATTTATTTAGAATTTTTTAAATTTTTATTTTTGAGAGAGAGAGACAGACAGAGTATGTGCAGGGAAGGGGCAGAGAGAGGGGGAGACACAGAATACAAAGCAGGCTCCAAGCTCTGAGCTGTCAGCACAGAGCCTGATATGGGGCTGGAACTCACAAACCACCAGCTCATGACCTGAGCTGAAGTTGGACACTCAACCGACTGAGCCACCCAGGCACCCCTATTTATTTATTTTGAGAGAGACAGAGACAGCACGAGTAGGGAAGAGCAGAGAGAGAGGAAGAGAGAGAATCCCAAGAAGACTCTGCACAGTCAGTGCAGAGCCCCATGTGGGGCTCGAACTCATGAAACCGTGAGATCATGACCTGAGCCGAAACCAGCAGTCCCACGCTTGCTTAACTGACTGAGCCACGCATGTGCCTGGGTCAGCTGGTATTTAGATGCGACGACCCCTGGAACCCATCAGTGGTGAAAGATCTTCCTGTCGGTTCTCAGAGGTGTCCCGTGGATCAAAGGGGAGAACAAAGCAGTGACTCAGAGCTCTGGAATACTGACCTCTAGGGGAACCACGTAGGGTCACAGGGACTTTTAGACAACCCCAGAGAACAGAAGTCCCTGCAGAGAGGCCTCATGAGGAAGGGCTTGTGGAAAAGGGAAGCTATCCAGTGTCTTCTCCCCACCCCCACCCCAAGTGAGCCCTTGCAACCTTCTGACACCAGAGCTTCACTGAGCAGCAGCATTTGCAAGGATCTGGGCACGCCCTGACCCAGTGGTGGCACCACGGAGGGAAGCCTGCCCCTCCTCCTCCCCTCTGCAGCAGGAGGTTTCTCCCTTAACTTTACCCTTAAGTGTATCTGCTACATTCGCTCCTGCAATATTTATGCCTCATATCAATTTTTCATCCATCCCATCACTCAGCTCTCCGGGGAAGAAACTTCTCTGAGTTCTCGTTCTCCTTTTGGTGAGGTGGGGATAAAGCACCCAGGACCTGCTGCCCCAAAACTGGGCCCCCATCCTCCTGCACAACAATCCAGTATCTGCCTCACCTTCCAGGCTGTTCACACTCCCATTACACCTCGCATATCCAAAATTGCCCCTGGCCACTTCTCCCTGCCTTCTTCTCGTGGTGAGGCACAAACACAGCTTCTCCCCCTTCCCTGGGGGGGAGGGGGGGCTCCTGCAGCTTCCTCCACTGGGAGGACCTTTTCCCTCCTATGGTGTGTCCAGAACTGCCTGTTCCCCCAAGCCCAGACCCATTCCACATCGTCCATGAAGCCATCTTTCCCCTAACCTAACCGCACATGTCCTTGTTTATCTCTGTTTCACCTCTGCCATGACTGTGACTCTGCTGTTCCGTCGCTCTTCTGTCCCATCACTCTTCTGTCCCGCTGAGCTGTGAGTGCCATACAGCCTGTGCCTCCAGGCTTCTGGGTTCCCCGCAGGGCTCCCCTATATAGTGTTGGTGATGTACTAGGTGTAACATCAATAAAGGGTTAAGTCAATGGCAAAGAAGAAAATAATAGAAAACAAGTCGTTATAAATAAATAATTTAATAAATAACTTGCTTTATTGAAAGCATTAGGGACTTTTTCTGTAATAATTGAGCTCATCTTAGATGTAATAATGATAATACTTGCAGACACCTTCTTATCTCTGAGACATACACTAATGCATTAATTGTATTCATAATAACAATTGCTCTCATTTACTGAGCACTTAACTCTGTGCTCAAAACAGCAACGTATTTTACAGGCATTTTCTTATTGACTTCTCAGGTAAATATTATTACAATCACATTTCACACGTAAGGATCCTGAGAGGAAGAGAGGATGTGCCTAGTCCACAGGCACACAGCTCACACATGGTAGAGCACACATTCCAATGCCATAGTCTAGCCCAGGGCTCCTGCTCTTAAACATCACCTCATTCCTGCTGTTGCTAGCATTCTTGCACACATCGTACAGGAGGGCGGCAGCCCAAAGTGTGCACATGAGCAGTAGCCACCAGCCCAGCAAAAGAGAGAGTCTTCAGGTAAATATATGGAATGAGCATAAGCATTTATATGAGCCCCCTCCTGAGACAGTAACAATGTTCTGGTAAAGGAGCAGACCCACAAAGACAATGAAAGAAGAAGGTACGGCTGAAGAGACATATCAGCAAAATTCCAGAAGTCAGAGAGCGGATGGGAGAGTAGTACATCACCACACAGGGCAGAGGAAGCTGAGCAGCTTAGCAGTTCACCTGAAGGACCTTGGGAGTCCCCGATGAAGGTGCCAACTTCTGGCCAAAGTTGGGGCAAGAAGAGACACTGAAAATAGGACCATCTGGAAGCTTCGATACAAATTTATCAGGATCCCAAATTTCTCCCACATCCCTATACAAACAAGGACTAACTCCCTTCATATGTCACCTTGCACTGCTGCAACAAAACACCATAGACTAGGGGCTTCAACAACAAACACTTATGTCTCACAGTTCTGGAATCCAGGAAGCCCAGGATCAAGGTGGCCAATTCAGCTCTGGTGGGTGCTCTCTTTCAAATTGCTGCCATCTTGCTGTAGCTTCACATGACAGAAGGGAGGGAGGAAAGCTCTCTGGTATCTCTTTTTATAAGGGCAATAATCCCATCATGTGGCTCTACCTCATGACCTCATATAAACCTACTTACCTCCTAAGGGCCCCACCTCCAAATCACATCACATTTTGAGACTGGGGCTTCAACATATGGATTTGAGGGGAGGGGAGCATTCAGTCTGTAGCCCCCCAAGGATGGACTTCAGTAAAGAGCACTAGAGGCACATTGGCAAGCATGGGTGAGCTATGAAGCTGAAGAAAGGAACTGAATGATGTCTGTCTACAGAACAAAGAAACAATTCCTCCTCACTCCCCACTACCCTCTTCTAGTCCCAGTCTCCAAATGCTAGTCACCAGATATATATCCTAATAAAGGAGATGGGACAATATTTTCTCAAGAAACAGAATTCTACATTAATAAGCGATATAGCCCAGAGTAAATGTACAGATACATTTGAGGGTCTCCCTATGAAAAAGCCCACTTGCAGCCCCACCACCCATTTTCTATGCCTGGGAGTCAATACCCTGCCACAATCAAGAGTTTCACATCAACTCTTGAGTCTTTTATTCTGAAATGTGGACAGATGGCAAAGCATCAATAGATTTTTAAGGAAAGCATTCAACATGAAGACCAAAACAAAGAAATGAATTTTTTATCAGGAAAGAAAGACAATATGGAAAACAGAAGAAAAGTTCCAAAGACCATCAATATCTTTAGAGAGATATAAAAAGATACTATGCTCATAAAATAAAAATAGAATGCTGTCATACCAAAATGGGAGCAATTAGAAAATGAAAAACCTCCTTTTAAAATAAAATTAAAACTATATTATGAACCTTAATTTTTTTTAATCAAAAGATTCAATAAAATCCAGAAAATATTTCAGAAAATACTTTTAAAAGGAAGAAGAAGAAAGAGGAGAAGAAGAAACAAACAAATGAGCTATAGATAGGCAGACAGGAAAATGCAATGAACAATTTAGGAGGTCCAACACTTAACTAAATAGAAGTTCCATAAAAAGAGAACAGGAAAAAATGGACAGGAAGATATTAACAAAGACATGAAATAAACAATATAGGAAAATTCCAATCTGGGCATATTCACAGGGCCTATGTATAACCAATGCAATGAGTGAAAACAAAAATGCCTACAGCAAAAAAACTCTAATCATGACATTTTGTGATCAGGACAAAAATGATAATTGAAAGAAAAAGAGAATAAAGAGGAAGAGGAAGAAGAGGAGGGGGGGAGGGGAAGAGAGGGAGAAAGGAGATCCCAACGGCATTGGATTCTCAAGAATAACATCTACCAGATGTTAGAAGCCCTTCAAAGTTCTGAGGGAAAGCATGATTTTCAATTTTCAACCTAGAATAAAAAACTTAACCTAACCATTAATCAAGTTTGAAGATAGAACAAAACACTTTCAGACATGGAAATACATAAGAGTTCTATCTCCCTTGCATTATTTCTTAGGAGCTACTAGAAGATGAGTTTCAGCAATATATACACACATACACATACACATACTGTTGGCTTGCAGGCTCCTTGGGAACATTCCAGGTATAATCTGAAACTGGCCCATATAGTCAGAAGGCAGGACACTCCAGGTTGGTAGGTGGCAGTTTTTAATAAGCAAAGGGAACTTTTATATTCAAGGCTTGTCTTGGGTGGCAGCTAGACTAATAGATCTCTCTACTGCCCACCGAATCTTACAAGCTTATGTAGAGGTCTTAACTGGGTTCAATCATGTATACTGTCCAGGAAGTCTCTGAAACACATCATTATCTCAAGGCTGTGTCCTTGGGGTAGCTTCTGGAAGCGGGGAAGGCAAGTGGATCCCATATTCCAAGGACAAGGGAGAGGATAGGGAGCCTCTGATTGTCAGGGTCCAGCTCAGGAGTCAACCAGCAGTCATGTCTTCTCAACAACTACCCCAACACATGCATGCATACATCTGTATATAAAACTAAAAGAAGAGGAAGCAGGGATTAAATCAATAGAGATGAACGCTGGATCCAGGGAACCAGAGATAGATCAAAGAAACAGTGAATAGAAGCCCCAAGATAGCCATGTCCCATGCCTAAAGAAGGGAGCAGAAGAACAGAAGCTGCAGGAGGAAGATATCCAGGAATAACAAGAGAGCTACACACACACACACACACACACACACACACACACAGAAACTGGTAGTTCTGCTTCTGTTTCAAATCCTGATCAATACTAAATAAAGCAAATGAATTTCTAATTTGGGGGGGGAGTTTATTTAAGAACAAAATTATAACAGTAAGACACTATATGGCTTAGCAGCGAACAACACTGTGTGAAGCTAATAATAGAACAATGAACTACTAGTGTATCCAAAACATGTGATATAACTATGCTGAGAAGATTGAAGGAGTGTGTGTGCATGCACGTAGAAGGAATAAGAAAGCTAAATCCTCAGCCAAGTTCATTCCTACCTCTGGTCTCCCGCCCTGACCGTTTCCTCTGCCTAGAACACTGTCCCCTCAAACAGGATATAGCCCACCCCCTTTTTTTTTATTCAAGTCTCTGCTTAAATGCTGCTTCTTTGGTCAACGTATCTAAAATAATGTTCCCCCAACCTAAAGAACTCATCATCTTTGGTTTATTTTCCTTGATGACATTTCCTAATGCATATAATATAAACCTTATTGAATACAACCTGCCACATGGTAGATACTTAACTGGCTGAATAAAATGAATTACCATGATGTGAAACCAGTAGTTAATATTTGTCTTAGCTTGAGTTTCCCAGAAGCAGACTCTGAGACAAGGGTTAATGCAAAAGCTTACCTGGAGGGGTTACCGGGGGTGGGGGGCAGAGGGTGGAGGGAAAATAGGGAGTTATTGTTCAGTGGGTACAGAGTTTCAGTTTGAGTTAATGAAAAACTCTGATGTACTTAATGCCGCTGAATTATACACTTAACATTGCTAAAATAATAAATTTTATGTTATGTATATTTTACCACACTATAAAAAGGTATATATATAAAAAAAAAAAAAGCTGATTTGAGAGTTACATAAAACACCATAGAGGAGTGGAAAGGAGCCACCAATGAAGGTTCATAATCAACCAGAATCCACCTGGGGCAGCTAGATCTTAATCCCTCAGAGAGAGTGTGGGTATGGTGTAGCACACGCGTCAGGGTTAGTCCGCCAGCACGAGAGAGTGAGGAAATTTATACACCAAGTCCCACAAGGTTGGCTGCTACCTGTGGGGTAATTCTTCCACACTTCTGGCCTGCCCTTTGCACAGGCAGAGCAGTCTCAGAAAAGTCTTCAGGCAAAGATATGCACAGATGGGCAAGTTAGAAGCAGGCCATCTGCACTGAAGAAGTAAGACCCAAAGGACATGAGTAAGGCACTGACAGGTGCTACAATGCCTAAAATTGATAATATGCACAGGTTACTTAGAAACATGGAGTTAAATACCACAAGACACAGCCAGGAGAGTTAAGAGGAGTTGTATCTGGGCAACAGGACTAAGGCATGGGAAGGAAATTGCTCTATTTTGCCATAAATTCTTCTAATTTTTTAAAGTATTATTTCACTTTTAAACTATGTCCATATCTTATCTTGGAAAAAAAAAAAGATGAATTTTAAATGAGTGTGAATATCACCAGGAAGTCATCCCACACTGATTTGGTTCTAATTTTTCATGAGAAAATGTCACAAAATGATTAACCAGCCCTGTGGAAAGGAAACTCAGTGAATGTTAATTGAAGAGAACTGTAGCCAAACATACTGGAAGCCAGTAATCAGTTGCATTCAATTGTGAAAACTTTTTGTTCAGCTCCTACTATGAGCCAGAGACTGTGCTTTGTATTAACAAGATGAGGAGGTAAAGACATGAGTAGTGGGGTGATTAGTGTCCCTCCAAACTTCATGTCCACCCAGAACCTCAAAATGTGACCTTATGTTGACATAAGGTCTTTGCAGGTATAATTACTTGAGAGGAGGCCATACTGGATCCAATGACTGGTGTCCTTTAAGAAGGCCTTGGGAAGACACACAGTCACAGAAGAAATACCATGTGAAGACGGAAGCAGAGATTAGAGTGATGTGTCTACACACCAAGGAATGACAAGTGTTGTCAGCAATGACCAGAACCTTGGGAAAAAACGTGGAATAGATCCTTCCCTAGAGCCTTCAGACAGAGACTGGCCTTGCCAACACCTTGATTCCAGAATTCTGGCCTCCAGAACTGTAAGAGAATAAAGTTCTGTTGTTTTAAGTTGTGGCAATTTGTTCCGGCAGCCCTAGGAAGCTGACACAACCCCGTTCTCAGAAGTCTGTGGTCCAGGGAGGTGGCCTTAGCCTGAGGATGGGTGTCCTTCACCCTCTTGTGGCCCCTCCCTGCTGGCTGGAGTGTGAACTCAGTGGGTTGGGCTGGCATAGCCAGCCATTTGGACCATGAATGGAAGCTATATGTAAAGGGAGGTGGGTCAACCAGGTAGAAGAACCTGGAAGTCATTCCAGCCTGGGACTGCCAACTTACATGTGACTTGGAAATGAACACCTGCACTGTTTACGCCACTGTTATTTGGGGTTTCCTGTCGCTTGCTGCTGAATCTAATCTTAATTCATATTGGGCGACAGATTTACAAATGAAAATATGCAACTCAGTGTGGTAAATAATATTATAGAGACAAGCCATGGTAGGGGCACAAAGGAATAAATGATTAACTTACCTTGGGGGGGATCAGGGAAGACTTTTCAAAAAAAGCAGTGGCAGCTGCTTTTAAAAACATGAGGAGTTTGCAGACAGCCAGGACATGGGATGGCAGGGAGGCAGTTCAGAAAGACATCAACAGTGGAGTGAAAGAACAGTTCCTTGGGACCACCTGTAGTTCTGCATGGATGACATATAAGGTTTGAGGTGGACAAAGGGGGCAATAGAGTCAAGGTGATGAGAAACGTGGAATGCCATTCCTGGGTGCTCGCACCATCTCATGTCACAAAGAAGAGCCATTGATGAGTGCACAACAATGGTGCCATATTTTCACATTAACTTAAAAACATTTTTTTAATGTTTATTTACTTTTGAGAGAGACAGAGACAGAGTGCCAGGTGGGAGAGGCAGAGAGAGAGGGAGACACTGACTCCAAAGCAGCCTCCACGCTCTGAGCTGTCAGCACAGGGCCAGACGTGGGACTCAAATTCATGAACCACGACATCATGACCTGAGCTGAAGTCGGCCACTTAACTGGCTGAGCCACCCAGGATCCCTTACATTAACTTTTAGAAAGATCACTTTGGCTAAGGTGTGGATGGCTAGGAGGGAAGAAGAAAGAAGTCAAAGCAACCAGGAAGGAGGCCATTTCAGTGGTTACTTAGTTGATGATGGCAAGGTTCAACATGAGGGCAGAGGCACTGGGGACAAAAAGGAAGGAATAACTTCAAAATACAATTAGGAGGCTGTAGGATATGAGAAAAGACAGCATCCAGGCGGGCCCCACTTGGCTGGCTTGGGGCATGAACAGCTAAAGCATTACCTGGGACACAGGCACAGGAAGAGGAGCAGGTCTGGAGCTGAATGATGAAATGCTAATGACCAATTCAGGTCCAAATCCTCCTGAATTCAGACCACACTGCTCCGTTTCCAGAGGGCTCCGTGTTAGCTTCTACCAACAGGGGCCGCTAGAGGGCGACAGGGAGGGAGAAGGATGAGCCCTGCTTGGCTTGCTTCCCACCAAGGCTGCCAGTGAGGCTCCTAACCAAGCAGCAGACGGGGGTGCAGATGTTCTCGAACCTCCTAGGGCCAGCCTGATGTATCCCTGCGGAAACAGCAGCACCAGCGGACAGTGACCTTCTCAGGGCCCTGAGTCCCAGCCTGTGGTTTCTCCCAGCTCCTGAGGGTCCGGCAGCCGCCGCGGCGTGCCCTCTGCGTGGTCTGAATGTCAGCTCCTTGGAGCGCCCCGTCGGAGCCTCTGGCTTCTGTCAACCCCGCGTCTTCCTGGCTCACCTGGCTCAGTGAGGGTGGCTGCTCCCCGCTGCTTCTTCCACCCTCTAGTGCCCTTTTACCGATTTTCCAGATTGAATTCACTCCAATAAGCACTAGGTCCTGAGGAATACAATCGTTGGCACACAGGGTGATCTCAGGGAGGAGACCCCCCAAGATGAGAACCTGGGATTGTTTCTGACCCCCCCCCCCCCCCCCCCGCCAGGGTCTCCTGAGAGGCAGCCCGTGCAGCTGTCTGGGATGCCGTGATCAGTCTAGAGTTAGGAAGGGAGCACACGTCATTCCCCTCAGGAGCGCAAGAAGCCAGAAGAGCAAGGGCCCAGGTCAGAACCCTAAGAGGCTCCAAAGTTGAGGGGCTTATTCCGGGGACAGAATAAGGCACCATTACCTGGGAAACATCAGTACAGAGCAAAGTTTCCTCCTGAGGAGACGGAAGTGGCCCTTAGATAAAAGCTAAGGTAATGACTGAAAAGCAAACAGTGACTTGGCAGGAGCCACTCGTGACCTTGTGGAGGGTCCTTCCAGTGGAGTGGGGGACACGGAGGGCAGTGGGAGAAGTTTGAGGAGCAAATGGAAAATGAGAAAGGCAGACAGAATATGAGCTAGAGGGCCCGCAGAGAGTGTTTCTATTTTTACCTGAGAGACCTGAGCTCTTTTCCAAGCTGCAGGAAGGAGCCAGAAGCAAGAAGCTGACCTGCAGGAGGCCCTGGGAAGGAACCCAGGGAGCCGCCAGATAAGCCGGCAGGAGCCGGTACTCAACTTCCTCTGAGGCTACCCCTTCATCTGACACCCATTTGCCAGTGGCTAAGATGTGTCAGGCACCGTTCAAGATGCTGGGGGCAGCGGTCAATAAAAGATAAAAATCAGAGGCTGGAAGCCAGGTGGCGAAAAGGGGCTCAAGGTGTGAGATCTAAAGGAAAATCTCCTAAGGTTTCTGGAGAGAATGGCAGCAGGTTTAGGAAGCTGACTTCCTCTCTCAGTTTTCCTCCGGAAGCTAATTGGCAGGCTGTTTCCTGAGCAAGGTAGGGTACCACTCGTATCTTGGGGCTGAATGGCTGGGTCCCAAGTCAACGATGCGTAGTTCACCGTGGGGGCACCTGCCTGAGAAAGAGAGGCACAGAGAGTAACATGCTTTTTCCAAATGCCCTTTATATGGCATTGGGCTCCACAGCCCGTGGGGATAGTTTTAACCATTCTTTTGGCTTTATAATGCATGCAGCTTTCCTTTTCACTGGATGCTGTCAGTGCAATTATAACTGATTACTATCATTACAAAGATGACCCACCAAACATGTCTTAAAGGAAGAGGGCAACTAGTGCATGGATCCCAGGCTGCAAGGAACAGTGACAGTTGATCTCACTCAGGGTCCTTGAGGCTGAATTATTAGAACAGCCCCTCAAAGGTCTCCAGGGTTACCATCCTCCCTTCCAATCCATTAGCCAAGCACACCATTTCCATTTTCAAAACCCTTGGCATACAAAGACATGATCCTTGCCCACCCCTCCAGCGGCCCCCCCTGAGAGGCACCCTCAGACACTCTACGTTCCGGCCACACGGATGTGTCATGCTCTCTCATGCGTGTGCTGATCTTTCTCTGTCTGAAAAACTTTTTCTCCATTCTTTGGCCAACATCTACTCAACCTTTCAAACTAAACCCAAGCATCAGCTCCTCTAGTAATCGCTGTGACAGAACCTATCATAATTGCCTTTTACTTATGTCGGGTATTTTGCAAGCATTATCTTGCACCAGTTACTGAGGCAGGACATGATGAAACTGTATCCCTCGGGATACACTCAGGAAAAATCTAGCAAATAAAACCACTCGGGAAAAATCTAGCAAATAAAACACAGATCCTTGAATCAAGACCACTCAGATGCCTGAACCCCACACATATTTACAAATTCACTGATTCATTTGGGTACGAGCTTGTCACTATTTGTCGACGTAAGAAGTTAGAAGTATTATTACTCAGAGCTGGAAGGAAAGGGAGTGTTCTTAGGATTGTAAAGCCAGCATTATATGTTCATAAGAAATAAAATCAGAGCTAAGATTTTAAGTCATTTATCCATTTTCTTTTCAAGTATAGCTAACATACAATGTTATGTTACTTTCCAGTGTTATAATATAGTGAATTCACATTACTCAGTGCTCATCATGAGAAGTGTACTTTTTCATCCCCTTCACTTATTTCCCCCACCCCCCTACCCGCCTCCCCTCTGGAAACCACCAGTTTGTTCTCTATAGTTAAGAGTCTGGTTTTTTACCTTATTTTTCTTTGTTTGTTTGTTTGTTTGTTTTGCTTCTTAAATTCCACCGATGAGTAAAGTCATATGGGATTTGTCTTTCTCTGACTGACTCATTTCACTTGTAGATCTGTCTATGTTGTTGCAAATGGCAAGACTTCGCACTGTTTTATTTATGGCTGAGTAATATTGCCTTGTATATGTATACCACATCTTCATCCATTTGTCCATGTGTGGACATTTAGACTGCTTCTATATCTTGGCTGTTGTAAATAATACTGCAAAACAGATATCTTTTTGAATTAGTGGGTTTTTTTTAATGTTTATTTTTGAGACAGAGAGATAAAAGTGTGAGCAGGGGTGGGGGGGGGGGGAAGGGGGCAGAGAGAGAGGGAGAAAGAATCTGAAGCAGGCTCCAGGCTCTGAGCTGTCAGCACAGAGCCTGACACAGGACTAGAACCCACGAACAGGGAGATTGAGACCTGAGCTGAAGTCCGATGCTTAACCAACTGAGCCACCCAGGTGCCCCTGAATTGGTGTTCTCATTTTAGATGTATCCATTTCTTTATTCTCTTTCAATCCACTTAAAGTCCTCATCCCTCCAGGATGAAGTGCTAAGCTCACTTCAGAGAGCTCCACTCCATGAGGTGAGTTCTCACTCAGTCATGGTAGGTACTGGCAGAAGTTTGCCACTTGCATGCTGTCCCGGAGGCATAAGAATCTTTGCTGAGGCTGGGAATCTCCCGATCCTGTGGGATGACCCCCCCCCCATTTCCATTGAGCTCCAACGAGGTGCAGCTTCTCATGGCTCCCAGGGTCCTCGAGCAACCTTCCCTTCCTCTGTCACTCAAAATCCCTTCCTCCTCTCTCCTTTTTACCCAAAGCTCTCCTTTGTCTCTCATTGTCTCTCAACCATGACAACTAATATAGCACAGGCCCTAAAGAAAACAAAAGCCTAGTGGGCAATGTGCTAGGTACAGAGTTCACCTACACCTCCCCAGGAGAGCTGTCAGCCATGGAGACCAGAGACTCTTGGAGCACAGAAGTCATAAGTGGAGGGGGAAAAAGGCAGACTGCCCAACAATACCAGTGGCCACAGTCCTTGTAAGACATATAAAGAGACTGAAAAAACAAACAAACAAACAAAAACCTACTAAAAATGTATAATTTCTGTAGGAAAGAATGACAGAGTTGAGTATAAAAGGAGAGGGGAAGAAATGAAAGGAAAAGAGTTCTTGAAAAAGAAAAAAGACAGACGAATCCATAGTGCATGAAGGGTGCCGACAGACTAAAAAACAAGTAATCAAGAAAAAACTGGACAAAATCCTTAAATACTTGATGGAAGAAGAAATACAAACAGCTAATAAAGATAAGAAAAGATGGGCACCTGGGTGGCTCAGTCAGTTGCACGTTCGACTTGATTTCAGCTCAGGTCATGATCTCATGGTTTGTGAGTTCGAGCCCCACTTCAGACTCTGCACTGACAGCGTGGAGCCTGCTTGGGATTCTCTCTCTCTCCCTCTTTCTCTGCCCCTTACGCTGCTCATTCTCTCTCTCTCTCTCTCTCTCTCTCTCTCTCTCTCTCTTAAAATAAATAAACATTTTAAAAAAGAAAAAAGATAAGAAAAAGTGCTTGCACAAAGCACCACAAGTTAAAACCACAGTGAGGCACAGTTGCATATCGACCATATTGGCCAGAATATAAAAATCTGGTCATATCAAGTGTGGTGAGAATACATAGAAATGAGAATCCTTTTACTTCCTTGGTGGGAATGAAAATTGTTACAATCACTTAAAAGATAACTTGATATTATATAGCCAGTGAGAATATATGGATGCCTGTATAACCCAGCAAATACACTCCCACATACATACTGGAGAGTGGAGACACTCCACACATGGTCCACAAACTCCTGAGGATCCCTGGAACCTTCCCAGGACTTCTGCAAGGTCAAATCTATTTTCATTATAATACTTAGACATGCTTTCTTTTTTCACTGTGTATTAATACACTATGACATACTCATATTTTTTAAATGCCATTATTAAGAAAGTCCTTAAAGGAGTAAAAGGTAGTAGTTTTATTAAATCTCAGCCCTTGATAAAAAAAACTTTTTAATAGTCTATGTGATGAAATGAGAAATACCTGCAACACTTCAGTTGCATATTGAAGTATAAAGATTGTCTTGAGAAAAAGCCATTGTGTAATTGCTTGGGTTGTGAGCTGAACTACTTTTTTCACAGAATATCATTTTTATTTGAAACAAATACTGACAGACAAACTATGGTTATTCAAACTTGAATATTCGAGAGACATTTTCTCAGAAATGAATGATGTGAGCCTTTCACTCTAGGGAAAGCTAACATTATTTGTTGCCAATGGTAAAATTCAACCTTTCAAGCAAAAACCAAAATCTTGAAAACCTTGTAATTACCACCATGAGCTTGACAACTTACCAATACTTAAAGACTTTTCTAATAAGATCAGTAGTGATATTAATGAATATGATCTTTTGATATCTTATACTGAAATGTATCACAAATTTATAATGTCTGCCTAGCTCAGTGAAACATATCCAAATGACCAACATGTGATGTTACAAAATCATGCAGAAGTAAAGGATATACTCAAAGTTCCAGATAGGCCAATACATTTTAATATAACTGAGTACAAAAAGGTCATTGACATGGTTTCAGATTTTATATTGCAACTAATCTTTAGAGAAATTACTAGTTGTCAAGTTTGGGTAAACACTAGTCCCTCCTTACTCACAGGGGATATATCCCAAGACCCCCAGTGAATGCTAGAAACCACAGAGAGTACTAAACCCTATACATACTATGTTTTTTTCCCATACATACATACCTATGATAAAGTTTAATTTATAATGTAGGCACAGTAAGAGATTAACAATATCTAATAATAAAAGAAAACAATTAAAACAATACATCATAATAAAAGTTATGTCAATGTGCTTTCTCTCTCTCTCTCTCTCTCTCTTTCTTTCTCTCAAAATATCTGATTAGGCTGCACTCCCCCTTCTTCTTGCAATGATGTGAGTAGATACAATAGTTATGTGACAAAATGAAGTGAGGTGAGTGACACAGGCATGTGACATAGCATTAGGCTAACTATTGACTTTCTGATGATGCATCAGAAGGAAAACCATCTGCTTCCAGACTGTGGTTAATGATGGGCAAATGGAACCATGGAAAGTGAAACGACAGAAAAGGGGCACTACTGTAGTGTCAGAGGAAAATAGCCACAATGATCTGAAAAGGCTATTAAAATAGTCCTACTTTTTCCAGATCTGAGGCCAGGTTTTCTTCATGTACTTCAACCAAAACAACAATTAAAGATAGATTGTAGAAGCAGTTGTCAGGATCTAGCTGTCTTCTATTAAAGAGGTTTTTCTGATGTAAAACAATGACACATTTCATTAATTTTTCTTATATTGAAAAATAGAGCTATGTTTCACAAAGATACGTTATTTATATCAACCCATAATGAGTTCATTATTTTTTTATTAAGACTTTATTTTTTAGGGCAGTTTTTGGCTTGCAGCAAAATTGAGGGAAGTTTACTGATATTTCCCATATACCTCCTACTTTCACGCATGCACAGCCTCCCCCATTATCAACATCCCCTGCCAGAGTGGGACATTTGTTAAAATTAATGAATATACACTGACACATCATAACCACCCAAAGTCCCTAGTTTACATCAGGATTGACTCCGGGTATTGTATATTCTGTGGGTTTAGACAAATGAAAAATGACATGTATCCATTGTTATGGTATCATACAGAGTATTTTCACTGCCCCAATATCACCATTATTTATGAATCAATACCTTTAATTTTTTCTCAGTTTTAATGCCTAATACAATAAATATAATTGGATATAACCCATATAATCAATAGTTTTATAGAGTCCTCAATTATTTCTAGACGTGAAAGGAGTCCTGAGGCCCAACAGTTTAAGAAGTTCTATTGCAGAGGGGCGCCTGGGTGGCGCAGTCGGTTGAGCGTCCGACTTCAGCCAGGTCACGATCTCACGGTCCGTGAGTTCGAGCCCCGCGTCAGGCTCTGGGCTGATGGCTCAGAGCCTGGAGCCTGTTTCCGATTCTGTGTCTCCCTCTCTCTCTGCTCCTCCCCTGTTCATGCTCTGTCTCTCTCTGTCCCAAAAGTAAATAAACGTTGAAAAAAAAAAAAAAAAAAAAAGAAGTTCTATTGCAGAGACATGCTTGCTCATGAGTAGCAGGAGAAAAAGGCAAGGGTGTTTATGGCAGCATTACCACTAATAGACAAAAGCTGAAAACAACCCATTCAACATCAGAATAAATCATTAAAAAAATATGGGATGTTTGTACAATGGGAGACTGTACTTTTGTGAAAATTAATGATCTAAAACACATGTAACAACAGATATTAATTTTGCTAATATAATGTTAAGTGAAAAAAAAGAAAGTGGAAGAAGGCATTCATTGTAATTCCACTGATACACAATTAAAAAATAAACAAAGCTAAAAACAAAATTTCAAGGGGCACCTAGGTGGCTTAGTCAGTTGAGCGACCAACTCTTGATTTCAGCTCAGGTCATGGTCTCACAGTCATGAGATCGAGCCCCATGTCAGACTCTGTGCTGATAGCAGGGGGCCTGCTTGGGATTCTCTCTCTCTCTCTCTCTCTCTCTCTCTCTCTCTCTGTCTCTCTCTCTCTCTCTGCCTCTCTCTCTGAATAAATAAATAAATAAATAAATAAATAAATAAATAAATAAATAAAAATTTAAAAGAACAAAAAATTTCAAATCTAAGCCTTCTATATTTAGTTACACAAATTGCGAAGACAAGAAATGGGATGATAAACACAAAACTCAGGGTAAAGTTTGTTTCTGAGGGTAGAGCCACAGGAATGGGTTATGGAATGGTGCTCTCGGAGCTTCAAAGATAATGTTTCATTTTATCAATTGGGAGTAAATATATAACTATCTATTGTATCTTTATTCTTCATACCATACACATGTTTATAAATATTTTATCTTTCCAGTTTTTATCAAAATGATAACAACAAAACTCATAAAACTCATAAATTCTCAGTCAACTTTGAAAATGAAGAATAAAGCTCACAAAATTCTCAGTCAACTTTGAAAATGAAGAGCAAGGTGGGAAGACTTTCCTTACTAAAAATACTATAACACCAAGGAAATAAACAGTATAGAACATTCATGAACCAATGAAGTACAAAGGAAGAGAAGAAAAAGTTAAGATGGAGCCCTGTGTAGATACGGGAATTGTACATTCCCACACAGTAGACTGGAATAAACCATTAATGCAAGGGTTGGGGAAATTGACTCACTGGACTAAGAAAAATAAAACTTGATCTTTACCTAACTCAACATTTCAAGATGGACTCCAGATGAATTAAATATCTTAACTATAGCACAAATAGGTAATAACAGAAGGAATTATGTTTATAATCTAAGACTAGAAAACAACTTCTTAAAAAAAATCAAAAAATAATAAGGTAAAAATGAATGGATTTAATAACACCAAACTCAGGAAATTTATGCAATAAGATTTCATTGACAAATAGTGAAATGGAAGGAGATATTTACAACATCTAAAACTAACCAAGGACTGGGTCGCCTGGGTGGCTCAGTCGGTTAAGTGTCTGAATCTTGGTTTCAGCTCAGGTCATGATCTCACAATTTATGGGTTTGAGCCCTGCATCTAGCCTGCACTGACAGTACTGGGCCTATTGGGAATTCTCTCTCCCTCTCTCTCTGCCCCAGCCCCACTCACATGCTTGCTCTCTCTCTCTCTGTCTCTCTCTGTCTCTCTCTCAAAATAAATAAACTTAAAAAAAAAACTGACAAAGGAATAGTATTGAAAATCTTCAAGGAACCCCCACAAATTCAAATATCAACAAGAAAAAGTCAAAGGCCACAAAAGAAAATGATCAATAACCACGAACAGTCAGTTCACAGCAGAGAAGACCCAAAAGCACAGCAAGTGCATGAAGAGATGCTCACGTTGATTAGTAATTAGAGAAAACAAATTAAACACCAAGGCGCCATCACTTAACATCTACCAGCTTGGCAAAAATCAGAAAGCTAGATAATGCCAGTAGTTGTCAAGGATGTGGGGATACAGGGGCCTTTGTGCAGTGCTATTACAGTGTAGATGGGTGCATCCATTCTGGGGACCATTTTGCAAATGCTTAGATTCAGCGTTCAGATACTCTGGCCTAGAAACTCTGCTCCTGGATATAGATGGCAGAGAAATTCTCAAAGGTACCCACCCAGCCATGCTTGCCACAGCATTGATTGTGGGGCGAGGGTTAGAGCCAGTCTAAGGGTTCATTTCTGGGGGAAGGATAGAATAAATATGGTGGATACACAGTGATGTACTCCACAACAATTAGAAGCAACAGACCAGAAGCACACAGACCAACAGGAAGAGATATTACAAACATACTGCTGAATTGGAAAAGGAAAGAAAAAAAAATCCAATTCTGTTTATGTACATTAAAATACTTGTACACTATATGATACATACTCTACAACGAAACAAAACTAAAATGAAAAAATGTATATTGAGGGCACCTGGGTGGCTCAGTGGGTTAGGCGTTTCACTTAGGCTCAGGTCATGATCTCACAGTTTGTGAGTTCAAGCCCCACATGAGGCTTTGTGCTGACAGCTCAGAGCCTAGAGCCTGCTTCAGATTCTGTGTCTCCCTCTCTGTCTGCCCCTCCCTTGCTTGCTCTCTGTCTCTCAAAAATGAATAAACATTAAAAATAATTTTTTTAAGACAAAATATATATCGAGTATGTTAGAAACATCTCAGACAGGGAAGGAGAATACAAAGGAATAGCATAGGACAAAACATAGCACCAAAAAAGGGGCCCAGTGAGAACATACGATAAGACTCCCTGAAATGAGAAGCATGATTAACTGAATCCTCTGCATCTACAGTAGAAACAAACAAACAAACAAACAAACAAAAACAGTAGAGGAGCAATACTTTGGAAGTCATAGCGCGTCTGCCTGGGCCTCCCTCAACACCTAGCCCAGAGGTCTTACCCCCAGCTCAGAAGACAGAGGAACTCCCAGAGCCACCACCTTCCATCCATCTTCTACCACTGCCCTGTATTCCAATGAAGGGCTGCTTAAACTTCCATGGGGTCGGTGTGCATTTGGATGGGAGAAAGAGTAGAGATCCAGCATATTAGTGCTCTCTAGAGAAACCGAACCCATAAGTGCGATATAGATAGATAGATGCTAGATAGATAGATAGGGCATGAACCAATTCTGTGAAATTCTCTTCCTTCTCTCTATATAGATGAAAGACATATCTGTGTGTATGTATCACATATGATATATATAATTGATTATGATAAGATGGTATACATATATATATACACACAGCATATTATGGTGTGTGTATATATATATACATATATATATACATATATACATATATATATATATATATATATAATATCTCTCTGTAGAAAGAGATTACTCGAGTGAGATGTATTCCATCTATATAGAGAGAGAAAAAAAGATGCACTCAAGGAATTGGCTCATGCTACTGTTGGGGCTGGCAAGTCTGAAATCCACAGGGCAGGCCAGCAGGCTGGAGTTGATGCTGCAGTCTTGAGGCAGAATTTCTTCTTTCTCAGGGTAATCTCAGGTTTAAGGCATTTAAGGCCTTCCAACTGATGGCTTGAGGCCCATGCGCATCACTGAGAATAATCTTCTTTACTTAAGTCAACTGATTATAGATGTTAACCACAGCTATGAAAATATCATCACACCACAACTTAGGTGAGTGTGTAATTGAATAACCAGGAACTATCGACCAGCCAGTTTGGCACATGAAACTAACAATCACAGATGGTTTCCAGATCAAATGGGAATAGTCTTTGGCAACAGACTGATTATGGACAGTTGGGCACCGAGGAATATGTACTCACAAATTCTATCCAGGTAGAACAGTAATATCACCTCTTCTCCCTTACTTGCTACCATTTCCTTTCCCCAATTCCAGCATAGCTAGAGCTATGTCCTATCAAAAAGGCTGTAGCATTATCCTCTTTCTTTTACAAATGAGGAGCTGTGTTCAGAGGGGTAATTTACATACCTTGCTCTAGGCCACTCACCAGTGCTGGAATCAGTCAGATTCCTTCCACAGGAGTAACCCTGCTGTCAATATCCTACATCTTCCTAAACCCCTTCCCTCAGTCACATCGGCTGCCTCTCCCTTGAGCTCTCATAATAGCTAATGAAAACCTCAGTTTTAGCTCTCACATCTCCATATTGTGTCTATTCATTTTCCTGTCTCCCCACAAAAATCTAAATTCCTGTCCCTCTGTGTGTTCCTTGCTTCATCTGACTGTGACATATGCATGGTATAAGAAACAACAGTACCCAGTGGTCCCCTTTTCCAGAAAACCCTGAGAGATGAAGAGGTAGGGAGCCTTGGTGTTTACATTTCCATGACGAGCTTGTCTCTCTGGCCACAGCATATTGATCTCAGGATAGAGACCTGCCCTGAGCTGGGCCACTCAGATCACCTCATAGGAATTGGAAGCCTAAAGGATCAGAGGCATCTAGCAGTGACAATGAAGAGGAGTCCATGTAATGGCAGTGACCAGAGAGTCGATGTACAAATCTTCCTGCTTGAGGTGTCTGATGCTGCCCCACCATGCCTTCTCAAGACTTGGCTGTTCAGCAGTTGTCTTGATTCAGTCTCCTGAATCAGCCAGGGTAAAGGTCAAATTGCTAAAACAAGGAGCCCCAAAACGCAGAGACTCAAAGAAAGTAGAAGCTTATTCCTTGTACAGTTCAGGAACTTACTCCTGAGACAGTTCAGCTCCACACAATCTTATACTGGCTGCCACAGCTCTGCCCCCTTCGACACCATGTGCCTTCACAAGTCTCCAAGGTTGAAGCTACCCCAGCCGGAGGGAGGAGGGAAAGATGTGCGGGCGTGAACCCACAAGGTCTCAGGGCCAGGTCTAGAAGTGCAGTCCTGCTCATGCATGCAGTCCTGCTCATGCTCATTGGCCAGAAATTGGACATCCGGCCACATGGGCTGTAAACGTGGGGCTAGGAACTGTGGTCTCTGGCTGGCAGCCACCTCTTGCTTGAACTCTTGCTGTGGAAGAAGGGAAGAACAGCTCTGGTTGACCCTAGCAGTCTCCAGCTATTAGAAGTGTCTACAAGCTTTCTCCTTCCTGCCCCCAAACTAGTCAGTGTGTTTCTATTGCTTACAATCAGAAGACACTCTGTGGATATAATAGGTGCCCTATATTCCTGGTGAGTGAAGTGTTCATTGATTGATCCTGTAGAATATATGCCTGGGGAGAGTTGCTGTGGGAGATCAACAAAGACTATTCCTGACAGAGATTTTGGGTCTCATACAATCAAAGCCTAGCTAGTGCTCAGGTGAGAGTTGGTGAGAGTCTGACCTATAAGGAAAGACTGTTCTTAGGGACCCAGATGTCTGCCTCAGGTAGAACAGGACCCAGTGCCAAAGCCTTATCAAATCAGCCCAGTCCTATGTATGAAATGGGCAATGTGTAGAATCAGGGGAATGTTCAGAGGTCCCATTGATTCTTGCACACAGACCCCACGGAGATGACCAGATGTAGTTAAGTTCTTCGTTTAGGGTCTCTTTCCTCAGAAGAATCCAAATGGGTTCCAGGGGGATGGAGGTACAGAGCCTGAGCACCCTTGAATATGACCCTCCCCCAGGCCAGCCCAAAGTTCCTCAAAAACAGAAAATCCCCAAATGCTTTTAAAGTAGAGGCTTCCAGGGGCACCTGGGTGGCTCAGTCGGTTGAGCGTCTGACTTCAGCTCAGGTCATGATCTCACAGTCTGTGAGTTCGAGCCCCGCATTGGGCTCTGTGCTGATGGCTCAGAGCCTGGAGCCTGCTTCTAATTCTGTGTCTCCCTCTCTCTCTGCCCCTTCCCTGCTCATGCCCTGTCTCTCTCTCTCTCTCTCTCAAAAATAAATAAAAACATTAAGAAAAAAAATTTAAAAAAAATAAAGTAGAGGCTTCCACAATCATTCAATAAGCTAATGAACTACATCCCTTTCCCAAATATGAGAGAGCCCTGCCAGGTCCAGAAGGACCCAGAATGCAGCCAGCCTGAGTGGGCCCAGGGACAAATCCACACTGGCCATGCACACCCAGTGGCCCACCTGCCTGACTCCAGAGAGCCACCCACTACTGCTCCTTGCCAGCTCCCTCTTGGAAGAAATGAAAGTGGGCTCCTGTCTGTAACAAAAAGAGTACTTTTAGCTCACATATTATGCGCAGGGGAATTTCTTTAAGTCACACACAAGAAAATGAGAAGAAAAAGGTCCATGTAGCAAAAGGGGGGTGACCCTGTACACAGGTGAGGGGACACTGGAAGCTGTTGGCATTAATCTTATAGATGTACATCTTACCTAATCAGCTATCTGTACTCTCAAATACATTATGTCATTTGATTCTCAAAGAAACCTTGCGAGGTAAGCCAGGTGGTTGTTTGCATTCCATTGTCTGAACAAGAAAAGTGAGGGTTTCTTATAATACATTATATTATTTTCCCACATTTCTTATGTTGCTTTCTGAGTCCTCAGTCCAGTGACCCTACCTTTGGAAATAAGAATCATCATAGTTAACATTTGTGGGCACTGGTTACACACACCAAGCAGTGTGCCTTCATGTGCACGATGTTATGTCAGTCTCTGAGCATTTAAACAACCCCATGAGGGGTACCATTGTTACTCCCATTTGACAAATGAGCTAACAGGCTCCAAAACCCTGGGAGGAAAGCTTCCTACAAATCGTGATATAAAATCTGAACTTCACAGCATCATAAGATCTTAAGGCTGGGCGGTTTCAAGAGCTGACCTAATTCTTGCACCTGCCTTGAGCGAGAAACGAGTTGCAGAGAGATTCAAGAGACGATTTCACCACCTCCCTTGGCTCCTCTCACCAGGTCCCTTGTAGATTCCAAATCTTAATTGCAGTAACCTCTTTTTATTTTGGGTTTGGGTTTGGGTTTTTTGATACAGACACAACTCTTAAAGCATGGAAAATGCCCCCCAAAATTAAGTTGCAATAAGAGGCTCCAGATTGACTTAAACTGAGTTCTCCCCAGCTATGCTCAGCAACCTAGTGACCCTGTGCACATTTTGCATCAGGGAGCATTGTGCATCTCTAATTTAATTTAAAGAAAGACAAAACATGGATGAATAGCTTTCCTCCTGGGCTGCACTCTCTTGGCCACAAGTGATCATCACTGGTGGGACCTGCTTGTGTTTCAGCACCAGCAGGATTGCCAAATTCTGGATGCATTTTCTGGGTTTCAGGCCACCTATCCAAGGACTCTCAAAGCTGGGAGTGGATTAACAGCAAACATCAGTGTAACACACTCAGTTGCACTTAAATAACATCTAAGTCTCAAAGCAGACAATCCATGAGGATAACAGCCCCAGTGGACATTAGCCCAAGTTCAGTCATTGTCAAGCACCCAAACCAAAAAAGCACCTTCTGTCCTGGACAGGGAATAAGAAATCCCCCAGGATAGTAAGATCTGCCCGAGAAGCTGTGTGTTTACTTGGTCCTGGCACTCACTAGTTTCATATGTCAGTTTTCAATTAGACTCTGTCACACACACTCCTCTCCACTGTACCCCCGCCCCAAACTACTTGGGTTCAGTTTACATTGGTGAGTGGGAACAGGGACTGCTCTCTGGGCTTTTTCATCCTGCCCGGGATCCTCCTCCCTCACACGAGCTGTAAAATCTAATTGCTCTTTGTCAAACGTCTATATTACTTTTCCATATGACTTGTTAATGGTGCTCAGATGAATTTCAATAGCAAAACCCCTGATTTAAAAAATGCTATTAGCAAGGAGGTAACGCTGTCAACACTTGCTGGTAATGACACTCCAACCGCCTTTTGCATTTAAGCTTATTTATTTATGACTGATGCAGAAACGATCCTGTTTCGGCAGGAAATCAAGGACAACTCTTTGTGCCAAACTCATTTTCTGTCCCGTCAAAGGCCCAGGATGGGGACGGTAAATGTGTCGTGTGGAGAAGATTACAGCCGCAGGGTAATTTGCTTTGAGAAACTTTGCTGGAGATTTTAACGCAGCAGACAGGAATGTTCTGCTCTTGCCAGTGTTCAGAATTTGCCAGTACTTACAGGCTGGAGCTCAAAGTTCATGCAGATGCCATGCAAAATAAATCTGCAAGTGTGCTACCTATTCCTTGACAATTAGCTGAGCAAACTGCCTTTAATGATAACAAACACATAAGCCCTATGGAGAAATTTTATTCCAGTGTTCCTTAAAACCTGCAATTAAAAACTTAAAAGTTGACTCATAGGGACAGTACTGGCCTTCAACTTTTTTGTATGGGGTCTGGGTTTTCTTCTCATTTCATCCACTGATCACCTGTAGAGAAGTAGGCACATCACGGGACCCCATTTCAGGGATCCAAAAAGTTGGGACAGGACAAAGAAGGATAGAGGGAAGCAGTGTAAATTAGGACACATATTTGGTCTCTTGTGAATTGTATCACCTTGCAGGCACTAGGAGGCCTTGCAAATTAATGGAAATCTGTAAATGCTTTTTAAAGAAAATAAATCTTTTTGCATCCATATTAATTACTTTGAAAATACTTAGCCAAGTGGGTTACCAGTGGACATCTTTTGCTTATACCAAATTGATAACAGAAGGCTGGATGTCAGAGAAGAGGCCTGGACCCAGGCCAGAAGTCCTGCATTCAGGTCCTTTCAAGTCCCAGCTCTGCCTTGAATCTGTGCATCCTTGAAGTAATTTCTCTCCTTCTCTGGACCTCATTTTCCTGTATAAGGTAGCAAGGTGAGGCTACCTATGGTTTATGGGTTATGGTTTAAGGTCTGTGGTTTCTAGAGATATTAGGTTTGGGGTACACACTATGTGGACACTTTTGAAGGTTCACCTTAGACCTCGCTGGTCCTCTACACACCCACTTCCGTGCACCCGCAGGCTGAAGGCTGTGCCTGTACTACTGCTACCCCCAGAGTCAATTTGTCCCTAGTCCCAAAGAACTGAAGTGCCTGGGAGTCCTCACCTCTCTTCCTTCTTAGCCAATAACTGATTTGGGAGTACAAGAGCCCGGCAACCTTGCCTGAGTCAGGACAAACTCTGAGGAGTATTTCCGGCTCCAGAGCTCCACTGTGGGGTCGGTGGGGGCTGGCCCCCTCACTTGGCTTCTCCCCGTTCCCATCGGTCTCCCTCTCCTACTTTCTCCAGAGCATTTTCTTGGCCTGCTTCTGGAGAACCTGACTTTATATGCACATCTAATAGGCATGCCAAAAATAATAATAAAAGTAAAAAGGCTTTCTGCACCCAAGGTGCTGCGTTACTGAAACTTAAAAAGGTTTGCACCTGAAATAAACAGACACATAGATTTCAGCGCCTAGGAGTCTGGACCTCCATGACTGATGGATAAGGGGGTGTTCTCGTGAAGGATCCCGTTCGGTTTTAAACTCTTTCTGATTCCAAGCAGTCCTGAAGAAGCACCTGAGTGCCCTGAGTTAGGGAACCTAACAAATGAGGGTGAGGCGGTAAGAAATGTGCATTGCAGGGCACCTGGGTGGCTCAGTCAGTTAAGCGTCTGACTTGATTTCAACTCAGGTCATGATCTCATGGTTTGCGGGTTTGATCCCCTCATTGGGCTCTGTGCTAACAGTGCAGAGCCTGCTTGGGGTTCTCTCTCCCTCTCTCTCTGCCCCTCCACTGCTCTCTCTCAAAATAAGTAAATAAACTTTATTTATTTATTAAAAGGAAGAGAAATGTGCATTGGAATGAAGTCTAAAAGCTGACGGAGGGTAGAAAGTGGACAAAAAATGCTCAAAGCCAGCATTCAGCGTTGGTTGGATGAACAAACAGACGTCACCAGGAAGCAGGGTGTTATGTCATTCTTCACAAAATACCCGGGTCCAGAGGAGTGTTGAATATCGAGGTGCTTTTCCCTCCTGTATGGCCTGCCCTGCCCTTCTTCCTCCTTCCCTTCTCCCCCTTCCTTCTCCCCTCCTGGACAAGAATCAAGCATCCAGCCAAGCCCTGGATCTGAAGAAGAATCCATCCACGAGGCCTTAGGGGTCCAGGCAGAACTAGGAGGATATGCCATGGTGCATCATCAGGGGTGTTTTCATAGTCTCTGACAGTTACAAGGGAAGTATCCAATAGTAAGAAATGTCCTCCTAGAGAGGAGGATCTTGAGGTGAGTCTTGAGAAAAGCCAGGTGGAAGCAAGCGGAGAGAGAGAGGGGCGTTCCAAGAATAGGGAACCACAGGCCTGCTCAGATAGGGGGTCCCTCAGGCCACAGTGTGCATGGCTGGGAAGACCAGGGGCAAGGAAGCCATCAGTGAAGCCAGAAGAGGCAAGCTGAAACAGAAACAGCAGAAGGCTTTTTAATCCACAGTAAGGAGTTTGAACTTCATCCTGTGGACAGTGAGTAGGAATAGTAGGGCCTGCCCTCCAAATACCTCCAAGGTCACTCTGTCCCTGCTTCCCTCAGCCCTCAAATCCTGGGAAATTTCTTTCCCTTCCCAGGACTCCCTATTCTTGCCCCACCAATGGTGCTGAAGGCAGGGGCTCTAATTTAAACGACCATTAAGCTCTGCTGCGGGCCCTGAAGCCACTTAATGAGTAAGAGCCTGATAACCTGTTCTTCACAAAAGGAGGAATTAAGAACTCATTTATATCAGTGGCAGGGTAGAAAGAAAACAGCAATCTTACTCCAGCCAGATCATGGAGATACCAGTCCCTGCTTTATGGAGTCTTAATTAGATCCCCTTGGTCCCTCTTGTTTTTATTTTGTGGTTGCCTTTCTAAAAAATAAAGGAAGAGTACCCATCAACTCACGCTACTGGAGTGTGTATTTTATGGAAAGAATACAGATGATGAGTCTCCGTGTCCTAAGAACTCACAGGGGTTTGAGGAGTGAGGTAGAATTTGCTATGCCTGAGGCCTGTGAATAATTACTTTTCCTAATGAACTCTTGTTCTAGAATCACCAGAGCTACCTGCAGAAGCTGCTTTACCTGCCGCAGAATCTGAACCCAGGTGGTTCCCTGGGAGAGAGTGGAGGATGGGTTACAGCAAACGGTGGGAAGAAGTTGTAAGCTGTGAGGCACCTGGGTGGCTCAGTGTGTTAAGCTTCCAACGTTGGCTCAGGTCATGATCTCACGGTTTGTGAGTTCGAGCCCCGCATCAGGCTCTGTGCTCAGAGCCTGGAGCCTGCTTTGGATTCTGTGTCTCCCTCTCTCTGTCCCTTCCCCGTTCACACTCTGTCTCTTTCTCAAAAATAAATAAACATTGAAAAAAAATTAAAAAACAAAAAAAAGAAGTTGTAAGCTGCGGTAGTGAGACATTTCCTGGGGGTCTTTTCCACATGTGATGGCTTGTTCTTCTCAGAGCGGAAATACAAACCACTCAGGAAATCCAGGGAAGGGGAAGGTAAGTCAGGAGACTTGGGTCCTGCACACAGCTCTGCTGTTAACTAGCTGTGCGAGGTTGGGTGAGTTGTTTGTCTCTCTGAGTTTCTGTTTACTCATCAATAAAACACTTAAATTACACCCAGTGACCTCTAGGGCCCCATTGAATTCCAACAGGCTTCCAGTCTGTGTAGAAAGAGTGACACTTCAGAGGTCCAGTGAGAGGCAGGGAAAGAGGCCTGACACAGTTGGGGTGGGGGGGTGGGGGGAACAGAATGACATGCATATCCTCTGATGGTCTCCATCGGCTCCAGATGACATCCAAAAAGTCAAAAGACTTTTTACCCCTAACTCTCAGACTGTATGTCAGCCTGGACCAGGGTTCTCTAAATGTGTCCCCAGAGCCTCACCAAGCACTCTAGAGTTTGTTTTGTTCGAGGGAGACTCTAAATAGTAGTCTCAGCTAACTTAGAAAACAAGCTTGGCTGAATTCTCTTCTTCATCCATCCATTCCAGAGATGGACACCTGCATTTTTCCTCTTGAGAACTCCACAGTGTCCTCTGGCACTGCTCTTGACTGGCTCCCTGGTTTTTCTCTGCCTCCCTGTGTGTAGTTACAGCAGGGTCAGCTGGAGCAAGAGCCCCAGCCTGAGCAGAAGACACAGCCAACAGTCGGGGCTGGGTGACCAGGCTGGGGTCAGAAATACAGAAGTCATGCTCTATGGGATTCAGCAAATTGAAAAGAAAGTCAGGAGCACAGAGATCAAAATCAAGTTTTCAAGTCAGAGTGATAAGCTTCGAGAAGGGGGTAGCAAACTGTGGTCCATGGGTCAAATCTGATCTGTGCCTATTGTGTAAATAAAATGTTACTGAAACACAGCCACACCTGTGTATTTATGTATTGTCTATGCACTAGGCCTTTGCACTAAGATGGCCAAACTGAGTAGTTGTAACCAAGACAGTAGGACCCACAAAGTCTGAACTATTTACTATCTGACACTTTACAGGAAGAGCTTGACAAAGCCTGGCTTTGACCACGCACTCACATGGCTCCCTTGCTTCTGCAAGGGAGTTGACAGGCCAGGTCTCCCTCCTTGACCTCCAAGCAGTTTCCTTCAGGAGGCACATCTACTCAGAGCAAATCCCATGCACAGCAGTGACACTGGGCTCATGTCCCCCAGCAGTGGAAGTGGAGAGAAGGACACTGCCCTCCCCAGCTCAAGCTCTACCAGAGCCAAGGAAGATGGCAGCAGAGGAGAAAGCCACCAAAGTTCTTTCTCCCTTATGGATAGCATGTAGCTCACTTGGAAGAGCTGACCCCGCTCCGGGTCCCCATCACCACCATCTTGCCCGCTGTTTCCCAGGCCCCACCAGAAGGACACCCCCACATCCATGAGAGCCCCATTTTTGAGAGCCACACCACACACTCGGCCACAGTTCTGAGCACTCCCACTCCCTACGACAGGGCTTTTGTCAGCTCCTCATCTTGTTTGATCAACACAGGATTTAAATTGTCGAGGAGATCACACTGATCCACCCACTGGCTGAATCACGCCTGAGCACCCACTCTGTGCCAGGCACTGCGCTCAGCACACGGGAATGAGAGAAAGTTAGTCTGTTTGCTGCCCAAGCCCGTGGCTCATAGCCCACTGTCCATGGTCCCCTCGTTAAGTGGGGGTGCCAGAAATCCCTGTTCCCTGCTCATACAATTATTTACGATGTGTCATTTACAACGAGCCAATCCCCAAAGACTTAGAAGTAGAGGCAAAGGAGGACTGTTAAGAAAGAAATTAAATATGTACTTATATTTTCATACAGATTTGAAATATATGTTATATGTATGCATATTTCAGCAGTTGCAAAAATGATATTGGGACAAGTTGTATCAAATGTGAGGGAGAGGCAACCTCAGGTTTTGGAACATCCTCAGAGAGGACTTCTGGGGAGGAGCCTTCATGACATGCAAGTTTATGGACATGGCTATTCCTCGTGATTGGGAAAACCATTAGCTCTCCAAGCCAGTTACCCTGATGAGGCAGAGTGATGGGGCCTAAGTACCAAGAGAATAAATACATATGTGAGCAGGAGCAGAGAGGGAGACAAAAAAGAGAAAAGTGATAGGCATAGAGGGTGGGAATGTAATCAGGATGGGAAGATTGTTGTCAATTCTGGCCAATGTGTATTGATCAGGGTTTTTTTTTTTTTTTTCGTAGAAACAAGAACCTGATGACAGCCCCTGAATCCTCCCCCACGTGAGAAGCATGCTCAGGGAGGTGAGGGTTAGCCCGGTAAAAATGTGGGGAAGGTTCTGTCTCTTAGGGAGCTCCTCCTTCTAACCAGGTCCTGATTGACTCTTGCAGGATTTGTCTTTGATAAAAAGTGAGAAGTCAGTGAACGAAAGTAACTGCTTTTGCCCTCAAATCTCTATGAGAATCGTCCAAGACCCCTTTCCCTTCCTGTGCCTGCCGGGAGCATGGACAAAGCAGGCACTAAAAGAGTCTCTTTGAAGCTGTGTTTTTATGAGAGGTCAACCAGTTGTTATCATTAGAAATCTACGGACAGTGCCAAAAAGAGATACTGGGATTAGGTCTCATGGGATCATTTATTCTAGAAGCAGGTAATTGTAAAGAGATTCCAATAATTTTAATAATGAATTGACATCATTTCCCACTAAACGTCCAGCTATTCACCAAAGTTAAATCTGTGGCTTACATGGACGGGCCTTTTCCTTCTGCAGTGTGGGTCCCACAGGAGGAATATGTAAACCTGGAGTTAAGTGTATGAGTTTCCATATGGAGATAGACTTGCTCTCAAGGCAATCCAGTGCTCTTCTGGGTGCCCATGACTGTGTGCCCACTTTTCCTTGTGCTTAAGGGGCCCCACCCAGCTTCCCACCCTCCAACTCCTGTCCAGGGGCATTAGTGGTCTCTTGGGCTTCAATCACAGCCCAGACGGCAGTTCCTCTGTGTGGTCCTCCCGGCCTCCCCCAGACAGAGGGACTGGCCCCCTCCTCTGGCCTGGAGTGACCTTTGCCCCATCTCTATGAGAGCACCTAGACGTGCAAATAATTCCCAGTGCTCTGACACCCCCTCCGCCAGACACTGAGTGCCACAAGGACTCAGCTGTGTCATCTACATCTTCCTGTCTCCAACTGGGATATTAGGCAATAAAACATAAAAGATTTTCAAACCATCTGGCAAAGGCCTTGTGCATCTGCTGAAACAGGGCAGGGGTTCCTGAACAGCAAGATGGCTGAAAGAGACCCCTAAAGGTTGAGGTTCCAGGCGGAGAGCCCCATCAGGTACACAGTACCTAAAGCTGCTGTCCTGAGAATTGCTTTTCCCTGGGCATATATGGTCTCTTTCCTCATCTTCTCCTGCCTTAGCAGTCATTTGTTTCCTTACCCCTCTGTATTCACTGCCAGCTCAGCTCATTCACTCCTAACTACTACGTGAGCAATCCCAACAGCAGTTCTACTGGATGAAATCACCACCCGTCAGAGCTAGAAGGGTCCTCACACAGCACTGGGGCTGAGGGGCTTCAAGCTGTGCTGTGCAGAGCCTTTAGGGTAAAGTGGAGGCACCCCAGAAGCCACCTGTGTGCACAATTTGAGGGAACATTCTCAACAGGCAAGGCTCTGGGCCACCCCAACCCCTCCCCTTCTCATTCAGAGCAGTTTTACTTTGGATTTGATCTGTAATAACCATAAATTTGTCTTCCACATGAAATATCTTTTTAAAAAATGATTCTGCCAGCAAAACAAGACTGAAAACCTTGAGGGCTAGGAAAGAAAGGTAATTTGTCCAAGGTCACAGGATTAGTCGAGGGCAGATCAGGGAGTAAATTTAGGTATTTCTGCTCCCCCCGACCCCACCCCAACCCTTCCCCACCACCTAGCTTCTGTTGGCAGCAGTGAGCCATTTCCAAACCCAGGTGCACTTTGGGATCCAGGTCAAAACTCATGCTTTTGAAGTTACTAAGCAAATACCCAGAGGCTTCAACAGATGGTGACAGTTGCTGTTTACACGTTTAGGTGGAGCTGACTCTGTACAAATGAATCCTCTGTATTCTACCATGTGACCATTTAATCATACTACGGCTCAAGTCCCTCCAGAAGTTTTTCATGGTGCACTCAACCCAAAGTCTGAGGGTGAATGAGCCTATGAACTGGGCAGGGCCAGTCTGGGATGAAGGACATCTGGAAGCCAAAAGCCTGAAGGTCACCACCTCTAAAACTACTGGCTTTCAGGGAGCCTGGGTGGCTCAGTCAGTTGAACATCTGACTTTGGCTCAGGTCATGATCTCAAGGTCTGTGAGTTCAAGCCCTGTGCCGGGCTGTGTGCTGACAACTCAGAGCCTGGAGCCTGCTTCGGATTCTGTGTCTTCCTCTCTCTCTGCCCCTCCCCACTTGCACTCTGTCTCTCTCTCTCTCTCTCTCTCAAAATTAAGAAAACATTTTTAAAAAATAAAAAATAAAAATAAATAAATAAAACTACTGTCTCTCACCTACCCCTTGCATCACCTTCTAACACAACACAAAGCCCCTGGTACCATGATCTACCAGGGAGTCCATCAGAACAATCTGGGCCCAGGCTGGGACCACAACCTGCTCTTTCCAAGAAAAGATCTAATGTCTCTGAGGTAGGACATCCATCCACAGTGGATGTAGGACCTAGCCAACAACTAGGAATATAGTGAGAGAGGTTTCAGACCTCTATCCAACAATAATAAGTACTGTGCATAGATGAGCCAAGCCCAACAACATTATGATACAGGTATTATTACCTGTTTCAGATGAAAAAATTGAGTCCTAACGAAAGACTAAGCAATGTGTGCAGAGTCACACAGATGGATTTCAAACCCAGGACCCCACAGAACAGAGCACAAAGCTGCCACAGGATAATCTACTGAAAAAAGGGACCTTTCTGATGATAGGTACTGGAGGAGGGTGGCAGGCTATTGGATCAGAGTTTAGACCCAAAGACTTATCATAGATACCACACTAGGAACTGTCTCATCCTACAAAACCCCTTTCAACAAAGCTTCAGTCATCTCATAAATAATTATTTACCATGTACCATCTATTGCCAGGCACTATTCCATAAACTGGCTATACAGTGATGAACACATCTGCCACAGTCTGACAGCCTATTCTGTGCCTCCTGCCACCAGTACCCCCACAGAACAGACCTCCAGCAATGACTAACGTCATTCTCAGACACTAGTCTCAAACCTTGCCTCATGATTTCATCTTCCTCCTTATATTCATGGCTCCCTGAATCTTCCTGCACTCCCTTCTGGACTCTGTTTCCTGTTTACAGCCTCTCATCGCCCACTAGACCTAAGGCTTGACACCAGCTGACCTGATCAACTGCCGTGAGCATACATGCAGCCTGGACCAGCTCAGCCCAGCCTTAACCCAGTAAGAAGTGCCTCTGGAGATTTGCCACCAATAGGACACCCACACCACCGGAGGGCTAATAAAGATAAGCTGTAAATGTGGGGTCCCCAGACAGCAGGAGATAACATGGTTATGTACAGCTCCTGGTAGGGACTGAGCTGTTAATATACTGACCAGCTTGTGTTCATTCATTTTCCCACCCAACCATCCAGCCATCCAGCCATCCAGCCATCCAGCCATCCAACCATCCAACCATCCATCCATTCAACAACAATTACTTATTGAATGATGACTATGTGCCAGGCATTGTTCCAGGCACTTAAAATACATCACTGAATAAAATATGTGAAGATCACTGCCTTACAGAGTGTCAATCTAGTGAAAAGTAAACAATAAACATAATAAAAAATATATACATGAATATATAGTCACATGTGCTATGGAAAAAATAGAAAACATAGGGCAGGATAATGGAAGTAGGTTATCAATAAGGTAGGGCAGTCAGTATTAATGGGATCATCAGGGTAGACCTAATGAAAAGATGATGATAACTGAGTAAAAATTTGGAGAAGGTGAAGAGGGAGCTAATTAAGAGGATGTTGGGGAGAGGATATTCCAGGTAGAAGAGACAAAAAGAGCAAAGGCCATCAGCCAGAAAAGAGTCCGGCATGTTTGAGAAAGAGCAAGGAGGCCAGTGTGGATGGGAAGGGGTGGAAGGAAAGGGCAGTGGGAGATGAGGTCAAAGGCGTAACAGGGAGCCAGATTTTCCTGCAGGCTCCTGTAGCTATGGTGGGGTCTGTGCCTTCTAATTTACCCTGTAGGTAGGGCAATGGAGCACTATCAAAAGGTGTTTTTTTTAAGTTTTTATTTATTTATTTTTGAGAGAGAGAGAGTGCATGTGCATGTGCATAAGCAGGGAAGGGACAAAGAGAGAGGGAGAGAGAGAATCCCAAGCAGCCTCCACGCCAACAGCACAGGAGTCCGATGAGGTCCTTGAACTCACAAACCATGAGATCATGATCTGAGCTAAGTCAGGAGTTGGAGGCTTAAATGACTGAGCCACACAGGTGTCCCCTAAAAGATTTTGATCAATGAGGTGGCGTGACATTAACATTACTGCCCCATAAGGGCTAGGATAAATAATGACAGTGGCCTAGCCACAGAGATGTTGAGAAATTGGTTAGATTCTAGACATATTTTGAAGACAGAGTCAGCAGGAACCCCAAATAGGTTAGATTAAAGAATGGAGGAGTCCATGACAATGCCCAGATTTCTGACCCCAGCAACTGTAAGGATTGTCACCATAAAGAGAGATGACGAAGGCCACTAGTGGGTAAGTTTGAAGTGTGGAGACAAAAGTTCAGTTTTGCACATGTTGAGCTGTGGTGGCTATTGGTTGCCACATGGAAATGTTGGAAAAGCAGTTGGATATACGAGTGTGGAGTTCAGCAGAGGGGCCTCGGGCCTGGAGATGGGGCTGGGAGTCACTGGCATACAGGCGGGGATTAAAGCCACTGTACTCCCACAATCACTAAGGGGGTGAGCGTAGTAGAGAAGGAAAGAGGTCCCACACCAGAGAGGACCCAGCAAAGGTGATGCAGAAGGACAGCCGAGTGGGGTAAGAGATCAGCCAAAGAACATGTTGTCCAGGAAGGCAAATGGAGGGCCAAAGTGCAGCCAGGGGCAGGGAAGGGGCAGTGGGGTCAGATGCTGCCTGGTCATATAAATGGAGAACTATGAATCCACCCCTGGATTTAACAATGAGGAGGTCCCAGGGACCTTAGTAAGAGCAGTTTCCATAGAGTTACAGTGCCAAATCAGCCTGATTGGAGAGGGTCCAAGAGAAGTGGGAGGAAAGAATCCTTGTTGCAAAGCAAGGCAAAATTTGAAGAGAAAGATGGTGGAAGAAGTGGGGACAGAAGATATTTTGTTTTCGCTGATTTTTTTAAAGTTTACTTATTTTTAGAGAGAGAGAGAGAGAGAAAGTGTGCTTGCCAGTGAGCAGAGGAGGGGCAGAGAGAGAGAGACAGAGAGACAGAATCCAAGGCAGGCTCTGAACCATTAGCACAGAGCCCGACATGGGGCTCCATTCCACCAACCATGAGATCATGACCTGAGCCAAAATCAAGAGTCAGTCACTTAATCGACTGAGCCACCCAGGCACCCCTGAATTTTTTTTAAAGGAGAAAATCAAGAGCATGTTTGTATGCTGAGGGAGAGAGACAGCAGAATTGTTGGAGCCATGGAGCCATCGTCCCTGGATGGAGAGAGAGGGAACGGGCCCATGTGCAGCCAGGTGTGCTCAGGGGCTTGGACCACTTCTCCATGGTGCCAGGGAGGGATGTGATGCTGGGGGTCTTGGGAGTTCCCTTCTGGTTGAAAGAGGATGGGAGAGAAATCTGAGGATCAGAGGAGAGAGGAAAACGTTTCTTAGACATGTAGGAAAATAAGGCAAATAGGGCAGGAATGTCTGCAGACATGAAGGCCCACTGAGGTTCCAATGCTGTGGAGTGAAGCCGGACCAGTCTTTGGGTGTGTGGGAGCAAGCCGAGGCTGGATGTCCCCAGGCCCACTGGGCCTGCCAGGAACAGACTTCCGGTCCCTACTGCTAGTTTTAGGGGCCAGAGAAGTGTGATGCAGAAACCAGGGGCCTACCTCACCTCTAAAATCCCATAATTCACCCTCTTATGTTGAGCCTTTAAAAGCAACAGATTTGGAATCCAAGGCACTACTTTTGAATCCTTAGGCAGAGTATATTGAAAAGGAGGCATCCCGTTAATATTATCTCCCAGAAACTGCTTCTAGGACAAGTCTATAGGAAGCAGTATGTGCCCAGGCTCCTTGATCTGTGAGCACCCAGTGCCTGTCCAGCCTCTCTGTCTATGCAGAGCTGCTGGCCTCCCTGTCCCTGCCGTGGGCTCCTGGCAAACTTCCCCTCCTGACTACCTCTCCTCCTATTCAGGTAACTCACAGTGAGTCACTTTGGTGCCCTTGGCCTCTGATCTGAGAGGGTCTCTGTGGCCTTCTGATTCACACAGCTCAAAGTCCCAGGAGTAGCACCACCCCTCCCAGGCTTCAGCCCAGGAACAAAAAGCCTGATCTGCTGATCAGGCGCCAAGACCAAGAAAACGGTATGGAGGGGGAACTCTGTCATCTTCATGGTCCAGGGTTTCTGGGCACTTATCACCTTTGCATGAGATTGCAAACCAGCATCATGAAAAGTGATTGACTTAGACCTCAAAAAATAAAACCCTAGTGCAAGACAAGCGTTTGGGAGAGAATGGGCACCCACCCAACTACTGTTTTAATGGTCATCGCAATGAGAGTTTTCTGATTTATTTCTTGTTTCTTTGCATTTTCTACTTTTAGGCTGAGAGTAAAGATCAGAAGGAGGACTCCAGCGTGCCCTCAGCTCTTTATTTCTTCGCAAATAAGAGCCCTCCGTATTTTTGTTGGGAAATCATTTCTGAGAACACATTTCAACAATTAGACAAGGAAGCAGCCGCGCGACAAAGGTGCCAGGATTTTGGCAGATGTCCTGATGAGAGTACAAGCCTGTGATTATGTGAGGTGGGGAGGGCCGTAGTGACACACGTCTGTGCGTCTGCGCGGAGCGCACGTGTGACCATCATCTTAGCAACACAAAGGACTGGCAGAAAAGCCATTCTCCACTTTCTGAATTACTTAGAACAAGGCAGCATGGAGATAGTAACTAATGTCACAGTGAAAGAACAACCACATGGGAAGCTTTTCAGTTGTGTCTACCTGACCAGTTGTTTCTCCCATCCCTTCCACCTCCTCCCCAGGATTCTAACATTATTTTTGCATGATCCAGTATAATAAGCATGCACTGAAAGGGTTACAGATTTACTTGTTTTAGGGTTTTTTCTAAATAGAAAAGGCACTAAACATCACCAAGAATGTATCCTGAACATACATTCTCTCTGATGCATTAACAAAAGCAATCAATATAAATTATGCTTGTCAAGGAACATAATTCTGTGATGGAAGCCACACCTCTGAGTAAGGAGTGGGCAATGGTCAGTAAAGAGCCCCTTTTCCAGGCAAAACCTGCCACCTTGTGGAATATAGTGGAACTGCAGCCGCCTATGTTCAAAAAAACAAAACAAAACAAAACACACGTCTTCTCCCATGGTCCTGTTGCCTGTCCCTGTCCCTCCTGGACTCTGAGCCTGGACTTTTTCATCTACGAAAACCTCAGGGCCTAACGCAGCTCAGTAAGTGTTTGATGAAAGACGAAAAGAGGGACAGAGGGAGGGAGGATATAGAAACTGAGTCACGTGACACGGAACATTCCAAGGGGACAGTGATGGGAACAGTGGTTGGGTGATTTATTTTGCCCTCAGACACATGCAAATTGTCCACCCCTGACTGCTCTCCTCACCAATCAGCAGGGCAAAACCTGGGGACACTTCCTCTCCTCCAGTATATGGACATATGGACATTAGGCTGATGGGGAGCAGGAGGGGGGGTTGTTGTTTTTTAAAATTTCAACACTTTTTTTTTTTATTTCAAACCTACCGAAAAATTAAAAGAATAGAACAGTGAAACCAGTATTGTTCACTGTTTTATTAGGGTCTAGTTTATCCTTCTTTGTATTTCTTCCCTGCAAAAACAAACATACAAACAAACAAACATACACACACAGGTGCGTATTTTAATTTCCCCAAGTTTTGTATACAGAAGCTAACAAAATAAACGCAACTATTTTTCATTTTGCTTTTTTATGTTAATATATTTTTTACTGTTTGTTTATTTTTGAGAGGAGGGGTGTGGGCAGAGAGAGAACCCCAAGCAGGCTCTGCACTGTCAGCACAGAGCCCGATGCCAGGCTCAACACATGACCATTGAGATCATGACCTGAGCAGAAACCAAGAGTCAAATGCTTAACTGAGCCACCCAGTTGCCCCTTCTGTTAATATATTTTGAAAAGGACTTAATGTCAGTTCCTAGAAATCCTCCTCAGTTGTGCTGGTGGTAAATGGTGCTCTGTTGCATGAATATACTACCATCTATTCAACCAGTCTCCTACTCAGAGGCTTCCACCTTGTTTCTGGTATTTTGCCTGTCCAAATACCTGTAATAAATAACTTGAACGTACATTTGTGAAGACTGATTTTCAGGGGAATTTCTAGAAGGGGATTGCTGGTCAAAGGGTAAATGCATGTATATGCCCTTTGGTTTGTTGTTTCCAGATTCCCCAGTCCACAGGGAGTGTCCCATCGTGCACGCTAGCCAGCAGCATCTGAGAGCACCTGCTCCCCACAGCCTTGCCCACCGTGTGCGCTTAAATCTTGACTTTTTGCCAAGTCAATGGGTGAGAGGGGTGGCTCAGTCGGTTAAACACCTGACTCTTGATCTCAGCTCAGTCATGAGCCACTCATGGTTCATGAGTTCAAGCCCTGTATCGGGCTCTGCACTGACAGTGCAGAGCCTGCCTGGGACTGTCTCTCTCTTTCTCTCTCTGCCCCTCCCCTGCTCACTCGCTCTCTCAAAAATAAACCTTTTAAAATTTTTTAAAAATATAGGTGAGAAATTATATCTCAATGTGGTTTTAATTCACTTTTAGTTTTTTACAGTGAGTGAAGTTGGACATCTTTTATAAAGTTAGCAGCCACTTAGATGTGTTTTTCTGTGAACTGTGTTCATTACTCCCTCATTTTTCTCTCAGGTTTCTGATGGTATTATCCACCCCAATTTCAAAGATTTCCTAGAGTAATTAGCTCAGTATCTGTGAAATACATTGTAAATATTTTCTTCCCATTTGTAATTTCTTACGGTGTTTTTTGATGTTAAAAAAGTTTTGTAAAATTTTATATAGTCCAACTTTTTTATGAAGTCAATGTTTTTGTTTTTTGTTTTTTTATTACATCTGAATTGGCTAATACTTTCAATATAGCATTATATAGCAGTGGCGATGTTGGCCATCTTGCCTGGTTCCTGACCTATGGAAAAGCCTCTAGCATCTAAAATAGCAAAGATGCTATTTTAAGTTTAAGGTGTAGTGGTACACTTTGTAATGTATATGTATATATACATGATATATATGAATCATGTTAAAGAAGTATCCATCTGTTACAGGATTCTTTACCTCAAAACCCAGGGTTCTTGTCTCACCATTTTGAAGAATGAAGAGGTAGTACAAAATGAGCAACAGGCAAAAGTTTGTTAAAGTATAAGACCAGAAAAGAAAACAGTATGAAAGCTCTCTTTATAGAGAGGGGGCATTTGAAAGTGAATGCCTTCGACTGTAGGCAAAGGTCCTTGTTTTATAAGGTTCTGGTCACCCCTCTTCCCCCTTGTTTCTTTTCAGGTTTTATCCTTCCTGGCTGGATAACTCTAGGTACTGGGTTGTCCATTCCTGACTGGCTCATTTCCATTTTATGAGTAGTGGTCTATGGCCATATCATTCCTCATGGGTCGTATGTTTTATGGTCTACTTATTTTTAGTCAGGTCTTTTGTCAAATTCCAGAGGGGAACCTGAGGGGGAGTAGGTGGGTCTGTTACATTCTTAAGAGGAACCTTATGCCTGGGGGGTTTGCTGTGGTCAGACACTCCAAGCATTGCTCCAAAATAGGTGTTTTTCTCCACCTAAGGACCAGCCATCCTAACTTTTCCTTCTCTGACTATTTTATCCTATCTTTTCCTATCGTACATCAGTAACTATTTTATTGTATGTTGGATTGTGTGAAGGCCTATACCCATCCATGAACATAAATGTGATTTTCCTATATTAACTAATATGGTGAATTATATTAATAGATTGCCTAATAGTCAGCCTTGTTTTGCATTCTTAAAATCAGTAACTGTTTTATTGTATGTTGGATTGTGTTGAAGGCGTATACCCATACATGAACATAAATGTGATTTTCCTATATTAACTAATACAGTGAATTATATTAATAGATTTCCTAATAGTTAACCTTGTTTTGCCTTCTTGAAATAAATCTTACTTGGTCATAATGTATTATTTTCTTAAGATGATATTACATTCTGTTTCCTGCCTTTTAGGATTTTGCCAAGATATTCATAAGTGAGATAGTCTACATTCTCTTCTTTCTGTGGTATTTTTAGCGCATTTAACATTAATATTGCATTGCTTCACAAAAGTAATTTTAAAGTAATCCTTTTAAGCTCTGAAAAAATGGTATAATAGGTTTGATAGAAATTGATATCTATCAAATAGGTTTGATAGAAAATTGGTATCTAAAAGTTTGATAAAAATCACCTTTGAAACTATCGGGGCTTGGTGATTTTTTTTTAGTGCTTATTTATTTGTTTTGAGAAAGAGAGGGTGAGAATGGGGCAGGGCTGAGAGAGAGGGAGAGAGTATCCCAAGCAGGCTCCGAGCTATCAGCACAGAGCTGGATGCAGGGCTCTCTATATCACCAATTGTGAGACCATGACCTGAGCCAAAATCAAGAGTCCTAGCCTTAACCAATTGCACCTTGGTGAGTTTTATTTTTTATTTTTTATTTTTTAATGTTTATTTATTTTTGAGAGAGAGCAAGCACGAGTAGGGGGAGGGGCTGAGGGAGGGGGACAGAGGATCCGAAGCAGGGTCTGTGCTGACAACAGAGAGCCTGATGTGGGGCTTGAACTCACAAACCACAAGATCGTGACCTGAGCTGAAATCAAAAGTCAGTCACTTAACCGACTTAGCTACCCAAGTACCTCCATGAGTTGCTTTTTAATAGCATAATCCCTTGATGACTTTCTGTATTTCTTTAATGGAAATTAGTCTGTTTAATAGTGCTGTCTATTGAAATCAATTTTGGTAAGTTGCATTTTCCTAGGGAATTATCTGTTTCATATAGGTTTTAAAATTTATTTATATAAAATATATTAGTTCCTTTGCGATATTGTGATATAATACAAATATATATATTTTGGTTTTCATTTCACATTTTCTCACAGAGCTTCTAAAACCCTGTAAGTTCATGAGTAGTAGAGCTGATAGGAGCATATTTGCTCTTAATCTCCAGTCCCTGACACAAGAGTTTCTAAGACATTTGGAATCTCCTGAGTGATGTAAGTGCCTTTTGCATGCTAATGAGATGGTTGGTGGCTGAGGGTCCCGTGATAGATGGGGGCTGGTTGCCATAAAGACCTAGCCCTGATTAAAGAGTTGGTACTCTCAGCCCCAACCCCCAACCTCTGGGAAGGGAGAGAGGTTGAAGAGTGAGTTCAATCACCAATAGCCAATGATTTAATCAGTCATGCTGATGAGAGAGCATGGGGCAAGCTGAAGGCAAAGTACAGGCTAACAGCATCTCCCCCCCACCCCCACACCAGGTGGGATATGTGTGACAGTCCTCAGACACTCCTGGCTGCCCAAAGGAAAGGACAGAAAACAAATGGTTAAACCGGTAGTCTCCATCAGTTTACAAATATCTCGTAAATTACAAGAAAAAGGCAACTTTATCAATAGCTTAATCTCCAAAGACCTGTAGACTCAGTTTCCTGGAACCCCAACATCACCCTCCCCTCCATAGTGATGTAGGGAACAAAGGCAAGAAGGAAATGGAAGGTGAAACTAAATTTCCTTATAACCTTTAACCCATTGACAAATAACTTGAGGCTGGCAGACTAAAACACTTCTCCAGGAAACCCCTACTGTCTTAATGTTAATGCTTTGCCAGAGGGCAAAACAACCTTAGCTTGACCATAGCTATGCCTCCAGTATCCTGTGAGTCTTTAGCATATGAAAGTCTCTTTGGAAACTTCCTCTGGACTTCATCTCCCCCATCTCTGTAAAAGGGTCACCCCCCACACTTGCTGTGCAGCTCTTCCTGCCCATGGGTCATGTCCCTGTGCTTTAATAAAATCACTTTTTCACCAAAGACGTCTTTAAGAATTCTTTCTTGGCCTTCAGCTCTGGACCCCATGAACCCCCACTATCACCCCAAAACCCCATCAATTCCTGTGTGATGAAACCCCATAAACACCCAGAATGACACGGTTCAGAGAGCTTCCCGGTTGGTGAATGCATGTGAAGCTGGGAGGCTGGTACATGAGAAGAGAGCACAGAGGCTCAATGCTATCCCCACCCCATACCTTACTCTATGTCTGTCTACAGTTTGGCTGTTCCTTTATAATACACCAAAAAACATAAGCCTGGTGTTTTTCTGAGTTTTAGAAGTCGTTCTAGTGAATAGAAGGGAGGGTCTGACTGTATAGCCCATTGCTCAGAAGTATAGGAGGCCCAGGACTTATGATTGGCATTTGAAATGGGTGGGGGGCAGCAGTTTTGTGGGGTGAGACCTGAAGCCGTGGGGTCTGCACTAACTCTAGGTAGTTAGTTGAATCACAATCTCATCCTTGCCTTGCATTTGAAGTTGAGAACTCTGATACCGGTGAGATTTTCTTTCCTTTGTAAGTGATTTGACTACTGTATTGGAGACCCAGGGGATTTTTTCCCTTTATTTTTAAAGTCAAACTAATCTATTAAGACAGTTGAAGTTGATCATTTCAACTCTCATAAGTACATTATGGATTTTTCAATATAAAAATTCAAAATTTATTTTTGGAAAGATTTCTGGAGTTATGTCTGTAAATATTAGTTCTGTTTCTCTTTTTTCTCCTTCCTCTTCCTCATCTTCCTCCTTCTCCTTCCACTCCAGTTATAGGTGAGGATTTTCTTGGCCTCTTTATCTATATTTATCATTTTCTCTCTGATCCCATTTATCTCTAATTTTAATTTTATTTTGTACTCTTGGCTGTTTTTATTCCTTCCTTTAATGCCCCAATTTTTATTGATTTAGTCATTCTGTCTTTAATTTTCAGATTCAGGGTATTTGTTTCAAATATGAATATTCTTATTTGGAATACATAGATTGGGGGAGGTGTTGAGTTACGTTCTTCCTCCACCTTAGGATTGGTTTTGATGGAGAAAAGGATAATATTTATTGTCATCTTTGACTTTTGTCTCAAAGTAGTTTCGTATGAATGTTGTATTTTGTGTTATGTTTTTCTACAATGTCTTATATTTTCCTGAGTCAGCAATAACAAGTCTACACTTGTTGGGGTAGGTGGGGTAAAGGATTTAGGTGACTTGTTGGGTTTCTTAACTCCAGATCTCACTTTTCTCTCACTATAGTAAAATGAAGGTTTGTTGATTTTAGTTAAAGATGTCTTCTTTTATGGGGAAGGGTTTGGTGTGTGCTTGGATCCTTGCACTCTTTTGTTTCTCTAGGAGCCTTAATTTTTACCCCTTACTTCCTTCTTTCTCTTTCCCATCAAGCCTCCAAGGAACACCTGTCTCTTCTGAGTCACCTGCCAGAATTGTTGCTTTCCCAAGACAGCCACCTCTGGCCCTCTACACTTTCATGTCCTTTTGTTTTGATTCTCCAGTAGCCAGATGTCTGACCCCAAGCCTCAGACTTGTTTTTATAGTTCCCCAGTCAGATAGGTCTCTCACTTTCTAAGAGTTTCTAAGATTTTATCTGAGTTCTTTCGCTACCAGGACCCAGATATACTTTCTTCTGTTCTGCACAGTCTCCACCCTGTGGTGAGGGCTCCAGAGCTGAGGCTCTTGGTTCCAGATATGCATTTCTCACTTACACCTCTCTGAAGGTTGTCATGTTCTCTATATTTTAGTTATGTTATAGACATGGGTTACAGGTGCTATCATTTGCTCTATACAATTTTTGCAGAACATGTACAGAGATTTCAATTTTGGCAGCTACCATTATCCAGAGAGCACTTGGAAGTTCCTCAGACTGACTTTTAAAGACTCTTTCTTACTTCAAAATTTCCCCTGAAGTTTTTTAACTTGGCTCCACTTATAAAAATGTGTTGAGTGGCAAAAAGGGAAGCTACATAGAATGGTTGAACAGCCATCCCCTAACCTAAAAAGACACTTAGCCTACTTAGGAAATATTTTCTGTGTTCAGAACACTTGTGGGGTCCAAAGATCTCACAGGAACCCTACAGCTCCATATCTTCCCTCTCTTCTGCCTTGTCCTACCACTGACCCTGCCACCCCATCAGTCATCCAAAAATCATCCTTTACCTCATCATTATAAATGAGAGGACAAGTTCTACTCACAGTGGGAGTAGAATGGGCAAATGGTCCATATAGAGGCTAGTGCATCGAGATTGGGGTCAGAATATTTAGACTCCAGCTTCACTTCCATCTCTGCATCCCAACTAATTACATGTCCCAGGGAAAGTCATTACCTCTGAACTCAGTGTGCTCATATAGAGAGCTGGATAGTTATCTGACCTCAGGAGATCTTGAAAGCTCTTATGAAACAGGAAAGTGCTTTAAAAACTAGACAATGCCATGAAAATGTGAGTTTTTTAATACAAGCCAGAGACAAACATATAGATATCACTGCATCATATATTTCAGTCAGATTAGTGACCAACTTAGATGTACACTTATTTTAGGCATTGGAAATGGAACACGAGGGGCAAAGGAATGAAGAAATAATTACTTTTGCTATTGACTTGACTATCATCTGGGAATGCTCTGTAAGTACCACAGAGATGTATATATTGGGTTTGAATTTCAAAACCCTAAATTAGTTCATAATAGTTTCCTCCGGCAACAGACAGTTTTGTACTAGGCCATTTGGGGACCGAACTGAGAACAAAGGCAGCTGCCCTTGGCATCTTTAAAAGATTTTTATTGTTTCTTTTCCTTCCCATCTTTATTTACTCTAAGAATAGAAAACAGGAATTGGAAAAGGCTAGAGCTTCTTCCCTACGTCTTGGCTTGCTAACCCTTTCCTGGGCTCCTAAACAAATGAGTAGTGAGGGTTGCTTTTTATAGAATTTTAAGAAGGAAGCTTTAAAAGCTGCTCAATCTCAGGGTAGCTGCATTTGAATTTTATCCACTTAGTTGTTTGTAATATGGTTTGCAAAGTGACAGTCTGAAGCCTCTAGCTCTGCCCTTTCTGAAGGTCTTTGGGACCACCAGGGAAGACACCATCTTCTCTCTACTCTAAAACCCAATGACTTAACAGAGCCACTTAGTGTCTTTGATACATTTTCTACGGAAAATTATCTCAGCATCTAATTTATGCTTAGTACTTTTAACCAATCTTCCCTGCTATCATTTTAGGGAGTTCACAAATGAGAATTTATACCGTATTCTATAGCATGCATGTAGTATGCTATACTAAATAGGCAGATTTAGTAGACACTGTTAATTACCCAACTGGTTTCCATTTCTCCTTCTTCCTTGCTAATAGAATCCTGTTTTGTTTAAGTATCAACCCTGTAAAATTCAGGGAAAGGAGATCCCATTCCCAAGGGTAGATCCTACTTAGTCTGAGCCAATTCTAGTAATTCCATTCTCCCTCCAGCGATTGGCTTAATAGCAGAGCATGGTTTAATTCTGACCAAGGATACATGATGGGATATGTGCTGGGCACTTCTGAAAAAGAATTTCTCACTTCTAAGAATGAGAGGAGGGAAAAAATTCCTAGTGTATCATCTATGGAGACAAGGACTAGAGCTGCCTCAGCAGCTTGAGAATGAAGGCAGACTTCTTGTTATGTGGAAAAATAAATGTTCTTTTGTTTAAGACAGTTACATCAGAGTTTTCTGGTCGCACAATTAGAAATATCTAATACAATAATGTAGATAACATAAACAACTTGTATTTTTAAATGTCCACATGTAATCATCCATACCCATGAAGTATATCTTTTTGCATCTTTACAAACTGGAGAGTAAAAATGCTTCTGTGGTAGAGGGAGTAATTTTGATGTACTGAAGATTTCACCCACAACTGTTTTATACCACAAAGTATGCAAATTTTATACAAAAATAACTGCTATACACTTAGGCACTTCTCAAGAGAAGCCTTATTTTAAAAAGGTGTACCTTGGGCATATAACATTTCAATTCCAAGAAAGTAGAAGCTTTTCACTTATTCTGTAAACTGGCTTCTCAACAAAGGCTAGACACTAACAGAAGCTAGCAGCGTTTGCCTAGCTTATAAAGGCGAAACCAAACTGAGTCTTCCCCACCAGCCATTTTGGGTGCATTTTCTCAAATAGTCATTCTGGGTTTGCTGTAAGATCCTACTATTCTAACCAGCCAGCCTGAGGTTGTTATCTTATTGGAGATGAAATGAAGCTGAAAATTGAGCACCGTTTAACTCCCCTAAATATCACCAGAAAATCTGATAGCAAAGTAAAATTAAGTTTATTTAAGCCACTGTCACAAGGAAGAATATCACCTTCACTGAGTCTTAGCTGTGTCTTAGAAGGGGACAGTTAGAAGTGGGCTATTTGTAGGGCTTTGGTGTCTCAGCCCAAGTGGTTAGGTTGGGTCCTTTAAGGCAACAAACTGATTAGGAAGACTCTGTGATAAAACAGTGTAGGAGTGATGGACACGGTGAGTCAAGAATCCTGAAACACATCTTAATAGGTAAACTCTTGCCAGATAAGTGGTGGTCCACCCAGGTGAGTAGACAATTGTCTTCCATACAAGAGAACAGCAGAGTTGTTTATAGGTTTATAGTATTATATTTCCCCAGAAAGTTTTCTGTAACAAACAACTTGTTACATGTTGTCATGTCATGTTGACATGACTGGTCTCAGCATTGTCACAAAAGGTCGTGTGTCTCAGGGAACAAGAAAGATTTGAATTCAGAGGCAAAGAAAGATAATGCACATGTATCCTGTCTTGTTGCCCAACATTCCACACTATACCCTGTCCAAAAGTGGCTGGCTTTGTTTTCTTTTCTTTTTACGGACAGTCTATCAATGATTTCTTAATGAATTCTAACTATATGCAACAGTCCATGGCAAATGTTTTGTACCAAACCATGGTCCATGCCCTTGTGACCTTAGGCAAGTCACAGTACTCCTGAGCCTTTATTTCCACAGCTAGAAAAAAATTAATGATACACAGAACTAGAACAAATAATCCTAAAATTTGTATGGAACCACAAAAGACCCCAAATAGCCAAAGCAATATTGAAAAAGAAAAAGAAAACTGGCGTTATCACAACTCCAGATTTCAAAATATACTACAAAGCTGTAGTAATCAAAGCAGTATGGTACTAGAATAAAAAATAGACACATAGATAAATAAACACATAGAACAGAATAGAGAGCCCAGATATAAACCCACACTTTTATGGTCATTTAAAATTTGACAAAAGAGGCAAGAATATGCAATGGTAAAAAAGCAATCTCTTCAACAAACAATAAACAAATCTCTTTCCAGTGTGAAGAAAATGGGATAGCTACATGCAAAAGAATGAAACTGGACGACTTGTTTATACCATACACAAAAATAAACTTAAAATGGAATGGGCACCAAAATATAAGACCCGAAACCATAAAAATCTTAGAAGAGACCACAGACAATAGTTTCTCTGACATTGATCATAGGAACATTTTCCTAGATATGTCTTCAGAAGCAAGGGAAACAAAATAAAAAATAAACTACAGGATGACATCAAAATAGAAGGATTCTGGACAGCAAAGGAAACAATCAACAAGACTAAAAGACAACCAACTGAATGGGAGAAGATATTTGCAAACTACATAATCCAATAAAGGCTTAGAATCCAAAATATACAAAGAACTTACACAACTCAACACACACATGCATGCACAAATAATCCAATTTAAAAATGGGCAGAAGACATGAACATTTTTCCAAAGAAGACATACAGACGCTAATAGACACATGAAAAGATGCTCAACGTCACTCATCATCAGGAAATTACAAATCAAAACCACAATGAGATATCACCTCACACCTGTCTGAATGGCTAAAATCAAAAACACAAGAAACAAATGTTGGCAAGAATGCAGAGAAAGGGGAACCCTCTTACACTGTTGGTAGAAATGCAAACTGGTGCAGCCATTGTGGAAAACAGTATGTTTTTTGAGGAACAGAGTTCCTCAAAAAATTAAAAATAGAACTACCATATGATCCAGTAATTCCATTACTGGGTATTTATCCAAAGAATACAAAAATAGTAATTTGAAAAGATATATGCACCCCTATGTTTAGTAATTATTTGCAATAGCTAAATTATGGAATCAGCCCTAGTGTCCACCAATAAATGAATGGATAAAGAAGATGTAGTACACACACACACACACACACACACACACACGCGTAGACACTGGAAATTACTCAGCTATGAAAAAGAATGCAATATTACCATTTGCAACAACATGGATGGATTTACACAGTATAATCCTAAGGGAAATAAGTCAGTCAGAGAAAGACAAATACTATATAATTTCACTCATATGTGGAATTTAAGAAACAAAACAAATGAACAAAGGAAAAAAGAGACAACAAACCGTAGGGGTGGTGCTGGGGGGAGGGGACGGTGAAATAGGTGATGGGGATTAAAGAGTACACTTACCGTGATGAGCACTGAGTAATGTATAGAATTGTAGAATCACTATACTGTACACCTGAAATGAATATCACACTGTAAGTTAACTGCACTGGAATTAAAATAAATGATAGATGATAGATAGTAGATAGATGATAGATAGATAGATAGATAGATAGATAAAATGAATAATACATTCCAGAGTTGATATATGGATCAAACAACCTGATTAATGTAAAATAAACTTAGCATCGTACCTGGAATTGCCCAATAAATATTTTGCCTTTGTTTCTCTTTCTTCAAGAAACTTTTGAAACTTTGGAGAAGCAAAAATAAATTGACAGGTTAAGCAAAATATAATATCCCACAAGACAACAAATGCCAACGAGCGAAATAAGTACTAGAGAATATAAGCGGTGGAGCTTGTGCTGTGCTAGAGCTATCAGGAAAGTCTTCACCGCAGTGGCAGGGTGCCAGTGTCAGACCTGAGAGATGTCTTGGTTTTCTTTTCTGGTTCCTATTGAGAAGAGTCCACAGTAGCATTTGCTTCAGTCCCTAAACTCTCAGGAGTTGTAGTCACTACCTATGTCTGATAGTGAAATACTCTACCTCCCCTGAAGAGTTTACTGTAATAAAGACCACCACATGTGAACATATGCTTTACACACTGTAGGATAATTCAATTGTAAGTGAATAAATGGAGGAGTATAATTCCTAAGGCAAGGGAAACAAAAGCAAATTAAAAGCAAAGGAAGAAATCAACAAAACAAAAAGACAACCCACAGAAAGGGAGAATATATTTGCAAGTGATGTAACTGATATAGGTTAATATCTAAAATATGTAAAGAATATTTACAACTTAACACCAAAAAAATCCAAACAATCTGATTAAAAGATGAGCAGGGACACTTGGGTGGCTTAGTCGGTTAAGCATCTGACTCTTGATTCCAGCTCAGGTCATGATCCCGGGGTCATGGGGTCAAGCCCCTCCACAGGCTTTAAGCTGGGCATGGAATCTGCTTAAGATTCTCTCTCTTTCTGCCCCTCTCTTCTGCTCATGCGTTCTCTCTCTCTCTCTCTCTCTCTCTCTCCCTCTCACACACACACACACACAATACAAAAACGAAAATTAAAAAATAAGAAAAAAGATTCTCTCTTCTCCCCTTCTGCCCCTCTTCCTTGCTTGCATGCACTCTCTCTCTCTAAAAAAATAAGATGGGCAGAGGACTGGAATTGACCTTTTCTAAAGAAGATATACAGACAGACAACAGACACATAAAAAGATGCTGAACATCCCCAATCATCAGGGAAATGAAAGTCAAAACCACAATGAGATATCAACTTACACCTGTCAGAATAGCTAGAATCAAAAGGACAAGAACAATGTGTTAGCAAGGATGTGGGGAAAAAGGAACCCTCATGCACTGTTGGTGGGAATATAAATTGGCACAGCCACTGTGGAAAACAGTATGGAGACTCCTCAAAATGTTAAAGATAGAAATATTATATGATCCAAATATTTCACAACTGGATATTTACCAAAGAAAACAAAAACACTAATTCCAAAAGCTATAAGCATCCCATGTTTATTTCAACATTATTCACAGCAGCCAATATACCATATATTTATATATTTATATGAATATTAACCATAAAAAAGGAGGAGGTCTTGATATTTGCAACAACATGGATAGACCTAGAGGGTATTATGCTAAGTGAAATAAGACAGAGAGGGACAAATGCCACATGATTTCACTCATATGTAGAATCTAAAAAGCAAAACCTATAAATTTTTAAAAAGCAGAATCACACCCACGAATACAGAGAACAAATTGACGGTTACCAGACAGAAGGGGGGTAAGAGGTTGGGCAAAATGGATGAAGGGGAGATACAGGCTTCCATTTATAGAATGAATAAGTCACAGGGATGAAAGGTACAGCATAGGGAATATAGTCAATGGTATTGAAATAATGTATGGTAACAGATGGTGGCTATACTTGTGGGGGGCACAGCATAATGTATAGAGTTGTTGAATCACTAGGCTGCACATTTGAAACTAATGTAACATTGTGTGTCAACTATACTCAAAGAAGAAGGAGGAGGAGGAGGAAAGGAGGAGGAGGAGGAGGAACTGGAAGGGAAGGAAAAGAAGAAATAAAAGAAAAAGTTCTACTCTCTATCCTTCAACACGAGTTCTATCTTGAATCCTCAACTGCTTGACCTCACAACTCAAAGAACTGTGTCACATAATCTCACAAACATGCCCTTTGCCTCTCCTCCTTGGAGCCAGTGACTACAGAGAAGGTAGCTGGCAGCCAACCTCCTTCTCTTCTGTGTCCTAGTCTGGCCCCTCTAATTTCTCAGAGATAAAGATGCTCTCAGGCAGAAGGTATCCCTACCCTAAAGGGCAGAGGCACAGAGAGGGAAACTGAGACCCAGGGGCCAAAGTTTTCTGCCCTAAGATAGCCACAGAACCTTTCTCCCCCAGAAGATCCATCTCCCACTTGAGCACCCCAGCTTGTTACATCTGCATCAAGAAGCAAAGGACCAGGAGAGAAGTCATTTCTTCTTTCTGCTCCAGGAGGCATAGTTGTTTCACTTCCTCTTTACCTTTCTTTGACTGTAGGACACCTGCTTACAATACTCCTTGAACTGTTGCAAGTCTGGACGTGAACTCAGGACTACTTGCTCCTGCAGGGCTTGGGCCGGATTGAAAGAATACCCCAACTACAGCTCCAGAAAGGCCATGCTGGTGCTGTGGCTAGCATGGCATCCATGTCAGCCTAAAACTCCCAGAGAAACAGGTTTTGCTGATCTCTTGTTTTAAATTGCACTGGAGTTAAGAGATACCTGCGAAATGGACAGGAATACCCAGACCCAGACCCTCCAGGCACGATGGTTCTGACTCTTATCCCCATACAGTATAGTATAGGTGCCTTTTTATTACATTTCTTACAGACATCTGCTAATTCAAAGTCGACTAAAGATAAGTCTTTTCCAGATTCCTCTCATGGGAGATAAGGAAAGCAGCAGAGAGCAGAGCAAGAAGCCCTCAGTGCACATAGTATAACTAGGCAGAAGGAGGGATGGAACGAAGCAAAGTATTCTAAGTGCTACAACCTAGAACAGTCCATTTTTCTCAAACTTTGGTTGTTGATGACCATTTCAATGGTTTTGCCATGTATGCAGACATATGTGCTATCACTCACTTGATTTTTCTTCAGGTGGACCCCTTTTTAACTTAAATACACTCTATATTTATGTGTCTAATTATATTTATATTTAACATATGTAAATATAAGTTATATTTAACAGACATCATATTTCTTCAATCAATGGAAAGCCATTTATGGATCAGTTACTACAAATAGAAGCTAACTCTGAAGATAAACACAGTGCAAATGAAATAAAGTTATTACTTTAGCTAGATACTGTTATCTGCCTAATGGGCCGAGCCTCAGGCCTCCTCTTCCATTTTTCAGAAAGAAAATTAGCCAATGTTAGACAGATGGTGGAGGTGTCCTGCTAAGGCTTTCTCCTGAAGGTAATTGGAAGGACTGGCAGAGAATTAAACAATAAACAGCTTCCTCATTGTGTTATCCAATTTCATGCCATGTCTGTCCACCTCCTAAAATTATCTCCAGTAACACTGGGAGGGAGGGGATAACACCCTACCTTAAAAGGAAAACTTGCTGTTTATCTCACTGCTTCCAGGTTGGGGAAGGGCTGTTTCTGACTACAGTCTGCTCACACATGCATAGCAGAGTTAGGAGTCTCTAGGGTCAGAGAGTGTGCCCCGGGCCTGGCAGAGAGCCAGCTCCATAGTAGGCTAACAGGGAGTTTTTGCCAAAAAGGATAAATAAAAATGTTACCTGGCAAAGCATTACCTGGGAGGTCTCCACTAACCTCACCATTAATGCATTATTCTTGATCCCTTATCTTTCTACCAAAATGAAGTCCGTGAATGAAATGGAAGCAAGTTTCCTATCGGCAGGTGAGACAGGCCATGGAGGGGTAAATCTCAGGTAAAGATGGCCAGGTAGTCGGTAGGGGAACATGGGGAGAGAGGCTTCTATAAAATGCTTTTTCAGAGACCCTGGCTTTAGGAAGAAAACCTCCAAATATGAGCCCAGCGATGTTTTTGAAAGAAAAAGCAAACTTACAAGGTATGTACAATATGCCAGCCCGATAATTAAATAGTATTAAATTATTTAATCCTCACAAAAACATTTTGGAGAAGATACTATATTTGCCTTTTTTACAGATGGGGAAACTGAGGCACAGAAAGATGGCTAGCCAATGTCAGAGACAGGATTCCACCTGAGGCCATCTAACACCAGAATCTGTGCTCTTAACCATGGCCCTCATCTGGACATTAGTACACTATAGATTTTTCAGCAGAGCGTGCACATGGGTCAAATCACATATAGGCAGTTGAACTTGTCCTACCAACTTGTGTTCCCTCCATTCCCCAAAATAATCCATTGTTATGGGAATATTTAATGTTTGGGAGCAAACATGGGTGCCAAGATGGCTTCTAGATGTGGTTCTGACATTCCATATCCATAGGTGACTATCACAAAAGGGCACGATGTATAACATGTCTAGTATCATGGGGGAAGTAGAAGAGTGCTCAATTAGATGTAACCCTTTCCCTGATAAAGCCAATGGTCTAATGGAGAGATCTGCCTCATGCACAAGATTAAGACCTGTCGTAACTAATTGTCCAGCTGCACAGAAAAGATGGCCAGGAGCCTGGGAATTCCAGCAGACCTACTGGTCCTGGAACAGCCAGGAGATCTTCAAGCAAGAAGAGAAGCTTGTAGGATGATCAAAATTGGTAATGACACAGAAAGGAGAGGAGGGTGTCTGTGTGGGGACATGAGTAGCGGGTTTACCAACAGTGAGGAGGAGAGACACACGTGTAAGGTATATCCTGAGGTCCAAGGGCAGACCCAAAAGAAGCCATGACCATAAAGTGCCCCAGGGTCAGCAGCCTCTGACACAGCCTCTCACAGTGTCCTCTCAAAATGCCCTCAAAGACACAGGAAAAGATGAAAACTTAAAACACCTAAAAGCTAGCACGGATAGCTAATCTATTTCCAGCATCTGGGAAGAATTCCTATTAACCATGAAGCAGATGGAACTGAACTAAAAAATACCCCAGTTGTGCCCTGCTGACAGTCACAGGGTAATCCCATCCTCCTGAAAGGTTGTTGGATTCGTCATCTCCACCCCCCCTCTCTGGCTCCTGGCTCAGAAACACAAGAGTGCCAGGGAGCTATCTATTTAATACAACAGTCTTTTTTGATGCATCCATTATCTCTCTTTCTATGTCCAGTCGAAGACTGTAGCATCCAGAAAACATGTGAGTGGGAAAAAGAGCCTTGGGAGTGAGATACTGAGTCATATGAACCCTTAAGTAAAGAAAGAGGCAGGGGCGCCTGGGTGGCGCAGTCGGTTAAGCGTCCGACTTCAGCCAGGTCACGATCTCGCGGTCGGTGGGTTCGAGCCCCGCATCGGGCTCTGGGCTGATGGCTCAGAGCCTGGAGCCTGCTTCCGATTCTGTGTCTCCCTCTCTCTCTGCCCCTTCCTTGTTCATGCTCTGTCTCTCTCTGTCTCAAAAGTAAATAAACGTTAAAAAAAAATTAAAAAAAAAAAGAAAGAGGCAGGGAGCATGTACTCTGGGCAGTGGGAAGAGAGAATTTCATATTAATCCAGGAGAGTGGCACTGGAGGAAAGCCTGCAACCACCATGAATTCTGACACCCCAAATCCACTTTGACCAGTATGTATGGGGGATACACAGTGCAGCCTGAGGCAGTACATAAAGCTTATCGGTATAGATGAATTCTTGTTACAGGAAAAAATGTTTTTTCAATGCCTTAATGAAATCTATGAGGGGAAAAATCTGAGAATAAGGAAAATGGAATTGAGAATTAAAAAAAAAAAAAAGAAAGAAAGGACACCTGGATGGCTTGGTTGGTTGAGCATCCAACCCTTGATTTTGGCTCAGGTCATGATCTTCATGGCATCAAGCCCTGAGTCAGGCTCTGCACTGACAACGCAGAGCCTGCTTCAGATTCTCACTTGCTCTCACTCTCTCTGTGTCTCTGCCCCTCCCATGCTTGCATGCACCTGCACTCATGCTATCTCCCTCTCTCTCTAAATAAATAAATATTTTTTAAAAAGAAAGAAAGAAAAAGAAAAAAACTTACGTCTAAAATTTATTTGCTATTACAACTGAATAAAAACCTGTGGGAGGATACCTAGGTCGCTCAGTCTGTTAACCATCAGACTCTTGGTTTAAGCTCAGGTCACGATCTCATGGTTCAGTGGGTTTGAGCCCCCAGTCGGGCTCCGTGCTGGCAGAACAGACCCTGCTTGGGATTCTCTGTCCCCCTTCTCTCTTCTCCTCCCCCACTCATGCTGTCTCTGTCTCTCCCAAAATAAATAAAAATAATCTTTAAAAAAAAAAACCTTGGGAAAACTAATTTAGCACTGGCAGAAGGGAAAGAACAGGCTGGGAGAAAAAGATGGCAGCATAACCTAGGTGAGATAAGATTTCAGGAAAACTAAAAATGCAATATCAGAATTCAGATTTACTTGTAAGCAATGAAGAGTGCAAATGCCACTGGGAAAATGACTGCCATAGTTATTTGCAAAACAAATTTGAAGAACTTTCCCTAAAATATAAATGAAGAGGAGCACAAAAAACAAATTTTCATTAAAGTAAGATTGAGAATATAGAGCATGGAAAAGCGTATGTGGTTTTGACCGTGTTGGACCTAGTTTACATCCTGAGTGATTTATCTGACACCACCTGCCCCTTGGGCCCTTGGCCACTTGCTCAGTGGAGAGCCTTGAACTCTGTTGCCTTATCTCCTTATTCTGCTGGTGCCTAGGGGTCCCTCATGGTGAGGACCATTCCTCCATCATAGGTAAGGCCTCCATCATATCCACTGTGACTGAAGCCACAGTGGCCAGGCCAGACCCCACCAGACCCCAGAGGCCCTAGATCCTCCTTTCTACACCTTGCTTCAGGGCGTAGGACGTGGCTTCCCCAATGAGTGATGTTAGAAGAAACCAAGTATCAGAACCTGGAAATGAGGGAGAGTTAACATCCCACAGGGGAACTTGGAGCATGAAAGACAAAAAACTGTAAGAAAAGACAGATCCTAGTCTAGTGACCGGTCCCGAGGTGTGGTACTTCCACAGCCCCCATCGGGAAGACATACTCATGCCTATGGAACTAGCGATGTTATTTTATGAAGCTATAGCCCTCTCAGTAACTCACAAAATTCTGTTTGTTTCCTTTCCCTCCTTGCCTCACACTCAACCTTGCCCTCCTGGGATTACACCTTCCTTAGTCTCAGCACATGAACTTTGTCTCAGGCTCTGTTTCCTAGAGAACCCAGACCAGGATAAAGACCATGAACATAAAAGTTCCCACAACAAAGATTAGGAAAGAGACCTGATACACAGACAGACATTTGCAATGTTTATGCAAAAATTAAAGTTCTTAAAAGACTTTAATCCAGAAAAACAATACACATTTTTTAAAGCTCTATAAATTGAACAAAAACCAGTTGACTTCATGTTTTTCTATAAAAATAAATGCTAGAAGATAACATATACTTCCGAGGGAGAAGCTTGTGTCTCAAGAATATATGAACAGCCACTTTGTTTTTCATGCATGAAACCTTTCAGACATGCAAAAAACAATAGTATATATATCCTTATATGTTTATTGAATATTAATCTGAAGATATATTATAGCTAACCAGTAAATGAATAAAAATTAATAACTGAAAAATGAAACCTCAGTGATAAAAAGATAGACATTCTTTTGTTATTATCATAAAGACCAACTAAAATGACATCAAGAGGCAGTGTAACAAAAAGGCAGTATTTCTGAACCAGAGAATGTAGAAGAGAGAGAGGGAGGAGTATCCCATGTTTAGTTCCAACATATATATTTATGAATCTATGAAATCTTATTAGCACAATAAGCTTATCATAGAAAGTAAACATTAAAGAAGAAAAGGAAATGTTTAAGTTTCTCAAAATAGGAGATGAGAACTTAAAAAGAAAAAGTGGAGGAGAAATACTACCTTAAAGAGAAAATAAAAACCAGGAAGCAAATGTCCCAAGACGAAAGCCCAGCTCTTCCCTGGTTGCGTATCTTAGTGCAAATCACAAAGTAATGTGTTCATTTATAAAATCAGTGTCATAACGAAACCTACCTAACAGAGTTACTGCGAGGAAAAATTGAGTAATGCATGCTAAAGTTCACACAAAGGATGATAAAAATGAAAGGAATTCTTATTATTTTTTTAAATGTGTATTCATTTTTTGAGAGAAAGAGACAGAGCGTGAGCAGTGCAGAGAGAGAGGAAAACACAGAATCCCAAACAGGCTCCAGGCTCCCAGCACAGCGCCTGAGGGGGGCTGGAACTCATGAACTATGAGATCATGACCTGGCCAAAGTGGGCTGCTTAACCAACTGAGCCACACAGGCGCCCCTGAAAGGAATTCTTATTCATGAAGGTGCTCATTTTTTAGCTTACAAGTTCTCTAGCAGGAGCACACAGTGCGGGTATCTGTCCTTTCTAGACTGTCCCTGACCTTCTCCAGTGTTGTCCTGCCTCTATCTGTGAATAAGGGATCTGCCGGTCAAAGAATATGTCACGTGGGAAAGTCACAAATACCCCAATTGGATTTCCAGGTATCTAAGTTCTAAATGTAACTGAAGAAAACTATGCAGATGTCACACACCTGCATCCCTGCGATGCAGAAAACACACAGCTCCTTTCCCTGGTTGACAGGCTCCCTGCAGTGCAGCTGCGTCCCAATTTGACAACGTTTTCCTAGATGAACACTAAAGCCAGCCCCCTGGCCAATCCTCCCTACACAGACACGTTCCCGCTGTCGCTGCTGGAGCCCGGCAACCGTTTCCGCTGGCACTGTCACTGTCACGCTCACGCTCGCGGCTGTCACTGCCTTCTCCAGCCTCTGGAAGCAGCTCTGCGTTCTGCGCGGCCACCGCTGAGGTCTTGGCGACCCAGAGGAGCCCAGTGTATTTCTCTCGTCTCCAGCCAGCGACCCCTACTGGCAGAATGTGCCTGCGGAGCTGCAGGGGTGCAGGTCTAAGAGGTGCGTTTCTTGGTCTTCGAGCCACTGAGATGCGGGAGAGCGCAGTCCACGCCAGAGATGAAGCCAAAGTGTGTGGGTCAAACACCAAATGACCCAAGTGTTAAATTCCACACTTACCGACTGTCAAAGAATCAGCCTGAAACATTGCTCAGTAGATAACTTATTATATTCATATCATTAGAAGTGTTCGTGGTGAATCTAACGAATTTAATATCATTGTATGGGAACAATGATATCTGCTTTGGGGACATCTCATGTTTCTCTTACGCTTTATTTTTTCGTACACACTTTTTTTTTTTTTAAGTGAGCTCCATGCCCAACGTGGGGCTCACACTCAGGACCCTGAGATTTAGAGTCACATGCTGTAGGGACTGAGCCAGACAGGTGCCCCTCCTGTATATTTTTTTATACTCTTTATGTTTGGATTGACAATGGTCTATCTTGGGAGTCATAGCATATGATTTTGGAGTGTTCTTTTTCTCCTTAGGAAGTTTTGTGTTTACGAAAATGGCAATCAACTGTGAATTCTTCACCAAATATGAAAAAGTCCAGACATTTTGTCTTAAAAGAATTTGTGGCCTAAATGGAATTAAATGACAAAACCTAAATATAGTTTTCCAAGATCTTTTAATGTTTTGAATGTTAAAATACCAACTACAGAAAGAGTAAAAGATCATATAATAAAATCTCTGTTATTCTGTCTCATGGGATTGTCTAAATGTTTATAAGCACTTGCTGTCTCAAAAAATATATAAGCATCCTTCCTAAAATTATGCTACTCACATCCTGTCTCTTAAACTTGTATAGGGTCAGTCTATTTCCCTATTTCTTTAAGAGTTTGAAGGTGCTTCATAATTTTTATATAACACTAACAGTTTTCACAAATATTAATTATTACAGATTTCACTGATAGAATAGAATTTCCACATATAAAGCCCTCGAAGAAATCTTTCACTCCAAGTTACCTGTAGAATGCTTACCTTAAATTAAAGCTAATATTCACTTAATAATAATCAATGTAAATCATATGCCACATGAATATGATTAATATTAAATATGCTGTTAACCAATGTGATCACATGATCTTTTTTTGTAAGTTTATTTCTTTATTTTGGGAGAGAGAGCATGAGCAGGGTAGGGGCAGAGAGAGGGAGAGTGGGAGAATCCCAAGTGGATTCTCATGCAGAGTCCAAACTCATAATCCCCTGAAATCACAACCTGAGCTGAAACCAAGAGTCAGAAGCTTAACCGATTGAGCCACTCAGGAGCCCAATCACATGATCTTTGAATTCAGGAGTCCAGAGCTGGCAGAGATGACGTCAGCATGGAGCTACTTGACTTTCCAAAGGCCCAGAGTCAAATAACAGATTTTAGCAGAATATCAAGGCTGAAGTTACTCGAGGTATCGTAAACTGTGTGTTTTATTTTGTTTCATTCTTCTTAACCAAAACAACAAAACAAAACAAGTAGGAAAACTTCATTCCAGCCCATACCTGCCTGGAATTAGCTGCACTGAACAAAAGCAGCTTGCTGATGAGGCCAGGGCAGGTTCCTCCCCAAAAGAAAAGCCAATCCATCAGGCAATGCCTGGCCATCCTCAGATCTTTTCACACACCTTTGACAGCCACAGTATCTAGGAGGCCTAAGCTTCCAATGCACTTGTTTGTGTTTTCAAGCCAGGAAAGAAAACGTTCTCGGTAGATGTGGAAGAGGCAAGCATATGTGTCTGCAGGAAACTCCTTGTGAAATTTCCTGTCTGGCTGCACACAGCTGCTCAATTTCCCTCTCCTCCTCACCACCCCCACCATCCCCTCAAAAGCCTCTTTTTTTTTTTTAAATAAGAAGAAATAGTTTGGGGAAAGCATTCCTGGAAGGTACCCCAAGAGGAAGGCAAAAGAGGACATTTCAGATTTGCTGTGCCAAAGTAGTCAAATTAAAAATCTTCTCTTATTTGCATGAGACATTACATTCCATTAGCTTCAGTCTGAGAGGACATCCCACCCTTCTAACCTGCTGCTGGTTGAGTTCTGACCCTGCCCTTGAAGTCGTGCCCAGGGCCTTCCCTGAAGGAGTGTGGAGCCCAGGACTCACCCCACTGACTGCCCCTGCCCCACTTCCCAGCAGGTCTCTGGGAGAATGGCCAATGTACTTGGAATAAGACCAGGACATCACCAGAGGTTTGGCTGGAAGGAAGCAGTTGTGCTGAATTAACTCCATTGGCAAATTGGCCTGTGCTCCTGTTTTTATATCTTCTATGAGCTAAGAATGATTCTCACAGTTTTCATGATTAAAGATTTTTTCACACTTAGAAGAAGAAGACTATTTTATAACGTGAGAGTTAAATGAATCCAAATGCCATCGTCTATAAATAAATGGCACAGCCATGCCTGTCCGTTTACAAATTGTCTGTGGCTGTTTTCACTCCACGACAGGGTTGTCTTTTGCAACAGAGACTGTATGAACTGCAGAACAGAAAGTATTTACCATATTTCCCTTTGTAGAAACTACACTGACCTCTGGCCTTAGTGATGGTGGGCAGTAGTTTACAAGTGACGTCTAGTATTTGGAGCTTCAAGGCTCTTTTATTAGCTTTTATCCAAACCACTCACTTGCCACATCATTGTCATGTCAAGGGACACTTCTCAAATCATGGGGCTCTGGTTGCCTCACTTTATCCCATGCCAGGAGATAGCCATGGATATGGCCCAAGTGTCATTCCCTGAGCATGGGTGTTGATAACAACGGTGGTGGTGGTTGTGATGATGATGATGATGATGAAGATGATGGTGATGAAGAAGATGGAGAAGAAGAAGGGCACTGTGTTAGGCTTATTTATCAACCCATTCAATCCCTACACCATCCCTATGAGACAGATACCATTGTTGCCCCCATTTAACAGATGAGAAAAACAAAGGCTTGAAGAGGTGGAGTATGGTAAATTGCCCAAGGTCACACAGAGAATGGTGGCACTCAGTGGTAGCCCAGTTTTCCAAGTCCTGAGCCTGTGGCCTTACCATTATGTCAGATTGCTTCTCCTGCCCCCTTCTGAGTCCCAGGAAGCTGTGAGACTCTGTGCTGCAACCATGATTGATTTGGTTCAATCAGACTGCCTACTCAGCACCAGCGTACATGAGGAGATGAGGTAAATAGACAGTTGTCAACTGCAAAGAAAGGTGATTCTCAGAAACGTCATTAAAGGTAAGAAAATATCAGTCATCCACAACAAAGAAGTATTCCCAGTGTCAAGGGACATAATTTCCAAGCAAAATAATCAAACGCAGTAATTAATTTCCCACACATAGAACTCAGGTACCTGGGCAGATCCAAGTCTTTGTAAGAATGAATCTTCATGATGAATGAATAATGTTCTATACTTATAAATTAATTTTTAAATAAATGTAAATGCTGTTGTGGCTTAGAAAAGAAATTCATTTAAAGGAATTATGGAGTGTAAGTTATTTTTTTTTTGTCATTATGCTTCCTTTTTTCCAATCAGTAGTTTCTGAAATTGGAAATACTGTCATCCTGAATATGCTCCTGCAGAAAAGTGATTGGGGACCACGAATGGAACATTTGGCCTGACGGTGGAACAAAATGTTTGTGATTGATGCTTTCCAAACAAACTCAGGGTACATGGACACTGAATTCAAGAGCCCCTCCATTTGCATGAATCTTTCAGACTGAATTAGCCAGCTCAGGCTATGTATATCCACAAGAAATGAATATGGAGAATATTTATTTTGGGTTACATCCAGAAGCTTATTCTAGAAACAGATTATATTTTTGACCAACTACAAAGCAGGCGCTCGCTAACATAAGCTTTCTGTTTTCTAATAATAAATGGCGGCTTCAAGCTGCAGTGAGCTCCCTGTCATTGGGAAGGCATGAAGAAGAGCTGGATATAACCATTTATCAGGGTCACTGCAGATGGGATTTCCACCATGGGTAAGAGATTCTGATAACCTCTAAGGTCTGTTCTGATTCAAAATCTATTATTCTGAGACCCAGGAGCATTTTTCTGAGACTGCCCCAAAGAAAATTGAATAACTCCAGACACACAATGGCTCTTGTTCATCATTTACCTGTTGCTACTGCCTGCCTCCCTAGCTTTCCATTAAGTTCACAAAGAGTAGATTTGGCTTCTGGGCTGCAATTTAATATGTGCATAAAAGCGATATGAGGATTCTGCCATCAAGAGGGCTGTAGTCCAAGGAACAGAGCTTGCTTTATTAGTTCCTCATCAATTAAACAGGGAAACCTTCGGGTTCCAAAATGAACTCCGTCTTAGAGGCGACAGAGAGAGATTATTTTGTCTAAGGGAACAGAAATCCAGTGAGGACAATGGAGCCTCTGTCTCACATGAGAAAAAAGTGGGGGTATCTTATCTGCCTTAAACAGCTATTTCCAATGAGGGAGAAAATCCCCTTGTGAGGGAGGGGATGACAAATAAAATTACTCTGTGGGCTTTCTCAAATTCTACAACCTTCCCCACTAAGATTCGGACACATCCTACTCTTTAGGAACATACTCCTTTTCCTATGAGACTCTTCTTGTATGTATAATATATATATATATATATATATATATATATATATATATATATATATATAATGGATAGTAGTATCTTCTTTCCATTGACATGTTGGTACAGAACGAGTTGAGAACTACAAGCTGTGATGTGTCTGTGTGCATGGGGATGAGCAGAGGGTGGTGGGTATTTGGTGGTATCGTGGTATACAGTGAAAGGCAGGGACTATAGAGTTGTAATGTTAGAAAATGAGGCTGATGCCTGTTCACAGAGGGCCTTGTGTGCCAGACTAGATACTCCTGAAAGTGTTACAGAACTCAAAAAGGATTGTAAGAAGGGAATATCTATGAACCATCTACTGGGGAAATACACTTGGATGACCCACAGGCTTCAGAAGCCAAGGGAAAAATTTTGACTACAGATATTAATTTGGGTATCATCAAGGTATGAGTAGTTGATGAAGACATAGGAGGTATGAGGCCCTCAAGGGAACAGAATATACGAGGGGTGTAGAGAAAATCAGGAACTTATGAGTGAGATCAGAAAGCAACAGCCAAGTTGGTACAAGAGCAACCAGGAAAGTCCGGAGACCAGGGAGACCCAGAAGCCAAGACAGACACAAAGCATCACAGGACACCACCCTCCTCTCATCCAAACATCACTTCTTCTTTGGAGGATAGGGTGAGAGGGGGAGGATGCCAGCATCCAGGCAAACCTGAATCAAGGGTGACCACTTCTTGGATATCAATTTCATTCTTGGAACTAGAAGAGAGGAATGTTGATGGGGGGATACAGGTTGGAAAACTGGACATGGCACTGGTCCCAGTACCAAAAGTTTGAGTCTGATCTCTGACCTTTTCCATGTGCCCCTGGGAAAGTCACCTTATTCCTCTTAGGTTTCATTGTCTCAACTAGATATTCAGGCTGTTGACTAATCTGCTTTCTACTCTCAATTCAAATGAGTTCCATTTCTATAAGGAGATGAATTATCAATCATCTCCCCAGCCCAGCTGGATCAACAATCATCATCCTCGTCAGTTGCCAGAAATACAGCAATAAAAATAGTTCTTGGCGGGGGTTGGGGGGGGGGTTTAAACCTCTTACTACAGATAAAGACAGTCCTCATAAAAAAATCCCTGACCACTTGTTCAAATAGCTATTTCTGTGTGAAGAGCAAACGTGACTGTAATGTATCAAGACAAGGGAGCTGAGAAGTATCAGTGTTTCTTCCATCACTTCTTCATGCATCCTGATTACCAGCAAATGGCAGAATCTATTTGAAAATGTTGAACGCATGGTCTTTAGCACACAATACTGCAAGCATGTGATACTGAGATGTGTCAATTATTCATTCTATTGGTGCACAGTATAATATATATAGTTGCTGGTGGAAGAATCATTCGTAGTCGAAAAATATTTTGCTAGCAGGACGTGCTATCCTGGACCACCCATGAGTCTTGGTATGGCGCCATTACACCTCTATCCCTAAGGGCTCACCCCAGTCATAATCACCACCTCTCCAAACTACAAGCCTGTGCCTAATTGCCACTTCTTACACACCACTGCCTGGACCTTGAGTGATGATGGGGGAGGAGAGAATCCTCACACGAGAGCTTCCTTCCAGAAACAACCGAATCCTGTGAGGCCTAAGAGTCTAACACCTGCCAGGGACTATCAGGTCTCCATTCTCTGGGCCTCACATCTCTGTTTTCATCCTGCATATTCCCAAATATAAACTCTTTAGTCTTTTATTGTCTGTTCTTATCACAAGCTGTGTTCTTCTCCCCAAACCTATCACCCAACAGGCAGGCTTTTCCATTGTCCATTCTGGAATTCCCAGTCCTTGATGATCTCATTCCCCTATAGCTATACACGAATAGTTCACAGAATGGTGTCTAGCCTGGACTGCTCTCCTGAACTCCAGTCGGTATGTGGATCTGAGCACAACACAACCAAAAACAACCTTGCCATCGCTGCCCCCAAAGTTTGCTATTCCTACAGCACCACAGTCTCAATAAATGGCACCATCATTGCTCAAGCCAGCAATATGAGAGGCATCCTTGATATCTGCTTGTCATTCCTGCTCTTAACCTCTCTACCTCCAATCCGTCCCCAAATCTCTCTTCGACCTCCTGAACCTCATGGTTCCATTCACTTCTCTCCATCTGCATCGCTCACATGTTTAGACGGACCGTCATCTATTACCTGGACCACTACCACAGCCTCCTAATCAGTCTCCTCTATCCAGCTTCTGTCCCCAACAATTCATTCGTCATACAAAAGTGATTTTTAAAGACAAATCTAATTAAGTCATTTTTCTGTTTAAAACCTCTTGACAACTTCCCTTGGCCTTTGGGCTAAGTGTACATCTTTGCTATGGCCCAGAGGCCCCTGAGTCACCCCTGCCTCCCTCATGACCTCACCCCATCTTTGCTCTTTATTCCTTTATTCTCTGCTCTAGCAATTCTAGCCTTCTTCCAATTTCTCAATATTCAACTTTAACATCAATTCCATAGAGAGGCTTTTGCTGTATTTCATTTTATAATGCAGGCCCCATATTAACCTCTGTGTCTCCAGCGTCTACAACTGTGGAGGGCACTCGATAAATATATATTGAATGATGGCATTTATGAGTACATGAAGGAGAAATTCACCCTTAACGGGCCCATTGATGTTTCCAGTGAACTGTGGTTTGCAATGAGAATTGCATTTGCTAAACCGAGTTTGTCCTTATTAGTCAGGCCTGGGGAGACCTCAAAGTGAGAGTGACCATTTATCACTCAAACTAAGACACTTTGAAAGTAAAAGTGGGTGCTAAAAACATTTAAATATATACATTTTAAAATTTGCATTTGTTGAATAATGCGCTGGCTTGACTATATCAGGGGACTTATAAAATCATTCTATTTGAAGATAAAATTATTTATAAAAGTAATTTCAAAAATAAAATTCTATTTCAAAAGTAAATACAAATCCCAAAATAAAAATATGTTTTAAAAACTGAAATCCATCCAGTAAGGGAAAAAATTCACTTATTTATATTGATGATCTCAAATTTGAAACATAACATCAGCAAAATAATTTTCTTTGGTACATATTCATGTATTTAAATTAGCCTGTAAAATGCATTTGTCACGAATCCCACATCACAGATTTTTCTGATTTTTTTTCCAAAATGAACTTATTTTTAATTCTTTCACAAAATTGCCTACAATCATCTTCAAAGTAGCATTTTATGATTAATAATATGAAAGCGTTGGCACATTAAATGGGCTCTTTCTATAAGCCACAGTATTTTAGAGAAAATATTCTAAGAACAAATTCCATTAAGTGGAGGATAGTCTTTATTCTCATTTTTCTCATATTGAAATGTGGACATATTCCAGCTAAGGTATTTTGACACCTTTTCTTAACCTCCATTCACAGCTTTCTTTGACAAATACTTTAATAAGACAAAGCATCAAATAAATTGCCTGATCTTTTTGGATAGTTGACTATATCTAGATGCTGCATTTTTGTAGATCTTGTTAATTTTGATAATGAATATGTATTTTTCCATTGAAAACAGAAGCTCCCATAAATTAAGCTATTTCAAAGTAAAATCAGAGAATATCAGTATTAGCTTTTGTTGACCATATACATTCACATTGTTTAATTTGTTCAGCTCCTTCTTGGTTTTTACAGGGATAAACTTCAATGTTTTCCTATTTGCAAACTTTATTTTCAATAATTAAAACATAACAATTTTCTAAATTTCAAAAGCTAATGGTTTTAGTGTTCTGTGTATTGAATACTTTTTATTAAAGGATTTTCAACAACATTTGAACACAATTCAACTAAAATTTAGAGGATTCATTTCCAAAAATGTCAAAATCATTTTTTGATTGATTCATAAAAGTTCAGACATTTTTGAAGTCCAGCTGGTGGCAAGTAATGAAGAAAGAAAGCACAGGTGGACACTAGTTTGGGAATTGGATGTCAATTTCATCACGACAATTTTGTAGCTTCATTATTCTTTGCATATCTGAAAACATTCGTAAATGGAGGCACCTATGACTTCCATTTTGATTGTGAGAATAGGAGAGCTTGTTTGCACACAAATGTAAATTTTCAGTGTACCACAACCAATTCCAAGTAAATTTCTGCTCCATACTTTTTTAAAAAAATATATTTTTAATGTTTATTTATTTTTGAAAAAGAGAGAGAGAGAGAGAGAGAGAGAGAATCCCAAGTAGGCTCCATGCTGCCTGGAGCCCCACTCGAGGCTCAATCTCACGAACCATGAGATCATGACCTGAGCCAAAACCAAGAGTCAGTTGGACTTAACCAACAGAGCCACCCAGGTGTCCCTCATGGTAAGTATTCTTACCACAGAAAGAAAAAAAGGAAACTTTTGAACATAATAGTTCTATTAGTTTGATCGTGGTAAGATGTGTATACATCTTATATATACAAGTGATTACATAACTCCAAACTCATCAAGTTGCATACATTGCACATTTGCAGTTTCTTGTATATCAATTATATCTCAATAAAGCTGTTGAAAGAATTTTTAATAAAATAATTTTAAAAATTTTTAAATGAGTAGAATTAATTTAAGAGATCTCCATTATATAAATAAATACACTGATAAAAATGAAAGTGATATTCTTCAGACTAATTTGAAAATATGTTTTCTAAAGCTACATATAGTCTTCTTATATTAACTACATGAGTAGCTTGTGAAGGAGATGTGGACTGTTCTTTATCAAATTTGAGGTTCCTGGTTTTTGGGAGGTCACGGATTCCCTTGTGGCTCCCATAGTGGACATCAAAGGCCAAGAACATTTTGTGCACCTTCCATGTTCATTATCAAATTTCTTAAACAGAAATTTAGTATTTCATTTAATATTAAATATGCACTTAATTTTCCAGCTCACTTAATTTTTCATCATTTTTGCAAATGGACTTTAGGGCAAAATAAAAATCATCCAGAAAGAAATCAAATAAATGGTTACATTGTCCCATAAAGGTGAATAACAAAATTACTGTAGTTCGAGCATTTAAACTACTTGCTATCCATGCTGTATGCTGTACACATATTTCACATACATCTAACCTAAAATTTCTCACATTTTCCTGCAAGCCGACAAATGACCTGGAGGCTTCATCACGCAGGCCACAGCATACATGTCAGCAAACGTGGCTGACACACCAGCTGGTCCCACAGGTGCAGGACTGGTAAGGCTTCTCCCACCACCACTTGAGACCTGAGGAGTTTGCTGTCCTTAGCAGCTCCTGTCAGAGTGTGCTTCATTTTCTCAGTGTTTGACAGAAAACCATTCTGTCTTTCAGCTGGAAAGGCCAGGAAAAGAGAGGAGTTGCTGCTGGTTATCTTCCAGATAAGACCTTTGCACATGTATCTTACATCCTGCTGCATATGATCGTAGAGAAAGTTGGAACCGCCAAGAGAAAGTCTACTAAAGCCATCCAGACTTATTTTAATGGAAGTATTGATAATACTATTTCATTTAAAAATGAAGAATCCAGGGGCTCCTGGGTGGCTCAGTTGGTTGAGCATCCGACTTCAGCTCAGGTCATGATCTCACGGTCTGTGGGTTCGAGCCCCACATCAGGCTCTGTGTTGACAGCTCAGAGCTAAAGCCTTCTTCAGATTCTGTGTCTCCATCTCTCTCTGTCCCTCCCCCACTTGCACTCTGTCTCTCTCTCTGTCTCTCTCTCTCTCTCTCTCAAAAATAAAATTAAAAAAACATAAAAATAAAAAAATAAAAAATAAATAAAAATGAAGAATCCAACAAATGCTAAACCAAACTGGATGCTGGGCCCATAGGCACAAAAGGACTCAATCCCAGGCCAACAAGATCTATGCACCTCTTTGTTCTGAACTAGCACCAGACTTTCATCCATGTTCTATTATTTTATATGGGTCAAATATGATGAGAAAAATTTGGATGATGTCTGCAACAGTCAATATGTATTGTCCACCAACAAATTTTCCATTTCAGGAAGCTGATTTTAGTGCAAAGGAAGGAAATGGAGAAGGAAGGCCAAGAAATAGAGAAGACATCAACACCCAGACAATGGGAAACAATTTTAGAACACATCATATTTCTGTGGGCCTGTAGAACAAAACAAAAGTGAAAAGTAGCCAGTTTTCCAGGCACTGTTTAAAATTTTCTGTGTGGGAGCCCGTCTTTCCCATCTGATTGGTGGACGTTGATGAGACAAGACACAAGAGAAAGCAAGAGAACCACGTAGGTGAGTGTGTGTTTTGGTGGTGTTAGGGCAGGAAAATGTGTCATCCCCAAAGTATTATTCCTCTAAAGCCATGCCTTCTCTTCACAATAGCTGATGTTTTCCAGTTCTACCATGAGATATTTCAAAAAACAAAACAAAAAACCTACCTTCCAAATGTTAAACTTTCCAGTAAATTGATGCTTGGAGCTCGGCATGCTGCAGAATACAGACTAGGTTCCCAGAAAGCTTTGCTTCAACTCCCAAGCTTCCAACAGAGGCTAGAGGATCAGAACCAATGTGAGGGGTCACTGGAGAGGGTGAAAACAACACTGGCCTTGGGTGTAATCCAAAGTGATTTTTGGCTGCTGAAATTTTAGAAAAACATCATTGTCCCCCAATCTGCACAAACATCTTCCCTCTAGCATTTTCCCTGAAACACTGCTTTAGCAGTCTTGCTAGCAAAAATAACACGTGTCTTGTAATCCACCCCAGCCCCTAGGGCATCCCCAAGGTTAGCCGTCTGTCTCTACAGAAGGTGCCAACTCCCTTTTTCCCCCTCAAAGGGAGTTGCTTCAGTTCAAGTCAAGAACTTTGGATGTTGTCATTAGCAGGATGAACCGGCTTTCAAACTACCTAGAGTCAGAACTCATCAGTGCAAACTTGGTTGATCCCAAACTCACAACAGTTTCTTTGTCCTGAATGACGTTAACTTTGGCTATGGTTACTACACAGGGCACGTAGGGGAAATTAAGGGCTGAGCAGCTGAACAATGGATGTGAATGCTTTCCGGGCAGTAAATTATTTTTAAAATTCTCAAGGCAGGGCGGCTTCATCATTTCTACCCTTTCCTCTGACAATTGTGCTCAACACATGGGTATCTGAAAACTAAAGTACAGAATTTGGCTTCAAATATTTTCTATTACAGATATTCTGGTAACACACAGGAGTCCAGTTCCTCTAGCCACAAGTAAGCATAGCTTTGTCAACTGGTCTTTTGTTACCCAAGAGGATCAATATGATCAGAGCACTGGAATCTACTGTCAGTGGAACCACAAAAGTGCTGAGTGACCATGAACCACAACAGATCCCTCTCTGCCAGCTGCCCCAAGCATGCAGTGAGGGTTCCAGGCTCAGGGATGCAGGGGGGACAAGCCCTGACAGATCCTCAGTCCCCTGAGGGCAGAGATCCAATTACCTCATTCTCATATTCACCACGTTATGAAGCACGCACGGTGAGTGCCCGGCTCACAGCAGATACTCAGCAAACATATCTTCAACTGAGTTCACTGTCCTCTTCAGAGGGTCTGGTGCCACAGCAATGACTGTGTACTATCTATCGGAATAGATTCACATTTTATTTGAGTAAACCCACACTCCCAAGAATGGCAAATTCGATTAAAAAGCACAAACATTAAAAAAAAAAAAAAAAGCACAAGCATTTTCTTTTTTCTTTTTTTTTTTTAATTTTTATTTATTTTTGAGGGGGAGAGAGACAGAGTGAAAGCAGGGGAGGGGGCAGAGAGAGAAGGAGACACAGAATCCAAAGCAGGCTCCAGGCTCTGAGCTTTTGCATAGAGCCTGATGCGCGGCTCCAACCCACAAGCCCTGAGATCATGACCTGAGCCTAAGTAGATCTCTCAGCCGTCTGAGCGACCCAGGCGCCCCAGGTACAAGCATTTTCAAACACGATAGTTTAGACAGGATGCAATTCTCATCATATCCTAGACTGGGAAAGGCAGACTGATAAGGAGGCGCTACGGAAATAGGGGGAAAAATAGAAGGAGGGTGTAGACAAGGAAAGGCAGAGAACAGACTCAACAAGAAGTAAACAACAGAAGTCTTTTTCCTTAATTCTCCAAATTTTTCTTTGAAAGGAGCCTGAGTTTCTCAACTTTTTGAAATGTTAACATTGTTTTCTGTGTTGGCTTTTCACTTGTGAATAGGCTGCAAGACAGCTGAGGGTTGAAAGGAATGGACTGTTTCTGGGCTGTTTCTCCTCTTTGTGCCCTCAGGGCCTGGCCCCAGGCCTGGACCACAGAGCTGGTGTTCAATTTTTCTTTTTATTAAAAACATAACTTTTAGTGAGCTTTCACATATATTATCTGAGATTCTGATAAATGCAACTGTTGCCCATACTACCCCCGAACCCTTACCAAATCGGTTGGCACTCCCCCGAAAAACAGCGCTGCCAGCTTCACCCCAGCAAGAAAACACAGTTCTTCCAAGAGGAGCAGTGGCTGGAATTCACATTCCACGCCTGGAAGTCACATCCTGGGCAGGCTGGGTAATTCTTATCGGCCACGCTGTGCTCTCTCCGTTGTCAACACTTCAAGATCACAGATCGCAGCCACTTGGGGGCGAGGAAAGCTGAAATTAAAGATACAGTTGACAAAGACTCAAGAGCTCGACTGGGAGCATGTGCAGCCAGAGCGACTCAGAATTCTCTGTAATTAATACAGCAAGCGTCAGGGAAATGGATTTGTATTGCTTTTGAAGCTCATCCGGCCACGTTGAATTAAATCAGGGACAGGGTGCTGGTTTGGAATCCCTGGGGAAAGGGTGTCAGACTCATGGAATCCAGGGAGGAAGCTGAGCCTCGGAGATACTTGGGACTGCGGCTGCTTTATGTGTCCACAGCCATGAGAGTTTGGCCCTGCTGAGGAGTTTGGTGCAAGAATGGGGAAGCCCAATGTCTGCAAACATTGCTCTAAAGCAGGTGTTCTCATCTGAATAACTGGAGGGGCCTTAGAAACTATTTATGCCTGGGCCTCACTCTGGAGATACTGATTTCACCGGTCTGGGGTACAGTCTGGGTATCTACACTGTTTTCTTTTGTCTTTGGCTTTTGAAAAGTTTTATTTAAAAATATACATATCATTTAATTCTGAATAGTTATTATCTGTATAAGGCATAGAATTAAAATGGACACAAGGACAATATAATAAGTCTTTATCCAATGTTTGTCCTTAGCCACTCACTTCTCTCAGAGACAACTTCCAGAGATCATGTTAAAACAGATAAGAAATCATATATGTTTACATGTAAAGTGGAAGTGTAACATGCAGTTTTCCTACCTGCAGAGAAGTGTCACCAGCAGCTGCATGTCCTGTTAAATCCAAGGAAAACCCATCCCAAAATATGTTGCCTCTGCTCTTTCTACATGAACCACCTCACTCCCTTTAAGAGGAAGATTCATGACTAAATAAATCAGGAACTTGTAGCAGGTATGTGTGTGTGTGTGTGTGTAGCCTCCACCCCTTAATCCCTAAATCCCCTGAGATGCTGCACATTGATTACATATGGCCGGATGCTCTACATGGGATGCGGGACACTTAGCCTAGAAGCCACAAGAGCAGCAGATGAGACCAAAGCAAGGATGGCAAAAGAAGAGAACTCAAACTCTCCCGGTTTAGAGAAAGTCTCCGTGATGGCCTCTGGTTAAGGGCCTCATCAGCTCCTGTTCAAATCTCACCCCCCACCCCCAGTAGGAATAAAATACAGGAGCAAAGACCTGGTGGGTACAATGAAGCCAGAACTTCAATCCTGAGAGGTTAGGAAGACAAAAGCAGGAAGAATGGGGCTGGGAAAGCAAGGCAGCATCAGTGCTGGTGGTGGAGGGTCAGTAGCCAAAGGCCTAGTACAGTGCCTGGGCCACTGAGGCAGCGAGGAGATCATGTGGGGGAGAGGGAGCTACTGGCGGGACCTGGGGGGAAACTGGATCAAAGCAGGAGCCAGGTGGGAACAGTATAAGGGATCAGACCCTAATGCCTAGCACACGGTCGGCTTTCAGGAAGCATCTGTGGAAATAATGAATGACAGTTACAGATTCAATTGTTTCAAACCACCCTTTCTGTGATCGTCATCATTATATCTCTCCCTTATAGGATTCATATAAGTGCTAGAAGATTACTCACAAGGTAAATACTTTTCCCATGTATTTGGGGATGCACTGTGATCCCTTAAAAAGATACACTGAAGTCCTAACCTCCAGTACTTCAGAATGTGACCTTATCTGAAAACAGGGTCTTTACAGAGGCAATGAGCTAGAGTGGGCCCTAATACAATATGATTGGTGTCGTAGTAAAAAGGGGAAACCTGGTTGCAGAGACTGATACGCACAGAGGAAGGACCATGTGGAGATACACAGGCTGTGTGGCTGGGGGGATGTAGCTCCAGGACAAAAATCCCCGAGTAATGCCAGCACCCACTGGAGAAGAGGCAAGGAAGGATTCTTCCCGAGAGCCTTCCAAGGGAGCACAGCCGGGTGGACAGTTTGACTTCAGACCTGTAGCCCCCAGAACCAAGAGAGAATGAATTCCGTTAAGTTGTCCAGTTTCTGGGGCTTTGTTACAGCAGCCCCCAAGAAACTAGCACATCTGTTCAGGTGAAATAATCAAGGGACAACGACATTATGTACAGTGTCCAGGTTCACACAGGTGGGAAGTGGGCCCATTGCTATTTTCTCTGTGGTCTTATTTCTGCCAGTCTACCTCGCAGCCACAGTGTAAATCTCCAGAAAGATGTATTTCCTGTCATGTGTAACCAGACTCGGGTAGACCCGATGTCATCATTTCAGCCAGGATTCTGCAGCCCAGCGTGAAGAGACTCTCATCGTGGGCTGGTGCCTGAACAGAGTTTTTTTTTTTTTTCCCCACCTGGATGATCCACTGTTTCTTGCCCATGTAAAAGGAGATTTTTCAGTAGGACATTTGACCCCATTTCATTTTGGAGAGAGATACAGAATCAGGGTATTTCTGGGATCATCATTCCAAGGGAGAATTCTCTTCAAGACAAGGTGAATATAAAAGTTAAGATCACAATTAAACTGGGTAAACAATTTCCCCTTAAAAATACCAGCCTAGGGGCATCTGAGTGACTCAGTCAGTTAAGCATCTGACTTCGGCTCAGGTCATGATCTCGCGGTCCATGGGTTCAAGCACCACTTCAGACTCTGTGCTGATAGCTCAGAGCCTGGAGCTTGCTTTGGATTCTGTCTGTGTCTCCTTCTCTCTCTGCCCTTCTTCACTTGCACTCTGGCTGTCTCTCTCAAACATAAATAAACATTAAAAAAACAAACACCAGCCTAAGGGTTACTCCCAGGGTGACCAACATGGAATTAAGGACCTAAAGAAATAGGGCTAAGTTCAGGAGCTTCCCTGAAGTAATGAGGAAGAGGCAAGTCTGATGAGTGAACTCACAGAAAAGTGCTCTTTTCTTCAAATGCAGAAACAAAAAGTGGGGTGAAATGTGAGTAGAGCCAGGGTAGAGTGGGGCTGGACTGGCACCTTACAGGGGCAAGGGCAGGAGAAAGGGCAGGAAGGTCCTCAGCACTTCCTGCCAATGGCTCTGTAGTAGCCTGAGGCTGGTCACTTCTTCACCATCTGAGAGAACTTTTCTAGGGTAAGAGCTATAAACAGCTCCCCACAACGTGTCCCTGTCTGCCCCTGATTTCTCTGCAGAGGGGGAGCAGCACATAGCAGGCATGCACATAGCAAGCATTCACTGAACAGAAGGTCATGTGGAATTTGCAAACAATCCAGAATGGAAGGTCATGTGGAATTTGCAAACAATCCAAAATGCAAAAACCACAACAGTACCAAAATGTCACCTCTATCAATGGAGTGTTCCCAGTCTATGTTCCTTTTCACTTACTTTAAGTCATGAGTAGACAACCACTGCATCTAAGGAAGAAACTAAGGAGGGTCACCTGGGTGGCTCAGTAGGTTGAATGTCTGACTCTTGATTTCAGCTCAGGTCATGATCCCAGGATCATGGGGTTGAGTCCATCATTGGGCTCCACACTGAGCATGGAGCCTCCTTAATAGTCTCTCCCTCTTTTCCTCTGCCCCCTCCCCACTTGAGTGTGCATGCTCTCTCTCTCTCTCTCTAAAATAAAATTTTAAAAATAAAATAAGAAACTAATGAAAAGTGAGCATGTTTGTAGAGTTTATTGATCAAGTAAAACACAACCAAGAAAGTAACATGTTTACTGTATATAAGTATTACCATATTACATGGCAAATGAGCTTAAATTGTCAGTCGTGTTCATAAACGACTGCTATTAACAATATTCTTAGTGAGAAAACCAAATTTTAAAGTGTCGTTTTCTTGCTATTCTGCATTTTTATAATTGACATCAATGATATTTCCCCTGTATTTCCCAGGCCTCATTTAATCAAGTAACCTTAGAATCTTTAAGTTAAACTGAAACTTAGAAGTATTCTATTTGAGCTACCTGTTAACACAGAAAATCTTCACTGTAAACCCTCATTAACACCACCTTACGCACATACACTTTCACGCATGAGCGTGTGCACACACACACGCACACAAACTGACCTCAAGCAGCTACCTCCAGCTCACTTTCCCAAGGTAGATGTCCTAGGAGCTTGAGAACCCAGATTTCAGAAGCTCTGGGTCTTGGTCCATGGATAGGCTTCCCAGAGGTCATGGTCACACACAGGGAGAAGAAATGAAGGGAAGAGATGCTCCAGAAGAATCTTGTGTATGTGGGAGTTTTGCATTTGGAAGGAAGATGAGGTGGTTTAGAACTAAGGGTGGGGGGAAGGGGAGGAGAGGGGACAGCCTGGTACCCTACTGTCTCCTCTAACCCAGCTCTACCCCCAGATGAACCACAGCAGATTTATTTTCCCAGGAAGCCTTGGCCACAATGAGTTCAGTGGCCAGGAAAAGCCTATCTCCACCTCTCTAGAAATATTACCTTGCTGATGCCATATGTTGCTCTACCATAGGCAGAGCACTCCTGGACCCTTTACAAATAAAAGGCTGTTATAAGCAAATACCTAGGAGGCAGAACTTAATTGGTATGAATGAGTTCCTGTTACAGTGTAAAAAAAATCAGATATTGTTGATATTTTGATAAAGCCAGCCAGATGGAAAAGAATTCAAGCAAGAGCAAAACAAAAAGGGAAAGGTCAGGGAGGAAGAACTATGGACTTCGGACTTTCTGATTCAGGATTTGGCTGACCATTGATTTCATTTCCAAATGCAACTTGGATTTTTTTGTTCCCTGAGTTTTAATACATTTCTAGCACCTCCACCCTTCTGTCAGAATACCCCAGCTTTCTTTCCTAAGCCTTGTGAACCTGTGGATCCATTTTACAGTATTCCTTACTATGTACCTTGTATTGTACTTTGGGAGTATTAACTACCTCTCTCACTAAAGCATGAACACCTTAAGGGTACACAGCATCTGTGCCTAACTTCTCTCTTTAAGATAACTTGGGGTATAGCAGAGTGGGCAGAAGAGATCTGTTGTCAGGAGTCCTGAAGACCACCCTCAGGTTCAGTGATTCTCCAGAAGGACTCACAGAACTCAGAAAATCTATTCTACTCACAGTTATATTTGGAATAACATAACGATACAGACAGATTACACTCAGCAAAGGTAAACAGCACATAAAGCGGAGTCCTGAAGAGAGAGACCACGCATGAGCTTCTAGTCGTCCTCTCTCCATAGAATTATACAGACTGTGCACAATTCTTCCAGCAAACAATGTGTGACAACACCACGAAGTATTGCCAACCTAGAAAGTTTACCTGAGTCGTGGTGTCCAGGATTTTCATTAGGCATCAGTCACATAGGCATGGAGTGCCCACATAGCCGATCAAAGTTTCTCAATCTCTAGCCACTCCAGCAGTCAAATTGATACTGTGTGGCCCAAGGCCAGCAGCATATATCACATTGTTAGCATAAATTATCTGTTGTGGTTCAAGACCCCACTGAAATAGGGTACTTTCATCAGGCTGGATATTCTGAGGGCTTAAAGGTCCCAGGAGCAGTCGAGAGCCAGAATTTCTTTGTGGTGTGTAGGGTTTGAACGTTCCAGACCCACTGAGTCAACCTCTATTGCAAAGGATCAAAGGAAGAGAAACTCTTTACCATGAGTTCATGTGCTGACCAATCACAGGGTATTCTAATCAGGCCCTGCCTAACCTTATAACCTCTCTTGTAACTGAAATCCAGTTCTGGCTGATGATGTGGTTCAAAACCTCAGGAGCTTCTGGCATGAAATATGAAACTGGCAACCATACAGAGATAACAAGGAGAGACCAAAGAAAGAGGCAGACCTCTCCAGATTGGTAGGTGGCAGGTGGCAAGGGAATTTATATATAAGGCTTGTCGTGGCAAATAGATCTCTGCACCTGCCCACCAGCATCCAAAGAGTGCACCAATCTTACATAGTGGCTTTAACTGGGTTCAGTCACATGGTCCAGGTGATCTTGGCAACGTCTCTCTCTCTCTCAAGGCCATGCGCATGAAATAGCTCTGCTGACAGCAATGGTAAGTAGAATATACCTTCCAAGGAAAGGGGAGGGAGTGAAAAGCCTCTGAATGCCCAGGCCCAGGTCTCAGGTCAACTGGTAGTCATGTCCTTTCAATAACCTGCTTGAACAGGACAGAGTCCCCATAAATGAGACCAGTTAACTTCTTGGTCTTGAACATTTAAAATATTATATTTAAAAAAGGATAATATCTCCAAAGGAATATGTCTTATTTTTGGTGAAGTTTTTAGTTGTGAGTTTTATGATTTTCAGGGCAAATGTTAGAAAGAGACGTAAGGGCTTATGCTTCAATATGCCAAACATACCTGCTTTCACCACATGCAGTGAGACTCCACTACAATAAAGGATTGAAAATATAAAATGGAGTAAACCTGTATCAAAGAGAGAATTCAAAATACCTCTGAAGGAAAGTAGATGGGAGTGAGCTAATGAATAAAATAGGCCAAGAAAGACCTGGCCTGGATGAGCAGTTCTCAAAGTGTGTAACCCAGAACACTAGAGGCCCACCAGATCCTTTCCCAGGGTCCATAAGGTCGTGGTTATATTTTCATACTAACACTAAGATGTTATTGGCCTTTTTTCACTTTGTTGATACTTGCACTGCACAAAAGCAATGGTGGGTAAAATTTCAGAGGCCCACAATGGATCTAGGCAGTAGACCAAACCATACTAGTAGTCATTGCATTATTCACTCCCGTGAACTTGCAAACAGACAAAACAATTTCACTTAAGAAGGTTATATCAATTGTTACATGTTGAAACAGTAAAGCCTTATTAATTTTAACCCTTAGTTTTGATGTAGAATAGAATATACACAGTTATCTAGAAAGGCTATTAAAATATTCCTCCCTTTCCTAGCTACATATTTGTGAAAAGTCAACTTTTCTCTCTGTATACTTCAACCAAAATAACCTATCACAGAAGGTTGAATGCTGAACTAGATAGGAAATCCAGACATTAACTCAGACACTCAAGAGATTTGCAAAAATGTAAAACAATGCTACTCTTCTCCCTAAATTGTTTTGACTTGGAAAATGTAGTTATTGTTCATGAAAAAATATTCTTTTTCTATTAACATGCGATGAGTTTATTATTATTATTATTATTATCTAAAATAAGTGAATACATAATTATTTTTTCAATCTCTAAGTTTTAATTTCTGGTATGGTAAATATTCATAAATATAACCCAAATAACAAAAGGCTCATTGGGGTCCACAATAATTTCTAAGAATATAAAAAGTCCAGAGACCAACATGTTTGAGAACCTCTGAAATAGATCATGCCTCACAGAGAGTCAGTCTCTCTGGCAGTCTACCTGGAGATCTTGAGGGTGAGTCAACTCAGAGGGTAATTCTGGGAAGTGGAACTGAAAGCCAAGGATTGACAATAGGTCTGTGTGGAGGACAGGTAAACCCCTACTTCTTCTCCTTCCCCCAACCCATAGACCTTTCCAAGGTAACCATTGCTTCACTTTGCTCAAGACTGTCCTGGTCTTTTCACTGGAAGTCCCACATCCAGGGCAATCCTTTCCAGATGTGAGAAGTGCTGATTTTTCACCATAAGTGTGGGATACTAAGGGGCGGGAAGGAGTACAAACCCCATACAGCGGTCCCTAAAATAGGGGCTGAAAGCAGTCCTATCTTCAACATCAAATAAATATGGCACAGATTATTTGCCATCCACTGTCATTTCCCCTGAGTGCTGATGTTGGTTGGTAAGGGTGATTTCTGGTTCGGAATGATGGATCTTCCGTTGTTTTGTCACCCTGAGTGACATGGTTTATGTGTGCAATTTAAGTGCACTGTAATTTTGATTTTCCTTCTGGAGAACTGTTGTTCTTTGTATTGAGATAGTGCTAGTTCAATTTTGCACATTGTGAATACTTTGATCATGTTTTCTAAGAGTTCATACAATCAAAATGAGAACAATTACAATACGTATACCCTCATGACCCAGACATCACTGAATAAGAAGGCTAAATGGCTGTGGTATGTTAGTGACAGATGGAAAGACACAGACAACTGGCTTAGGGAAGTCAGTAACCAAAACAGAGCATACCACACAAAATGCCAAAAAGAATTCAGGTACAGTGAAGAAGTGGATCTAAAAGCACACGTAGAGACTGGATCTCAAGTATCCAGGATGACACAGACTCATCCAGAATGAGACAGGGTGTATTTCTACAACCATTCAAGGTTTTCTGTTTCCCCAAAGGACACCACTGCTGTGACTGCTGAATCATCTTGAGTATACCATGCAAACATGCACACATTATTGTACCCTTGATTGCTGTATTAAAAAATTGAGTGAAGCCATATTCTGATTAAGAAAGTGCAACTGAAATGCCCTGGAGGTGGACAAAGAGCAAATTCTGATAAATTTCGTGTTGGTCTCATCTACACATTCTGCGAGATCCTCCCAATGATCATGCTTCCCACTGTATGTATATCAACAATTGAATTGCAACAAGTAAAAATTCTCCCACCCCCCATCTCTTGGTTACTTCAATTTTAAAACTAGAATTTCAAATCACCTTAATCAACAATCTTGTCCAAATAAAAATAGACTTTGCTAATCTATCTGTATATTTGGCAAGCCATGCAAGCCTATATTTTGGCAAATTCCGTTCAGTCTGTAAACTTCTTAACAAAGAAAATAAGAAGATTTTACCTGTTAATAATGTCCTCCACACCTTATACAGAACATTGGAAGAAAAGAGATGTGATTTGCTTACCTATGAGATTGAAGCTTTCATAAAGAAAGTGTTTGATTACTTTTCCTGTTATTCAAAATGTGCAGAAGAATATAGTGAGATTTTTGACATCATAAAAGTGGGAGGTATCTTCCTGCCTACAAGATAGCTATCATTGTTGCCTGCCATAGAAAATAAGTTAAAAGTTGGCCTACCATAAAATCATATTGTCTAAATGTGAGACAAGAAGAATGCCTTTATCTGTTTCAAAATATATTAAAGATGAGAATGGAGAAAAGGATGATAGTAAAACAAGATTTATATGCTGTTTCTCCAAAGCAGTTTGATGATGCGGGAAAAGGCCATGAGGAACCTAGGAAAAGGTGAATGGACCACACCTGAGCTATTTGACACTTTATGCGTACATAGAGCATAAAAAGCAATAAAAAGTCACACAGCAAGAAAATGACTCATGTTTTGGGAAGCAGGACTACTTCAGAACTCAAAACATTGTTACCAGAAATGAGCAGCCCAGTTAAACAGAATTTCCTTAATTTGTTTACTAAAACTGTAGTTTATTTGGAAGCTAGCTTTGATTTCACAAGTCCAAATTACTTCTGTGTTTTAAAACCATTTTCCCTGAGAAAGAGAGATTTAATTTATGGCACCCAATGTGCTTCAGTGTGTTTAACAATGATGGACATTGTAGACACAAAGAACCTGATTGACAAACATCTGGTCTATAGGAACAAGCCTGTAGATACAAAGTGAATGAGGCCATTCCATGGGGCGCCTGGGTGGCTCAGCCGGTTGGGCGGCTGCCTTCAGCTCAGGTCATGATCTCACAGCTCTCGAGTTTGAGCCCCATGTGGGGCTCTGTGCTGACAGCCTGGAGCCTGCTTCAGATTCTGTGTCTCCCTGTCTCTCTGCCCCTCCCCTGCTCTCATTCTATCTCTCTCTCTGTCTCCCCAAAATAGATAAACATTAAAAAAAAAATTTTTTTTAAACAAAGTGAATGAACAATCTGGAAATATGGAAACTAATTACTACAGGTCTAAAATCCTGTGATTGTAGTAAGTCAAATCCTAACACTCCTCTGGTCAAATGCCTTTGTGGAGAGGCTATGCAGCTGGAGGCTGCATGTTGGCCTGACACCGGAAATTGGTATAATGTGGACTTGATAAGAGCAGAGCTTCAGGTCTGTAGATTTTGACCATTTTCAGTTACCACTACAGAAAAGAAAAGAAATCTGCCCAAAAAGCTGTAAGCAGTTCAAAGAAGTATTATTGTAAAAGGTAACAGAAAGAGTAAAAATATCCAGGTGAGTCATGGGACAGAAAAAAAGTCACTGTTATCTCTCTCTATTAAATATAACTAATAACTATTTAATTATTCCTATTATGTTTCCCTTTTTAAAGTCTTACATTTATATATCTTCAGAACATACAATGATATAGCTTAAAAAATTAAAATATTCAATAAATAGTTCCCCCCAAAGTGTTAAAATAAATTGTATTGGGGATAGAAACATTATAAAAATATTATTACATTTCCTCACACATACTGTTTGTTTAGATACTATCAATTTTTTTTTTAAGTAATCTGTATTTCCGATGTGGGGCTTGAACTCATGACCCCAATATCAAGAGTCATATTGATGGCTCCACCAACTGAGCCAGCCAGACTATCAATTATTTTTAAGTATTTATTTACTATTAATTGCTACCAATTGCCACTATTAACTAGCCCTATTGTTATTTAGCTATAATAATAATATGTATGTAACAGTAAAGTATTACTTTAAAAGTATTACAGGATAATATATAGCTTCAAATAGCCAGCTGTTTTTCACATTTTTCTGTTACATTATAACACATACAGGTATAATTATTTTATATTACACTATTATACAGTTTTGGGTTTTCATTTTTTGTTTTTTGGTTTGGTTTTGTCTATTACAGCTATAACCCAAGTTGGATCTCTAAAAAAAATGATCTACATTTACCATTAATATTGTACTTTCCAAGTCTTCTCTAAATAAATCAGATAAATTTCAGGGGAAAGTTGGGTTTCTAGTGTAAATATTGATGAGCTAGAAGAAGGTTTTCTTTCAAGCATGAAGGTCAAGGAGGCCCTCAATCAGTTTACTCCTCTCTCAGGTAAAGTAAAAACTGCCAGTTAGAAGCCCTGCTTTGCCTCCTATGAAGTTCCTGCTAAGACTCTGTCCTGGAGGGAGAGGCCTGGCCAGGAACCAGTCTACTGAGCACCAGACACAGCCCATCTGGCTACACAGTCCTTTTGCCCTAAATGTGAACAGAAAGCCAGAGATCACTAGGAGTATGAAGACACTCAAATCTCTTCACTCGGAAAAAAATTTTAAAAGAGAAAAAAAAACACAAAAGAAACAAAAACAACTCAGGGAACACAGGAACACTTTAAAAACATCCTAGTGAAAAATATATTTTACATCCTCAAACAATAAAAATAAGCCATTAAAAAATTGGAGAAGAAGAGACTTTAGAGTTTAAAGTGTGTCTGATGAGGATTGGCAAAATTCAAGAGAAGTGCCAGAAAACAAAGTGCAAGAAACCTCTCAAAATGTAGAGGAAAAAAATATTAAAATATGTATAAGGAGACAGAGAGATTAATCCAGGAAGTTCGTCTAATGGATGTCCCAGAAAAAGCGGGAGTCTAAAAAACAATCAAAGAAATAAAAAATAAAATTTTCTCCAGATTAAGGGACTCTTCAGGTAAAGGAGGCCTCCAGGAATGCCTGGGTGGCTCAGTTGGTTAAGCATACAAGGCTTGGTTTCAGCTCAGGCCGTGATGTCACAGTTTGTGAGTTCAAGCCACACATCGGGCTCTGTGCTGACAGCTCAGAATCTGCTTGGGATCCTCTCACTCCCTCTCTCTCTGCCCCTCCCTGCTTGCAAGCTTTCTCTCTCTCTCTCTCAAAATAAATAAATATATTTAAAAAGAGGTCTCCTGAGGGAGGATCCAACTCAATAAATGAAAAAGGCCTTGACCTATTCTCACGAAATTATAGAATACCAAGGATAAAGAGAACATCCGATAGACTTCCAATGAGGAAAAAGAAATTACCTACAAAGAAACAAAACTCAGACTAGCAGCAGGTTACTCTTTAGAATCACTGGTGCCTACCAAATAATGGAGTAATGATTTCTGCTTTCTAATGGAAATAATTTTAATTCTAAAATTCTGTCAACCAAGAAATCAATGATCAACTGTGAAGAGAGAATAAAAGTAATTTGAGATGTTCCAAGACTCAGAAGTTTTATACCTTATGCATCCTCTCTTAGGAAGTTCTGGGAAGTCTCCAAGAAATAAAGAAGGGAGGATGAGAATTTGATAAAGCAAATTATTATTGAGAACTTATGAAAAAAATTAGGAGATAATTTGAAAAGAGGGAGGAAGAGGAAGAAAGAAAGAAAGAAAGAAAGAAAGAAAGAAAGAAAGAAGAAAGAAAGAAAGAAAAAAGGAAGGAAAGAAGGAAGGAAGGGAGGGAAGAAAGAAAGAAGGAAGGGAGGAGAGAGGTAGGGAAGAAAAGAAAGCGAGGGAAAGAAAAAAGGAAAGAAAGAGGTAATTAGGAACTTTAGGAAAAAACCCTAAATGCCAACACATTCCAAATAAGAGCAGAATAAATTATGACATAATTTGGAGCAGCAATAAAGTATGAAAAAAAAACCACCCTATCTTGCTTTAGGAACATTGCTCTTTGAATGACAATGGCATCTATAGATAGGAACACATATACATTTTTTTCCGTAGAAATCCCATCATCATTTAAAGACTCACATCACTTGGCAGAAATTTAGTAGTGTTTATTTAGAACTATTTATTGGTTTTGCACTTTCAGAATTAGCTTTGTGGTTACAAGAGAGAAAGTAAATGTGAACAATCTGAAGATGGTAAACTTACATGTAACTGGCAGAGGATGGGGAGTGGAAATGCAAAAGGGAAGGTGTAGGAATCCTAGTATCTTAATTGCAAAAAATTGATGGACTTTAAAGTTGTTGAAAGAAGAATTAATAATTAAAGTACATTATTCAGGGACACCTGGGTGGCTCAGTAGGTTAAGCATCCAACTGTTGTGGGATCAAGCCCCACGTCAGGCTCCTCGCTGAATGTGGAGCCTGTCTAAAATTCTCTCTCTCTCTCCCTCTGCCCCTCTTCCAGCTTTCAGTCCCTTATAAATAAATACATAAATAAATAAATAAGTACATTATTCAAGGCTGTAAAGAAGCAAAAATAGTCACACAAATATTAAACAGGAGAGAAGTTTGGAGTGCACATTAGTTAAGTCCACCTAAGTGATATAAAAATTAATTTAAACTGAAAACATTTGGGTGACCAGGAGCCACAGAATCTATCGAAACTATCAAAACTTAAGTGGAGCTTCCAAAAAACAGCTGCTGTTGAAGCTTCTCCAAGAGTCTCTTGTTTGGGAAGGACAAATCCTTAGACCATGAAGTGCACGACCGTTCAGCTTCTTTTGAGGGGATAGTAGAGAAAGAAGCTGAGCTAAAAAGAAAAATGTTAGAACATAATTAGGTTTATTTGCTATGTTACACTGTATGAAAAGCATTGTCAGGTAAGAAGAGATACTTACTCTTCCCTGGGTTATATTTGTATAGTTAAATGTTATTAATATAAGTTTCAGGAAAACATGAAATTCTTAGAAATTTGTCAATGACCTTGCTGTTCATGGTATGCCCTTATGCTGCTTGTTGGATAATGGACAGAATGGTATAATGCTACTAGACATAGTTCCAGTTATTATTTTAAATGTTGTATGTCAAACAAGTAACCAAATTTCTTAGTCAGTTGCATTATTTTTATAATGAACGCTCCTCAGATCTTTAATCATGGCTGTGTCAGGTGTTTGACCATTCACAGATAGCTATGGTTTCTCTCCAGTTCTTCCCTGAGACCCCTTGCAAACAGCTATAAACCACAGTTCCTCACCTTCAACAAGAAGGAACTGTCTCAAAAACCCATGATAAAGACCATGTCTGGGGTAAAAACTTCCAATGGCATTTTTTTCAATGTTTATTTATTTTGAGAGAGAGAGTTGAGGAGGAGCAGAGAGAGAGAGAGGGAGGGAGAGAGAGGATCTCAAGCAGGCTCCATGCTGTCAGTGCAGAGCCCAATGTGGGGCTAAATCTGAGGAACCACAAGATAATGACCTGAGCTGAAATCAAGAGTTGGACACTTAACCAACTGAGCCACCCAGGTGCTCCATGATGGCATTGTTTAACTAACTTTGAGATCATACCACTGGACTGAGTCAGGATTTCCAAAAACTCTAGTGGGGAAGCTGATGAGTTCATGAAATGGAAACCCCAGTTCAAGCAGAACAAGAATTAATTACCCAGGAGTAAATAAGCTAATGAAAAATAACTATGATTTTTTTTTACAGCTTTTGTTTGGAAAATCTCTGGTTCTTTTTGGTTTATTTTCTGGATATAAGGAATTGGGGACCTCAAGAAGAGAAGAATTCAACCACATGTGTAGGGCATACAGGTGAAGTCTGATGGCAGGTTCTTGGTTTGGCTTCCCAGTCCCAAGAAGCTTTTAAAAGATATCTGAGATTCCTTATAAAAGTTCCAGGAAAACAAACTTAAACAGGTGTGTGTGGTCAATTACTATTCTTGCTGCACTTAGGTAAATAATCAGGCCAGATTCAATGAGACCAGACTTATTTTGTAAATGAGAATAATCCCACTGTGATTATCTTTGATCAAAGCAGAAGATAGCTGTAGAGAGAGTTCATGTTTCAATAGAAAACTATAACACACCTTTGTGGGCTATCATATTCTAGTCCTGTTTCTTTTCTTTTCTTTTCTTTTTTTGAGGTTTTATTATCTATTTGTAAACGGGACTAGATCATGCCATCTTATACATTTTGTTGGCCCTCGCCAAATTGTCTATTCTAGCTTCCTTCACTATCTGGTTATAACTCTCAAACTTCATGCTTTTCATTTTTCTCCCACCTTACTGACTTAGTGTCACTGAAAACTAAGACCCAACTGTTCAGATTCTTTCCGGGACTCTAGATTCGTTTGTAGTTGCTCTTTCACTCAAGGAGCTGAAAAAATCCTGCAAGCTGAAGCTGGTTGACTTGATAAAAACTTCAAAGGACTGATCACCACATCAGACCATGTATGGGAGGCCATCACCAAAGATATTCAAACTGAAAACCAGAAAATCCATCAAGTTACCACTGCCACCCACACTCCACCATCTTGAATCCAATCTTTAACCCTCTAGATTCAGAATCTACATTCTCTCCCTTTGAGAGTTGTTAGCTCCCAACTTGTAAACCAAGTCTTCTCTCCATAGCAACTAAGCCAGCTCTTTGTTTGTGAAATTTCTTGGGAAGTTTCAAAATGGGGGAGATGAAGGGATTAACAGCCCACAAGGCAATATGAAAATTACTCTAATTCAAAAATATTTGAACAATCAGGGGTCACAGAAAGAAATATTACCTGAACTTGAGCAAAGCTCTCTCAAAACAGCTGCCATTGACTGTCCCCCCTCCATCCCACCCAGGGAGCTTCCTGTTTGTGAGAAGTCTGGCCCTTAGCGCTGGAAAGTGAGAATTCAGCTACCTATTACCATCAAAATGAGCAATCGAAACTTCCAGACTTCCCCCATTAAAATCCTAACCTCTCCCTTTTTTGTTAAGTTGGTATATAAACCTTTACCTCTGGCCATTGAGCCAGTTACTACTAATTCTTAAGTGCTCCCACAAGCATGATAAACTCTTCTCCTGTTAACCTGCCTATTGTCAGCTAATTCACAGGCCAGCTTTCCTCCTAACATAGATATCCAAAATTGTGTAAAATTGATAAAGTCAGGAAACAGGAAAGTACATTTTATAAACATATTGTCTACAGTTATGAAGGTAACCGCAAAAAAAAAAAAAAATTAGCACAAGAGAGTTTCTTGGGGGGATGGGAATGAGGCTTAGAAGGGAGAGGAGAAGACTGGCACTTTTCATCACAGACTCTGTTGTTAGTATCTGATTTCTGGATGCGCACATACTGCCTTAAGGAAAAGAAAACAGAAGAAGTGAATGTAGAAGAAGGTCCCCACAATGCCTGAGGACAAGGTGTTCACACCTTCATACAGTTTACAGGGCAGTTCTCCCTTCAGGGTCCTCAATCCCTTCAAAGGATGTAGCACAAAACTGTGATCACAAAACCTTTACAGCCCAGGGGACTCACATCTGGGCAAGAGTCCCAGTAGAGTATGCCGGGCACATGGAAACTGATTGAGACTTCAAACTCCAGACCAAATGTTAAGTGGATATTCAATTGCAAATGTGTCTGCTTTGCATTCCCTGAGGCCTCTGGCAGGGTATTCATGTGCTAATCAGAACTCACCAAAACAATGTTGCTCATCAGTAGCTAAAATCAGTACAAATTGTTAATGCAGAGAAACTTTCAAGAAGCCAAAAGGGAACATACTTCAAAGTAAAGAAGCCTCTTCTACTTTATTATGGAAAATGTGATTTCCCCACCTCCTCCAAATATGTTATGCCCTTCTTTGGACTATCAAAGGATGTGTACACAAGATAAATCTGAGTTTGCAAAGCTTCCGCTCCACACACAAATTTCTCAGGCCTTCATTAACCCCCAAGCCTCGCTGAACTGTAGGCACTGCGCTATTTCATGCATCTGTGCCTTTTTCAAGGAATGTGCCTTTTTCAAAGAAAATCCTGAAACGGAAGGATCTAGCCAAAGGTTCCCAGATTCTCTAGGTTCATGGTGCCCTCAGTGTCTCGGTAACTTTTTGTTCCAGCATTGCAGGCGGAAGCAAGTAACTAACAATTCACTTTATTACACCGTTAGGTTCCAAACCACTTCATACATATTTATGTTCTACTAATTTGATGGCCAGTTGAAAAAACAATGCACATAAAGTGAAAAGAAAATAGTATTTCGTTCTTAACCACAGCTACTTGCCCCTGGATGTGTGCTCAGTGTGCACGTGTCATTGGGCACCATCGTCCTCATGTCCTGTTCCCCATTAATTCTTCACGGGAAGTGAGAAGTGTGAGAAGTAAGGGAGATGATTTATTATCAGCAATACCAGATAAAAGCTGTGCTGTCTAGTTAACAATAGGTTTACAACCTACTAGAAATATGTACGAACCACCCTCCACACACATTGGAGTCCCAAACCCATAGACACTTCACTTCCTGGTTCTTCTTCCCCTCTCTGATTCACGGGCTTATATTCTCTGGCTTTGTAATGAACATGAGCCAAAGAACAAAGGGAGGAGGGACTGAAAGTCTCTGTGTCACCTCAGGGAATGTACATTTGTTCCATTCAAACTACTTTTGGCCTTACTTGGGCATAGACAATTTCTGGGTGAGGCTGTAACCTCTGTAGTGCTCAGCCAATGAGGAACCAGAGAAGGGACTTGCATGCTAGGAGATAAATTGTCTGCTGTAACTGTCCTGAGTGTGCCTATCCATCAGGCACCTGCTCTTGCAAGAATGTTGATTAAAGCCTCACCTCACTGTGCTCTGAGTCTCCACACCCCTCCTTTGATTGGGTCCATGGTCTTATCTCTCACACATGATACTTCATTTTTATTATAGTGTAAAGAAAAAAGTTTTGCCTCTACCCTTCTGCGTTCTTAGCTGAGACCCCTGTATTAAAAGGGCAGGAGGGGGTCCCTGGGTGGCTCAGTCAGTTAAGCATCTGACTTCAGCTCAGGTCATGATCTCACAGTCCGTGAGTTTGGGCCCCGCATCAGGCTCTGTGCTGACAGCTATGTCTCCCTCTCTCTCTCTGACCCTCCCCCGTTCATTTTCTGTCTCTCTCTGTCTCAAAAATAAATAAAAGTTATAAAAAATTTTTTTAAAGACAGGGCAGGGGCACCTGGGTGGCTCAGTCTGTTAAGCATCCAACTCCTGATTTTGGCTCATGTCATGATCTCACAGTTCATGAGTTTGAGCCCCATGTGGGACTCTATGCTGACAATGCGGAGCCTGCTTGGGATTCTCTCTCCTTCTCCCTTTGCCCCTCCATCACTCGTGTTCTGCTCTGTCTCAAATAAATGAACTTCCAAAAAAAATTTTAAGACAGCTTAACAAGGGAAAAACAAGCAAAAGTGTATTAACATGGATAGCTCATATGTACACGGGACATACCCAGGGAAAATGAGTAACTCTGTGAGGTGGCTTAAAATTCAGGCTTAAATACCATCAAAATAGGGAAAGGGAGAGAGAATGCTGGCCTTTTAGGAAAATGCAAATGATTTTTAAGAAAGATGAATAGCCCTTAGAATAAATGGGAGACAGGATAGTTTGTGACAAAGTTTATCTGGGTGTGTTATCCACTTCTAGTTCCTCTTCTGTGGTAAGAGTTAATCTTCCCTGAAGATGAAACTCCCAGGGAGGGTATTTATGACAACTGAGCTCTTTTAGAGGCTCTGTCTTTAAGCAGCTAATGGGAGTTCAGAGAAAGCCTTTCCATGCATTTGCTGTTTTTGAGATTCTTATAACTCCATAATCGACATGCCAAAGTACCTTATCTTGAGGTGGAACGTCCTGAACTACAGTCACATCATTAGGGGTGAGAGGGAGAATGCATTGTGTGAATAGTAGTCTCAGTCCTTGGATTCCCCGCAAGAAGATTTTCATGGGGATCTGTGCTCGAATACAGATAGCCAAGAGGAAAATTGCAAGCACAAAGCAGTTTATATTAAAGCAACTCTACACTCTCAAGGTGGGAGAGGTGGCAGGTTCCTTGAGATAGAACCTGCCCCTAGGTGTTTTTGGAATTGGATGCTATTGGGTGTCTGTAGGCCAGGAGGAGTTGTGAGGTGCAGTGGGGTGGTCTTTAACGGAGGCTACTTCCAATCATTTGGGGACCTCCCATAGTTTGGGAGAGGGTGCTTTTGACCCTGCAAGGTTTGTACCAGAACTGTCAGGGGAAGCGTCTCTCCATCCACGGGGCTGTACCTGCCTTGCAAATGAATTATACTGAGTGTAGGAGCTACCCTGGGGCAGAGGTGGAAAGGAAGAGCATATGTTCTACACCTGTGGCTCTTGAGCTGTTGGGCCCAAGGTCTTGGAAGGTCAGGATAGGCTCTGAGTTCATAATGTAGAGCTTTTTTAATCAACATCCTTGCCTCCAGCTCATGTCTCTATCATTCCCCTTCAAGGACTTGGGACTTTGCTTTGGGGCATTTCCTCCACTGCTCATATCTAGTTTCTACCTAGCAAGACTTTGAGGGCTCACATTCTGTTACCCTTCAGCAGCCACTTTCGAAAACACAGCCTCACAAAGATATGACCGAAAGAAATTAATGCAGTCATATTGAAGCTATGGACCGTCTCAAGCTAGTAATTCATGGGGTGAGTAAATGATGAGGTGTCTGTGGGATGTGTTGTTCCCCCATCCCCCACCCCCCACATTTCACTCCTATGAATCCAGGTGACTTAGCACATAGTTTGGAAATCACAGACCTATCCCAAGACAAAATTGAGGCCACACATAGGTTTCCGGAAAGTTAGGTAAATAGTATTAAGTGGAAAATGATGGGAAGTGGGAGAATTCACCTTAGTACCAAGTAATCAGAAATTTCCAAAAATCTGTATCTGAACTTGCTATCAGCAGAAGACCCTTACTACAAAACCTACTGGAACATTCAAAACACTTCTTGTTCTAGAAAGCAAGACATGTGTAAGCCTCAAAGAATGCTTAAACTAGAAGGCATGTTAGAGATTAGGTAGCCCAACTCCTCCATTCTAAAATACACATTATTATAACTAACATTATTTAGTGTTTACATATATCAGTCACTTTCTAAGTGTTTTACTGCATTAACTCATTTATCCACACCACAATCGCCTGAGATGGTATTATTATTCTAATTTTACAGATATGTAAAAGCTGAGACACAGAGAGGTTTTGAAATTTTCCCAGGATCACACAACATGCAAGTGGAGAACTTGGCATCAGACTCCAGACAACTTGGCCCCAAAGTCTGAGCTCTTCCTGATACGGAAAATAGACCCTGAGAAGATTTTTCACTAGCTCTTTGGTTCAATACTTGACGATTTACAAAGTGCTTTCCAATCAGTTAACTTCTCTGAGAACATAAAGCTACAAAGTAGTCAGGGCAGATATTATACCCATCATACCCAAAATTCAAATAGGAAACTGAGGCTGAGTAGAGTCCAATCCAAGGTCAGGTTGATAGAGAGTAGTGCTAGGGGACAAGCCCCACTCTCTGTCTGACTCCAAGTTTAGTGATGTGTACCACATTTGGGTGATTTTTGTTCCTCGTATGTTCTCTAAGAAAATACAAGTGACTTCTCAGAGAAAATTAAAAGGCTATCACTGTTCATGAATATTCAGAAAAATAACAATAGTTTCAAATCATTGCACCAGGTGCCAAGCATTTTACTTCATTAAATCCCCTCGATAGCCTTACAAGGTAGATGATTTCCCCCACTTTTACAGATGAGAAAACTGTGGCTCAGAGAAGTCAGTTAGCCAGAGTCCTGGTGAACAGATTGCCTGGACTCTAAAAACTGATGTACAGTTAACCACCGTGCAGGCTTTACAAAACCTGATTTGCAAAATAATACGCTCAATTCCAGAAACTAAAGAGTTTTCACTGGCAATCCTGTTTTCTGGAAAAAAAAAAATTATCTTACTTCTATAAAATACCATTGTAACTTTGTAATCCCCATTTTCTGCATTTGGAAATTGGTGGAAACAACCGAAATGATAACATGAAGAGGTCAAGAGACAGGGTCTTTATTTCATTTGGCTTCTTGTGTAAGTAGAACAGTGGAATTTAAGGAGATTAAAAAGTCACCAAGAATTACAGATGCAAAGAGAGTAATCTAGAAAAACAGAAGGAAATGAACATGTATTAAACCCCTATGGTGTACCACAAGCTTAACACCATTTCCTTCTCACATCCGCCAGCTGGTGGGGGTGGCTAAGAACTAGTAACATACCCACAGTGACATTGGTTAGAGATGATGGGTTTAATTCCCAAACCTGACTTTCTCCTGACAAAATTCCAGACCACAGAAATTAACAATGCAAACACTGGAAAGTAATGATTTGTGCAAATATGCAAATCCACAAATGAGAGCAATATCCTGTGCCCATTTCTAAACAGTATGTAAAGGATCAATAACAAACAATTAATTTGAAGATCTTGTTTCACAAAGAGAGAGAAATAAATAAACCCACCCAGAGCACTCAGAGGCTAGTCAGCCGGGCTACAGGGTGTGATCCTTGTCTCTCAACAAGCCAGTACCTTGTGTTTTATATCACCTTGATCAAAAGCAAGATCAAACATTTTCTTACCCATGAATGCTTCCCAATTATTGTGCTTAGAATAAAAGACAAAAATGAAAGACATTCTATTAAATATGAACATCTAAGCCATAAGTGGGGAGTTTAAAATACTTGCTAAGGAGTATTACAAAGCATTGTTTTGTAAAATGGTAAGTTCTAGAAGAGTATTACCAAAAAATGAGAGGAGGGGAAAGGAAGGAAAGGGAGGGAAGGGGAGGAGACTTACAGAAGAGAAATATGAAGTGTTCTGTAGTGATCTGTACATAGAAAGAAAAAGAAAGAAAGAAAGAAAGAAAGAAAGAAAGAAAGAAAGAAAGAACAAAAGAAAGAAAGAAAGGAAGAGAAAGGGACAGGGGGGCGGGGGGAGAGGAAGGGAAGAAGGGAAGAAGGAAGGAAAAGTGAGGAAGAGGGGAAGGAAGAAAGAATCTGGTTTTGTTTGTTTTCCTTTGTGTTTTTCAGGTGAATATCCACTCTATGTGATTGTTGTTAGGATAAATGAGTTAACTTGTGTCAGGTCCTCAGAACAGTATAAGTACATCAGAAGCACTCCAAATGAATGTTGCCTACTATTATTATTACCACCATTATCATTTCTGTATCCACTGATCTACACTGGCATCTGTGTAAGGCTCAAAACTAGGTTGCAATTCCACAAAGGTCAGAACATGAGCATAGCCCAACACTGGTTTGCCCGTCTCTCCTACCAAGGGAGCCTGTCCAGGTAGGAGCACCTATCGAAGCAGACGTGCTTTCAGGTTTTAGAATGCCATTGCAACCATTAGAAGATGCATCCTAAGTGCCTAAGTATCGAATCTGAATTCAGTGTTTGGTTTGTTAGAATAAATTACTACTGCATTGAACTTGAAAAAAAAAATGGTTCTTTTCTAATCCTTAATTTAAAAAAATTACAACAAAGAATAACATAAAAAAATTAAACTGATGGTATCTTTTTCTATTTCTGTGGTGTTAAAAAAGAGGAAGAAGGGAGAGGTGCAAAAGACAGACATTACCACTTAACAAGAAGTGGAAGAACATAGGATGAAGAACAAAGATTGATGGTTGGAAGGGGATTAAGAGGTATAAACTTCCAGTTATAAAATCAATGTCATGGGGCTATAAAGAACAGCATAGGGAATATAGTCAATAATATTGTAATGACTGTGCATGATGACAGATGGTAACTAGACCTATCATGGAGAGCATTTCCTAATGTATATAATTGTCAAATTATTATGTTGTACACATGAAACTAATATAACATTGTATGTCAACTCTACTTCAGCTGAAAAAAGGTGGTACCAGATATTTTTAAGCATTCACTTTCCCAAAAGTAGCATGTCTATTATCTAAAATTTATACTGAATAAACCTCTAACAGATATTAGAAGCTTAAACACGTATGTGTCACTTTATGCAATCAGTCAACCCATACAGCACTTTCTCTGTACTATTCTTTTGGTCCTTAATAACCTCTTTTGCAATAAGTGAGTTACACCAATGTATCTCCCCTATTAGACTTGAAAGCTTATTAGAAACTGAGATTATTTTTATCTTTGCATCTCCAGAGTATTTTATTTTGTGATTTAGGACATAATAGCCTCCTGATTATGATTTCAATGAATAAGCTAATCCAGCATTCAATGAGTATTTAATGAATATCTACTTATTTATGTAGTCCTATCTTGACACTATGGAGGATACAGAGAAATATGAGAAATAGTTTCCATCTGAAAAGAGTTTAGAATTTAAAAGATTTGATAAAGAGATGAAAAGTTAGTCAATTCTTCATATTTAAGCATTATGAATAATGAGCATGGATATGGTGATTGAGGGTGGTCCCTCTCCCATGTACCCATCCTAGAAAATCACACAGTGTATCACTAACTGCACATGGCAAGTGTCCAAATGTTGCTTGTGGATTGAATCAATGAATGTGACATAAGCCATCAGATTTGAGTGTGAATTTAGAACTTATGAGTCCAACCTCCTCATTTTACAGAAGAGCTGTTCTTTAACAGGGTTCCTCCCACTCAGACTATGCTCCCTCTTTTCCATTTTTCAAGACCCAGGTCTTGTACTTCATCTTGGCAGCGTCTTTCCTGACTACCTCCATGCAAGGAGACCTTGCAGTCCTATGAATTCTCAGAAATTTTCACTTCTCTTCCTGATTTCTTTCTTTCTTCCTTTCTGTCTTTGAGTCTCTAAATTATTATTTACATATTGTACATACTATTTACTTATAATCTTTTAATTATGAAATATTTCAAGGATACAATAAAGTAGAAAACAAAAAGATAAAACAGAACCAAATACCCACTATCCAGATTTATCAAATGATTACATTTTGCCACATTTGCTTCAGCTCTTTATTTAAACATATGTAGTAAAAAAAAAAAAATTCTTTTGGGAGGTTATACTCCAATTACAATGTGGTAGTTATCTCTGAGAAAGGACAGAGTTGGGAAGCAATAAGATGGGGACAGGGGCTGGGAATTAAGCTATGAACTGAGAAAAATTGACAGGGGCACCTGAGTGGCTCAGTCAGTTAAGGGTCTGACTTCGGCTCAGGTCATGATCTCACAGTCCATGAGTTCGAGCCCCGTGTCAGGCTCTATGGTGACCTCTGAGAGCCTGGAGCCTGTTTCAGATTCTGTGTCTCCTCTCTCTGCCCCTTCCTCTCTCTCCCTCTCTCTCTCTCTCTCATAAATAAATAAACATTAAAAAGAAGAAGAAGAAGAAGAAGAAGAAGAAGAAGAAGAAGAAGAAGAAAGAAAAAGAAAAATTGACAGTGACAACAGAATACACCCCAGGAACTGATTTCTGCTCCCCCTACACACGCCACCCCCACCCTTATGATTTAAGGATCCGACTGTTTCTTTTTCCCTGGCTGAGGCCATCTGGCATGGTGAGGCGGCTTCTCCACACTTAAGTCTTGTCTCAACCACCCATTTGATTGCAAGCTCCTAGAGGGCAGGGGCCATGTCTTACCCACACTTGTCTTCTACTCAACACAGAGCCATGTGGAACACATTAGAGGCTTATTTCATTTTATTAAACCACATAGCTCCCGCGAATATGGCACATGCAGCCCATTTTTTAAAAAATTTAATAAGGGTTTCTCTCTCAATTTATTAACTTTGCAATGTCTTCATTTACCATCTCATTCCAAGTCTTCCCAAGAATGTTATAAGTGTAGCAAATTTACATATGATCTCCAACTTGTTTCCAAGGGATTCCCATTACAATGAGGATGAAAAATTGCCTGAGGCAGTTTTCAAACCCATCTGCACATACCAGTCTTTAGGGATTCATTAGACACATTTTCTTTGCTTATTTTGAAGATAAACTATTGCAGCGTCTCCATGGTCGGGCAGATGTAATCTTCCCTGGCTGGATCCACGGCAGATGCTTTAGCTGCACGGTGGAATTGAATGTCTCAGAGGGCAATAACTCTTTCTATCATTTTTCATTAAAGTGCTTGGAGCGAGAAGTTCCTGAAGGAATAATTATCTGGAATCTGGCAAACCATTTTTGTTCACCCCAGTGAGTTAACCTTGAACATTCCACTCCAAAGCCAGCCCTTGACAGGTTTTTGTGGGAGTTTCGCCTCACACCTTGGAACAACTGAAATGTCTTAGGAAAACCACATTTCTAAAGTGAGAGTTCCCAGGCTGGGTGCAGAGACACGAAACTCTCTGATCACCATGCAGGAGGGTGGGCAGATTTGCCAGATGGGGAATGGAGGGGGTGTGGGGGAGGGGAGAACCCTTGTGTGTGCTTCATGAAACTGCTCTTTTCAAACCTGGACTTCCTCATAGGTTCAGGGAGAGTCGAACAAAGCTGTTATTATTCTAAACTCCAGGCTCTGGTGACATATTCCAGTTCCTCTGCACAACCTCAGCCGGAACCAGACTCCTTGGTCCTGCCTGACCAGTAGTAGTCCAAATGCAGTTCCAGTGGCCAGAGCTCAAGGTCCCTTGATCCGTAGTCGGATCAAGGCAGAGGTGCAATCCGGGTCTGTGGAGGCAGGAATGATGCAGTCCAGGTGGTCTCATCCTTTCAGAGTGGGCCCGAACATGACCTGTTGGAAGCATTGGAAGGTTCTCTGGCAGAGCCATAGAATCATCTATGCAACTCCCCAAGGAGATTTCAGTTCAGCTGGTCTATTAAAGTGTCTTTGGTTACAAATCCAAACTGCTCTGGTAGGGTAAACCACGAAGAGAACAGGATGGAAGAAAGCTGAGTTGGCTCAAGGAAGAAAAGACAGCTGAATAACCCAGGTCTGCGGAGGCTGGGAACCACCCGGCCCCAGGGGCCTCATGGACCTTTCCTCTAGAGCCACTTTGTCCAGAGGAAATATAATTCCAACGTACGCAATTTCAACTTTTCTAGTAGCCATATCTTAAAAAGTAAAAAGAGACAGGAGGAATCCATTTTAATGATACGTTTTATTTAACTCATATTGTCATTTCAACATGTAGTCAAAGAATTGTTAATGAGGTATTTTAAATCTCTGTCTTCATATCAAGTCTTTGAAGCGTGTGCTCTTCACTCGTAGCCCATTTGCATGAGCCACATTTCAAGTGCTCAGGGGCCACATGTGAGTTCGCTATCCAGCAGCACAGCTCTAGAGCACTACCACTGATGCAAATTATTACCAACAATGTCGGAGATCAATGGATCTTAGCTCAAAACTCCAAGTTTCTGGGAGACACAGATGTGGCTGAGCCAGCTAGTGTCCTGGATCAGTTTGTCACAGCAGGGCAGGGACACTTAGTACAGACATGGCTGCCCAGCGTCCAGATGCAGAGAAGGGGGGTCAGCAGCCAGGTGGCTACCTCAGGAAGTGGCAGCCAGAGCAAATCTGGGGTCTGGGGTAGACACAGGGATTTTTTTTTTTTTTTTTTTTTTTTTTTAGAAAGACAGAGCAGGAGCAGGGGAGGGGGAGAAAGAGAGAATCCTAAGCAGGCTCCATGCTCAGCACAGAGCCCAACATGGGGCTTGATCCCATGACTCTGGGATCATGACCTGAGCTGAAATCAAGAGTTGGATGCTCAGCGGACTGAGCCACAAAGGTACCCTGAGACTGAGGGCCAGAGTGCTCATTTAACTGTTTAGAAATGGACCTCTTTTCCTGGTCATGTCGCTATAGTTTAGTGGTGACGGGCCAGCAGCTTTGATGAATATTTCTCCGTCACTAAGGAGTCCTCAGTGAGTGCTCCTAAGCTCCCAGGGAGGGATTGGCCCTTCCTAAACCCCCAGGATTGGGTAGCTTTGGTCATGTACAACTTCACTGTCCATTCCATCAATACTTTAAGCACCACCTAGACCACATCAGCCCTTTCCAGCTAATGTCAGGCTGAAGGCCTCAGTGTGCCTCCCCGTGGCTTTCCCTCTCCTCTAATCAAGTAGTGTCCCAGGAAAACTACACAGTGGGGGAGATAGGAGCTCTGATTTGTGGTACTTGCCAATTTCTGTGGTGTAAATTCTCCCACTGTGGCCAGTTTCAAACTACCAACATAACATCAACCTGCCTGCAAAAGTCTTGAAATTTTAATAGTCAGGTCTTGCAACTCAGCATGAGCTAGATCCAGCACACCCCTGCATTTCCTCCTCTGTGCCAGGCCCATTCTCTCCCTTCTCCCTGGTCCCCAAAGAAGCAGTTTGGGATGGACTCTGGCTTCAGAGCCAGGCAGAACATGGCCTGCCTCCTCGGTCAGTCTCTCTCCCCCAAGAAGACTCCTCTGACATTTGAATTGATGTTAACTCATTTACAGGATGGTGGCGAGGATTAGAGAAAGACTTATAAAGATGGCATGTTGAAAGAACTCTATAAAATGTCACTGTTAGTGTTTTCCCCTTTCGAATTTTCGACAAGCAAACTTACATAAATAGCCAGGATTAGAACCAGCATTTGCACACAGAAAAGTCCCTGCAAGGATCTCAAACTAAATTACCCAAACTATGCATGTCAGTGTGGCAAAAACACATACAGCATTTCTTCTGATCTCAGCAAGTATCCGTGGGACTGAATGCGGGGAGGAGCCCGGGAGCGAGACATTAAATTTCACTATGAATTATGATGACCTGGAAGTGAAAAATAGTTGTAGGTCCTGCGTTAGTTCCTAGGAATCTTGTAAGGAAGCACCACAAATGGAGTGGTGTCTGATAACAGAAACGTGTTCTCATAGATCTGGAGCCAGAAGTCCAAAATCAAGGTGTCAGCAGGGTCACGGTCCTCTCCAAATCTCTGGGGGGTGGATCCTTCCTGACCTCTCCCAGCTTCCCAAGGGACCCCTTGACAGATTTGAGTGGCCACCTTAAAGTGGTATTTTTTGGCAACTAATTGTGCCCCCCCCACCCCTCCACTGGTGACGGTTCTGAAAGAGGGGTGGGAATTTGATTGGGGAAGGACAGAGAAGGAAGCCCTTAGTGGGAAAGAACTGACAAGAGGTGTAGGGAGCAGGTTAGGAATCAAGGATGTTGTGGGAGGGAAGCACCTTGTGAAGAGGTTAACACGTGAGTGAGTTGTGAAAAAAAGGGCCATTTCAGACGCACTTTAGACCTTCTTTCCTTCTAGTCACCACTAGTCTCTTGCCCCTCAGGAAAGATTGTTTGCACCCTTGAAGCACTTTGCTGGCTGGTGGCAACTTTAAAGAGGAAAGAGACTGCCCCGAGCCCACCAGGAAGACGGAGTCCCTGTCCCGAAGGTTGAGATGATGAAGACTGCGAGGCGGCTCACAGGCAGGCAGGGGTCACCCAGTGGGTGACCTAGAGGGACTCTTCCAAGGGAATTGCTCTGGAGGGACACAAGAGCACACCTGTGCCTTCCCAGTGTACATCAGGGAGGCTGAGTGGTGATGGAGATGGCAGGACCCCTTTTCTATACCTCTTGCTTAGCTAGATCAAAGTGGCAGTGTCCTCAAAGCACATATTCACAATTACCCAAGGTAGGCCAGGGTGACTGTGGCTGAGTGCACAGCAAGAGGGCTGTGGTTTTGAAGGGACCAGCAGGGAGGGAAGAAAAATCTCTTCATCTGTCCTGCACTGTGGGGGCTCAGGCAAGCCTCACCACCCTCTACGCCTCCATGCCCTGACCTAGTCCTGCCCCATCATTCCACAGATTGTTCTGAGACCTCTCCTGCTCTGGGGTACCCTGGTATGGCCCGTCACACCGGAACCTCTGTCCTAGCTGTCATGGAGGAGCTGACTGGCTTCCTTCCCAATGCTCCCACTGGCCTCCCTAAGTGAATTTTGGGGAACATGGCAGAAAGCCGTGATGTATCTGTATTTCAAACCTGGATGCATGTCCCTAAGAGAGCTTCAGAAACAAGATGGTCACCCAGGCCTTTTCCCGTCCTCCATACACCCCACCCCAAGATCCTGCTGGGCCTTTTCCAAGAGCCTCTACATTCAACAGCTAAGGAAAGATAAAGGTGGGGAGCTGCAGCTCTCCCTGCCTCTGCTCTCAGCAAGCATTCCTGTCAAGCCCCTGGAGCAGAGCCAGGCAGTGACTAATTACCCCCTTTTCCCACTCTTCATTCTATTCCCCCTGAGGCAAACAAAATCCTTCAGGCTTTCAAAGTTCTTAGAGAAGGCAGCGTCTTTAGGGCTTTTTCTGTGCAGGGATCAGGATAAGAAAAGGAAAAAACATCCCGAGGCCTAAACAATGAAGTCCTTTGTTGCTGGCCAAACTGGAGGCAGTGGTGCTGGGCCTCTGGGCCAGGGCTGGGTGAGGTTTGCAGGCCTTTTGAACCAGGCCAACTCTTCCTCATCAGCCTCCTTAAACTGGGAAGGAGTGTGGGGAGGTTATTTTAAATAGATTCTAACAAGCCAAGCCGGGATTGATTATCACCCCTCCCCAGCACTGATGGTGCTGGGACAAAAAGACAGTGCCCGGTTGGGGAATTTCTAGTAATTTTCTAAGTCATCTTTTACTTCCCTTGCTCTTTCTTCAATTCAAATTTAGTGAGCACCTACTATTGGTAAAGTTCTCTCCTGAGGGAGATAAAACTAGGGACCCTGCTCCTGAGGGACTCAGAGGGGATAAACTCTGAATTACCTGAGGAAATGGTAATGGACTCCCCAGAGGCAGTTGCTTTGCTAGACACTGTTGATTCTCCTCTGGACTCACCACTACTACTCCTCTTTGCGAATAGACCTATAACTAGAGTCCCAAATGCTTGGAGACCCATGTTGCAGTTCAAGGCCAAAAGCCATCTACTGGCAGAATTTTCTCTTGCTCACGGAAAGTCCATCTTTGTTCCATTCAGGCTTTCAACTGATTGAATGAGATGCACCTATATTAAGAAGAGCAATCTGCTTTATTCAAAGTCCACTAATTTAAATGTTCATCTCATCCAAAAACACCCTCACAGAAACATCCAGAATAATGATTGACCAAATATCTGACTGCCGTGGCCCAGCCAACTGACACATCACAAGTTTTACCCCTTTGTCTGCTTGGTGCTCATACACATCTCCTTAAACCAAACAATCTCCAAGTAAAGATACAACAAGGTTACACTTCCACAACATGATACAACTATCCTAAATACAACCAGAAATGCACGAACCCCTTCCCCAAAAGAGAGTACAAAGTCCTTGCATGAGAGTTATGCTTCTTTTTGATGTCCTGCAACTAAATACTATGATGTAAAATTTACAATACTACAATATGAAGTCAATACATCTTATGTTATGATACAGGGATATCTGCATACACACACACACACACACACACACACACACACATATTCATAACAAAACAAGGAAGAAATACCCATGACAATGACACACCTTATTCTCTAACTGGTCACATGGTCATGGTCATGGCTGGTATTTATGGCTATCTTCTGTCACTATCCATTCTGTATTTTCTTTTCCTTCAGTAAGCACGTCACTGGGTCTTGGCTCTTTTTTTTTTTAATTTAACTTAATTTTTTAACGTGCATATTTTGAGAGAGAGAAAGCATGAGCAGGGGAGGGGCAGAGAGAGAGGATGAGAGAGAATCCTAGGCAGGCTACATGTGGTCAGCATGAAGCAGGATGCGGGACTTAGTGTCGCAAATGGTGAAATGATGACCTGAGCCAAAATCAAGAGATGGACACTTAACCAGCTGAGCCACCCAGGCACCCCTGGTCTTGGTTCTTCACCTGTGGGGTGACCCAAACCTTCATTCCTGAAGGTTTTGAGCCATTAGTAGCCTTGCCTGCATTGGGCTGTTTTAGTTTTCCAGTGACCTTAATCACAGAGCATGGTAGTACTAAGAGACGCCTTGAAGGAGCTTCTATATTTCAGACATACTCTTCGTCACACCCATATTGTGCAGCAACAGTCCAATTGCTTTTTGCTGGTCAACCCTTTTAACAAGTACCCATGCCTGGCCTCCCTGTAGGCAATTGAAAGCTTGTCTGTGCTGGTGGGTTCTGGGTAACTGAAGCTTGAAAGATCTCTCTAGTGACTATAATATGCGTCCAGGGCTGAGATCCATTAACCTAGTGGAAAAGGCAGAAAGGGAAGCAAGTGGGGGTGGGGTGGGGATATGATGTGGTGGCGGCTTAAGCAGGTAGACAGGAAGGACACACTTCTGCTGTGGGTGCATCCAAGGAAGTCTTTAACGGGAACAAAGGCAGCATGACAAAATCTAACAAATGAAATGTCTCCCTCAAAAATCTAATCTGGGCCATAACATCCCAAGAAATAAAAAATATGGTATAGTTTGTGAAAGAATAAAATTAGCCTTGAACTTGAGAAGTGTGAAGGGAGAAGAGACAGTTACCAGGATCATGATTCAGAGGATAGTCTCACATTAGCCAAAGGATTTTTAAGCAAAATCCCAGGAAGCTGCATTTCCTTTAGATACAAGAAGAGGTAGATAAACTAGCCTGAGTTTTCTCCTCACAACTGATAAGGCTTCAACACTATTTAATATGTACACTCAAATTCCCTATTACTCAAAGAAATGGAAATTAAAACAAGGCACCACCTTATGCTCATCAGGGTAGGAGTAAGTGGGAAGTCAGTGCTCTCAGCATATTGATAGGTGTGTAAGTAGGACAGCCACTCTGAGACACCTTTGGGCCATCCTTCATGATATCAGGAATGCATGTGGCTGCAAGTTGGAATAGCCTTTCCTGGGGATAGGCTCCTGAGACAGTTTGCATAGATCCACCTGGAGATCACACACACATCTCCAATTACACATGTGAAACTCATCGAACTGGCTACATATCGGGAGAGACAATAGGAAGAGGAATGAGAGGAAAAAGTTAAGCTAAAAACTTAAAGCCATATGGGAGCTTTGCAAAACCAGTTATGATAGCATGCCATGAACTCCATGCCATGGCATATAATTAACTAGACACTGTCCATTTGCACTCCAATTTACTTAATTAATTACTTGCTTTGACTCAGCCTCTCAGGGCCAGTTCATCCCTTGGCACTGACAAAAGGCAAGTCTGAGCCTTCCAAGCTGAGCCAAAGCCAGTTTCAACCAGATCTGCCTCAGATGATGCCATTATAATGGTGTATGCAAATGATTTCTACAGGTAATAATATTTTTTAAAAAATCTTTGTCATTCTGATGAGTGGAAAATGTCCAACTGGATCTTGGAAGGTACACAAGAATTTAAAAATTAGAGATTTCTTTAAAAGTCAAATGTTTTTTTATAAAGTGAAGATTTAGCATTCCCTGTTGATGCCCAAGAAATCCCAAACTATAAGATACAGCTCCGTAATGAGATAGGCAGAATTATGACCCCCCAAATGTCCATATCCTAATCTCTGGAACCTGTGAATATGTTGCCTGATAAGCCAAAAGGAACTCTGAAGATGTGAATGAGGTCAAATACCTAGCGATGGGGGAAACTATCCAGGATTATCCTGGTGGGCCATATGTAATCATGCAAGTTCTTAAACACAGAGAACCTTTCCTGGCCATCATCAGAAAAGAAAATGTGACTGCAGAAGTAAGGTCAGAGAGACAAGCTGTTGCTGACTTTGAGGATGGAGGAAAGGACCATAAGCCAAATATTCCAAGTGGCCTCCAGGATCGGGAAAGGCAAGGAAATGGATTCTCCCTGAGAGCCTTCAGAAAACAATGCAGCCCTCTCAACATCTTCACCTTGGTGCAGTAAGACTTCTGATCTACAGAATCATATGGCAATCCATTTGTGTGGTTTCAGACCACTATGTCTGTCATAATTTGTTATAGCAGCAATCGAAAACTAACACAGTAAGCACAACCTGACCTAACTTGATCTTGGCAATCTAGAGTTAGCTTTTTTTTTCTTTCTTTTTTCTTAACTTTTCCTGCTAAAACCCTACAGAGTCTTTAGGAGTATGATTCAGATGAGTCAGGACTGTGGGAAGCTCACAGAATGTTAGAATTGGAAGCCATCACAGAAGGTACCTACTCCAACTGCCACCCAAAGCCAGAATCTCTGACAGTTGGACACTCAGCCTCTCCTTGAACCTCAGGAAGAAAGCTGTAGCTTCAGGTCCACCCACGTCTACATTATTGAATTTTCACTTCACAGCTGACTTAGTTCTGCTGTCAGAGAACATTCCTCAGGACAAAGTCTGTGCGTTGCTTGAGGGTTCTACTAAAATGTCTTTTCTTGCTGTGAACCAAAATCTATGCCTTGAAGTGCCTGTGTTTGGGCATTAGTTGTGTTCCAAAGGTAACACAGAACAAAAGAAAAAGAGTGTATACAGGGTGTTAGATAAGAAGATTGGGTTCAGAAGACAGGGTAGCAGATTATTGAACTGCCATTCAATTTAAGCCTATTCAATTCCATATATATTCATTGAGCACCTCTTTTATGCCATTCTGTTTACTACTGTGAATATATTTGTGAGCACACAGATGCAACCCCTTCCCTGTTGGAGCTTACAGTTTATGTGAAGCAGTGAATAGATACAAAATAAAAATATAATTACAGATTGAAATACGTTCTATGAAAGATAGGTACAAGTATTATAAGCATGTATAACAGGTACTTGAGCACTTGTCACAAGGGTTCCCATCCTGAAGCCCAGATCTAAGTTTGAAATGAAACTTCCTTTCATCACTAGACAGCCCTTCAAGTTCTCAAAAGTTGAGATGGATATAAAGCTGCCAGTATAACTTGACTGTAATATGGTGGTTTGAATTCAGGTGCTTCTGATACGTTTAACATAAAGGCATGGCTGCCTTAGCTATGTGTTTTTGATGGATTTGTTAGGATGCTTTTGCCTAAGAGACAATCCCAAAGGCTAGGCCATTTTTTCTGTACTTACACACCCCATCATGTAACCACGTGGTCACCCTGGCCTGACTTGAACAGCTACTCCAGAAAAGAGAACTCCACGCAACAGATCCTACCAAGAGGACCTGACAACTACCTGGGTCATCCTGAGACTACAGGACATCCATCTTATTTCTGATGACCTGCTGGGACATAACAATAAGAGTCTGTCCTTCCCCTGGCCAACTTGAGAACCCACAGCTTTCAGGACCAGAAAGCTGGTATATCTGTATTAATCTATATATCTATATAATTAATATTATCTATAGTAATATAGCTAACATTTTTGGTGAGAGAGAGAGGATCACTACATTATGACAATAGGCTCCATTTGCTAAGATGCTGCTATAGCCTGGATGTTCATATGACCCCAAAATTCATATCTCAAAACTTAATATCCAACATGATGTATTTGGAGGTGTACGCTTTGGAATGTGATTAGGTCATGAGGATGTAACCCTTATGAAAGGGATTATAAAGGAGATTCCAGAGAGCTCCCTCACCTCTTTTACCATGTGAGGACACAGCAAGAAGACAACCATCTATGAACCAGGAAATGGTCTGGTCTCACCAGACACCAAATCTGCCAATGCCTTGATTTTGGACTTCCAGCCTCCAGAACTGTGAGAAATCAATGTCTGTTGTTTATAAGCCACTCAGTATATGGAATTTTGATTATAGCAGCCCAAACAGACTAAGATGTTATTTTTAAAATGTACATGCCTTTAAAAAAATAGTCTGAAAATATACAAAGCAATAAATAAAATCAATCTTCAGGGACAAATAAGTTCATCATCATAGTAGAGTATTTCAATATATCTTTTTTGTTTTTGAATGATCTAGAAGACCAAAAACAAAAATCAAGAATATAGAAGATCTATAAAAATCAATTTAAAAACTTAATGTACAAATAATGATATACCTAACTTTAGAGAATATATATTTTTTCCCCTTGAGAATGCATGGTAGATTTCCAAAACTTGAGTATGAGTGATATCATAAAGAAAATCTTAATAAACTTCAAAAAAATAAGTGGCATACAGACCATGATCTCTGAATACAACACAATTAAGTTAGATATTCTCAACTACAATGACCAAAAATTCATCAATACAGAAATGGAAGAACAAACAATAAAATATTATATAGCATTTGATAGTATAGGGGTCTGCAAACTTTTTCTCTAGAGGTCCAGATAGCAAGTATATTTAGGCTTTTGGGGCCAGTCTCCATCACCATTACTCAACTCTACCTTGTCGTTCTAAGGCAATAATAGACAATATGTGAATAAATGGACATAGCTGTGTTCCAATAAAACTTTATGAACGCTAAAAACTGAATTTCACATGAAACAAAAACCTTTTGATCTTTTTCATCTATTAAAAAATTTAAAAACCATTCTCAGGTGATAGCCATACAAAATGCATCAAGGAGGTTGGATTTGGCCCATAAGCCACCATTGAATATTCTTTTCTGCTTTGTCAAAGATCAGTTGGCCATAGGTTTGTGGGTCCAGTTCTGGGTTCTCTATTCTGTTCCATTGATACGAGTGTCCGTTTTTGTGCCATGTAAATCATAATTCTTAATATTTGTTATATTTCAATACATACATTCAGGCCTATAAATCATCCTCTAAGTATTAATTTAGCTGGATTTTACAAGTAGTTCTAATTACTTAATAATACTTACTATATTTTTTTAACCTATGAGTTATTCACATGTATTTTATTATTTTTCTGATATGTGAGCTTTGGGGGCCCACTTTTGATGTTACTTTCTAGTTGTACTATATTGTGTTATGAGAAAGTAGTTTTATAGTATTTTTGTTGAGATTTGTTTTGTGGCCTAAGCCCTGGTCAGCTTTTAAATGTTTCAGGACTGCTTTCCAACCATGCATCCTGATACACACACACACACACACACACACACACACACATATATATATACACATATATATATCAGGATGCATGCTTGGAAAGCATTTATAATATTGTAATTTATAATTAAATTACATTTATAAAAATTGTAATTTACAAATTTATAATTTATTTATAATTATAATTGTAAAAAATAATATTGTAATTTATAATTAAATTACATTTATAAAATTGTAATTTATAATACATATATATATATATATATATATATGCATGCTTGGAAAGCAGTCCTGAAACATTTAAAAGCTGACCAGGGCTTAGGCCACAAAACAAATCTCAACAAAAATACTAAAAAACTACTTTCTCATGACACAATATAGTATAACTAGAAAGTTGTATATATATGTATATATATATATATATTTCTTATGTGAGCCTTCCAAATTATATTATTAATCCTTATTAATTTTCTATCTGTATGATATATCAATTACTTATTTGCAGTGTAGGTTATTTTTTTACTTTTTGAGTTTATTCCATTTTACTTATTTGTTATTTTATTTATTTTTATATTAAATATAATTTATTGCCAAATTGGTTTCCATACAACACCCAGTGCTCATCCCAACAGGTGCCCTCCTCAATGCCCATCATCCACTTTCCCCTCTCCCCCACGCCCCATCAACCCTCAGTTTGTTCTCAGTATTTAAGAGTCTCTTACGGTTTGCCTCCCTCCCTCTCTGTAACTTTTTTTCCCCCTTCCCCTCCCCCCATGGTCTTCTGTTAAGTTTCTCAGGATCCACATGAGTGAAAACATACGGTATCTGTCCCTCTGCCTGACTTATTTCACTTAGCATAATACCCATCTGTTCCATCCACGTTGAAATGGCCAGATTTCATTCTTTCTCATTGCCAGGTAGTATACCATTGTATATATAAACCACATCTTCTTTATCCATTCGTCAGTTGATGGACATTTAGGTTCTTTCTATAATTTGGCTATTGTTGAAAGCACTGCTATAAACATTGGGGTACAAGTGGCCCTATTCATCAGCACTCTTGTATTCCTTGGGTAAATTCCTAGCAGTGCTATTGCTGGGTCATAGGGTAGACCTATTTTTAATTTTTTGAGGAACCTCCACACTGTTCTCCAGAGCAGCTACACCAGTTTGTATTCCCACCAACAGTGCAGGAGGGTTCCCATTTCTCCACATCCTCTCCAGCATCTGTAGTAGGAGTAGGGTTTTTAAAGGAGCAATTCAGGGTAGAAGATTACATATGTATTGATGAAAAGGCAGGGAAACTTATAACTGTTCATGAGGAAAGATGAAGCATGTGCATTAAGCAAACATATATGTAACATACATCCCATGTTCATTGGAGGGTGGAGACTTAATACTGAAATGAGGCAAAATTTAGCCCCTGCTGTCAGGAGGTTATCCTAGGAGAAGAAGAAGAGGCTATGAGTCTGCTCCAATAACTGGTATAAACTGGATGGGGTCTTGGGCTCTTGTTATCTCTGGTAAGGAAAGGAATGCAGGGCCTTGCTTGTTCATAGGCTGGAACCATATCAGTTGACCTTGAGTCCAGGCTTATGCAGAGACAGCTAGTGAATTTGTTAGTAAGGTCTGAAAAGACACAGTAGCTGATTAGGGAGAAATAATTCTCTGAAAAACAAGTTTTAAATTTCTGTTAGTTTCAACTTCATTAACCCTGTGGGGCATGGTTTCATGTCAACACACAAATATATGTGTGTGTATAACTTTTTATTTGAATTTTTAACTTTAAATTACCAAAAGAGTCTCATTTACATGTAATCTTTTGGGACGTCCCTTAACCTAATAACATGTTAGGATTCATCTGTACCACCAGTCCACAACTTAAGCAACAATAGATGTTGGCGAGGATGCGGAGAAAGAGGATCTCTTTTGCACTGGTGGTGGGAATCCAAACTGGTGCAGCCATTCTGGAAAACAGTATGGAGGTTCCTCAAAAAATTAAAAATAGAACTACCCTATGACTCAACAATTATACTACTAGGTATTTATCCAAGGGATATAGGTATGCTATTTCAAAGGGACACATGCACCCCAATGTTTATAGCAGCATTATCAACAATAGCCAAAGTATGGAAAGAGCCCAAATGCCCACTGATGGATGAGTGGATAAAGAAGATGTGGTATATATATATAGTGGAGTATTACTTGGCAATCAAAAAGAATGAAATCTTGCCATTTGCAACTATGTGGGTAGAACTGGTATTATGCCAGGTGAAACTAGTCAGTCAGAAAAAGACAAATATCATATGACTTCACTCATATGAGGACTTTAAGACACAGAACAGATGGATACAGGGAAGGGAAGCAAAAGTAATATAAAAACAGGGAGGGAGACCAAACATGAGACTCTTAAACACAGAGAACAAACAGAGGGTTACTGGAGGGGATGTAGGAGGGGGGATGGGCTAAATGGGTAAGGGGCATTAAGGAATCTACTTCTGAAATCATTGTTGCACTATATGCTAATTTGGATGTAAATTTTAAAAATAAAATTAAAAAATAAAATAAATAAATAAATAAATAAATAAATAAATAAATACCCTACTCCTCAGCCCAGAATCTCGGAGGTGGTCTTTGGACATCAGCCCACCATCTCTCTAGGAGCCAGCCTACTGAACAAAGCAAACCTTCCTTTTCAACCAATACTTGTCTCTGGAGTATTGGCTTTCTAGGGGTGAGCAGCTGAACTTGGGTTTCAGTAGCATACAGATATTGCTCTAATGCCTATCCCTGCCCACGTTCAATCCACTGATCACAGGGACAGAACCATTTTATTGCGAGTCACAAAGAGCTCAGGCTACAGGTTACATAAGAGCAATGAAATGACTCTGCATATGTGTACTCACTAGGAATATTTACCACATGAAAAGGACATAATGAACACAGGATTTCCTCAGGTGAAAGGAAGGAGAGAGATGGAATGGGAAAACCATGGATGTGGGTTATTATCAGGGCCCTGGCTCTCATTTGTAATGGTGGACTTGCAAGTGCTTATTGCATCAAAAATAGCTAACTGTATAAAAGTGAGCTGTGCATAGTGACAGTATGTGATGGAACAAAGATTATAATTAACCCAATTCTATGTACCTGAGACCCACCCAAAGAAAAATATAAGAATTAGGTAGACACAGGGAAAGGGTGTGTGGAGAGGTGTAGGAAAAGTGGTACGGGTAGATGGAATCAGATGTGTGAGAGCTTTGAGGAAGGGTCCTGGGAACCAGAAGAAGGTGGCACAATTGCCTCTGTAAGAGTGGTACAGAAAAGGGATGGAGAGTTGGACAGAGGCCAGGTGACAGAGGCCTTGGAAGCACTTGGGTTTAGGTCTTAAGAGTGATAGGAAGCCACTGAAGGGTCAGAAGCAAAGGGGTAAAATGAGCAGATCTACACTTGATAATGATCACTCTGGCTACAGGGGGAGAACCAGTCCCAGGAGCCAGGGAGTGGCCTCTGTGGACCACAAAGTTGATAGTGAGGTCAAGGCTTGTGGTCTTCCTTATCACTGACAATCCCTGTAGCGTACTAGATGTTCATGGGATTTTCCTCTGCTCAGGCCTCTCTTGACTTCAAGGGCAAAAGAAATGACTTTCACTAAACCCAAGGGTTGGAAATGATAGGCCCAGGGAGCAGATGGTGCATGGTACTTCATTTCTAGTTTTGTCTTTCTCCATCAACAATGGCAATTGATGGCAAGCTCTCTCAATTATTTAGGAGCATCCTATTGTACTAATATGTGGGTTAATTGTCTTTCAAAGGCCAAAGGCCACACCATCTCACAGTCTAGCTTTCTATGGAGTATGAGGAAAACATGTCCTTTTCATTCAAATGACATGGACTTCTTGCCAAACCTACCACTGTTGTACTGAAGGCACTTGGTGCTCCTTCCTGGCCTGTTTTCTCTACTCAAAGCCCATTCAGGGGTTGCTAAGCATGAAAGCCTTTGTTGTGTCAGAGCTACCCTCAGACAGTTCTCTCTGACTGCCAAATTTCTCTCTTGTAGATGGGGAGTAGAGGGAAGCCATTTTTGTTCATCCCGTTATAGATGAAAGTTCTTTTCTAGGAGAACTTCAGGCTCAGCAGAGAATGAGGAGTGATAGGGTAAGGAGGAATAAGGATGCTGAGCTGACTTGGATACACAGAATACTGATTATATAAGCAGATGTATCTGAAACAGGGAAAGCAAAAGCTTGCCACATCTCCATGGCAATCAGCATGGAAACCCAATGGCACGCTTTGTCTTTTTGGTGGAATTTTCATTCCATAACAGGTAAAATTGTTTCTCACAAACACATCAGTTAAGATGGGAGTTAATTGATCTACAGTGAGTATTGGTGGTCAAAACTCATCAATACATGGGTGCTTGGGTGGCTTAGTCAGTTGGGCATCCGACTTCGGCTCAGGTCATGATCTCACAGTTCATGAGTTCAAGCTCCGTGTCAGGCTCTGTGCTTGGGCTTAGAGCCTGGAGCCTGCTTCAGATTCTGTGTCTCCCTCTCTCTCTCTCTTCCCCTTTCCCACTCACGCTCTGTCTTTCTCTGTCTCAAAAATAAATAAACATTTTAAAAAGTCATCAATACTGATGTCTGGGGACTTGGTGAAGACTTCAGTGGACCCTTGCCTAAGGGAGACTGCATGTCATAAGAAAGAGGCTATAGTAATGGCTGGCAGATGAGTGTAGGGGGAGTTTCATAACTGAATGCCTGAATGACATTTACAAAGATGCCCTGAAAGATTAAGAAAGTGATAAAAACCAATCTGTAGACTTAGGGAATAGAGAGTTTTCTTCCAAACTCTCTCTATTATCCCCAAATAGAATTATTTGCAGGCCACATACAAATGTTCCGATCTTTAAGGCACAGTGAAATGTGTCTTCTTGGGCACCATGTCCCCAGTCTCTCTCCCCTTACAGGAGAGAATCAATAATGTGAGTCTTCAACTTGCTTCCTACAGAAGTCTATACTAGTATACCCATCTTCACCCTGATACCAGCCATGTGGACGAGGGACATCACCATGAAGAATTACACCTGGTTAAGGAAGACTGTGCCCTCCCTCTCTCTAGGGCACTGCATCTTCCAATCCAGGTAGGACTCTGACCACAAAAGTGGTTGACCATACAGGTGGTCAGGGCTGATGCCAGGCAATAACTAGCTACCTGATATTAAAATATCTTGTCTGATGACTCCCTGTTCACATTCAATCCGCTGATTGCCGACAGAGAACTATTTTATTACCAGCTACAAAGATCTTAGGTTACAACTTATACAAAGGTAATAAATTGTCCAACTAATTCTTATTGCTTTTGCTAGTTTATTTCCTTATCAAACTAGGGATAGTCTTGTTCATGATGGTTTTCTCTTGGCCTGCATAAATCCCCAACATTACAGCCCTGGCTCCCAGGGACACTCTGCACCCTTGTGCGGGCCCCAATCCACCTTCAAGTCCAATCCAGATCTGAGCTGTCTCTCTGCAGAACCCCAAGCCTTGACCTAGCTGCTGTCTCTTTCACAAGTATCCATCCAAGACCATCTTTCCCAAGCACTGCATCCCCAGGATCTTACTCCATGTCTAGACGTGCCTCTCTTCCCTTCTCGCAAGTCTTCTCCAGATGTCTTACCTCTGGTCAATTAAAGTATTAAAGCTATGCTTGCTTGGAGAAGTCCAGTTTGACTCAATTCATCCTCTTATCTGATTTTGTTTCTTCTCCAGATTCCTTTATTTCTTCATTCACACTCCCACACTCTACTGAGTGACTGGGCCTCTGGGCCCCGTGGTCACTCAACACACAGTATGCTGAAGAGAAGTGTCACCCACTTTGGGTCCCTAACCAGTCCTCATCTCCATTTTGAAGGAAACTTCCTCTGTTCCCTAACTCAAGTCTGTGCCCAGAGAAACATCCCTGGGTGGATCTCTTGCCTGCTCTTTGGTTCTGTGTAATTCCTTCTTCTCTGGGTGGGACCTGACCTCAAGGCAGACAACCTGAGAAAGCTCTGACCAAAAATGGCTGTGAAGGAACAGCACAATTAATCAAGACCTGTCTCATGAACAGTTTTGTTGAGGTGTATAGTCCATTCTCATCATTTGTGGTAGTTATGTGCTATAAAGTTACTGTAAATGCTGAATTAGCCAATACTGAACCATTGTTCCAAGGGGAAATACAGGGTTAGGTTTCTATGAGCCTTTGATCATAATTTCATGAACACATAACCTCATTGTATGTATATTTCTGTTTAAAAACACCTTATTTAATATATATTGTTGGTTAACATTGAATCTACAGCCAACAGCACTACAATGCATTCCTGAACGAAGCTTATCTAATACACATATTTTCTCCATAAGACACATCACAGCCTTCTTGCCCTAAGAACTATACAGCACTTTAGAAATATCTTTGAAGGTCATTTTAAACAGTGAAATTACCAACAAAAAACACAGAAATGCCAAAAAAAAAAAAAAAAACAAAACATGGCACTATACTGCAAAAAGAACATGTTTGCAGTATGAGAATTCAGATGGGAACATGCACATTAAGCTAGTCTAATTTTTCATTATTCTGTACATGTCCACAGATGACTTCAAAAGCAACAGAGTATTGAGTTGGGGTGTTACAAATAAATTTTAGTGAACAGAAGATTTTGCAGATAGAGAATCCTTAAATTATGAGGTTTGACTGCTGTTGGTTGGTTGGTTAACAGTCAGAACAAATACTGAGAGATCCAAAAAGAGACGCCACTGCATATTCTAAGAGGCTGTGGGAACCACAAGGCAGAAGAAACCTTGTGGGAACATCCTGCTACATGAGGTCTACTAAAAAGTCTCTGTTCCTTGCTGTCAAAAAGCTAATCAGACCGCATATATATACCCATATTTTACTCTTGCTTTCCCCTGGCAAGGAGATAATGAGAGTTTTGGTAAGTGATGGTTTGTTTCAAAAAGTCCTATCAGAACTGAATTTGCACTTGAAGCCAATGAGACTGGTTATACCACTTCCAGATCACATGACTTTGAGTTCCCTAACTCAGTTGTTTCATCCTTATGGGACAGATACCTGTCCATAACCTGCCCATGAACCTCCAAGTTCAGAGAGTTATCATGAAGGCCATGTGAGATCATGTTATCTTCTGATCCAGCTTTTCATACTTCTAGAGGAGGACTACAAGGCTCAGCAGGAGGAAATGCAAAGATGGCCAACAAAGGAAATTCGGCAAGTTGACACAACACTACAGCAACTCTAAAGCTGCCAACCTCACTCTTCCCCAAAAACAGAACAACGCATTCCACGGTGGTTTGGGCAAATCTGTCCTGTTGCTCTTATGGGACAGGTAGGCTGCAGGCAACTCAGTGAGAAAATCAAGTTATTTGGTTTCCTTGCCCAGTGAAACAATATCCTTACTTTCCTGAATGAGCACAAATGGTCAGGACATAGGGATTAGTGGCCTCACTGTCCACAGGAATGGGGAGCGCCCAGACTTTCTCTCTTCCCCTGCAACTGTAATTTTCCTGAAAAAGTCAGAGCAAGTTCTGTATTAAAATAAGCAGTCTGAGCCTGGAGGGTCCCCTGAGGATGACAGATTAGATACTTAGAGTACTTACTTCCCCAAGCAATAACTCCTGGGGGCTGCAGACCCCTTGTTTACCCTTTCCCCCCACCCCCCACCTCTGGCATGGGAAATCAGTGTTTTTTTACATTACATCCAGAGGTTCAGATCCTCTGTCAAATGGTTTATTTCGAACAACTCTCATCTCTGTCTCTTCACTGAATTCCTTCTACCCACTTCAGGGCAGACTGTTGGAGACAAAACTGCAAGAGTACAAGAAGATATTTTGGGGCAAGGAGAGAGAAGCAGACCTTTATTAGACACCTATTCTATTAGTTCACCATGGCCACTCAGTGCCCCAAATATTATGACCACCACTTAATAAGTGAACAACAGTACTTGTCCATGGTCAAACTGCTTGGCAGTGATAAGGTTAGAAGGCCAGCCCATTTGTCAAAGCCTGGCTTGTCTCCACAGCTTATTAAACTTTCTCAGGACTAAATACCACTAATGAGAAAGATAAATGAATCATACTCCTGGGTGATCTTGGGCTCAGTGGACACAATCCATGGTATTTAGACTGTATGAAATATTCTTCCTGACCATTCACTGGGCAAACTCCCTCTCATGCTTCCAAGCTCAGTCAATCATCACTTCCAAGAAACCATTGCTAAGCTCCAGGTCTGGGTTCAGGAGCCATCCCATGTGTCCCAGTGTTGTTCTACCCTATGAGGGCATATTGTGCTGCTTGCTTATTTGTCTGTATGGCCCCAAGAGATCAAGGACCATATCTGTCTCTGCATCTCCAGCTCCCAGTACACTGCTCAACATCATATAGCTGCCCAATGAATACTTGCTGAGTAAATGTTGACTCTAGCTAAACTTTCTCGTGTGTGAATTGACTCTAGAACAGCTCTATTAGTGACAATCCAACTTCTGCAAGTGTAACATCAATAACAGAAAGCAAAGAGACAAACCCTTCCATGTTAATCCCACACATCCATTGTACCCCATGTTCTTTGTACTCCAGCTACACTGGCCTTCCTTGAGATCGTTAAACATGCTATGTTCCCAATACCACAGGGCTTTTGCACATACTGTGCCCTTTAAGTGCACCACCCATTTTTTCTCCAGATGTCTGCTTAGTCATAGTTCATGTTCTTACAGCAACATATGCCTATTCCTCATGTCATTTAGTACATGATCTAGGTCTGATTGCCTGTCTCTTGAGGGAGACACAGAATCCAAAGCAGTCCCCAGGCTTGAGCTGTCAGCACAGAGCCCCATGAGGGGCTCAAACCCATGAACCGTGAGACCATGACCTGAGCTGAAGTTGGAAACTTAATCGACTGAGCCACCCAGGCACCCCCAAAGGCAGCCAGGTTCTTATAAGTCTTCCCTCCATAGCACAAACCCAGCTTCTGTAGTATTATAAATTCCATCCTTAGGTTTCAAGGAATCTGACCATAGCCTGTCATAGACACAAGTTAACCAGCCTCAGTTCTCTGTGTGCTATAAGTTCATGTATTTGTCTTTTTATTTATTTTTTTTAATTTCCCTTTCTGATCTTCTAGTTCTCCTGAATTCTAGTTTTATGGAATAATATTTTAGGATAAGTGTGTTCAGTAAAGAAGGTGAGGAAAAAAACATCCCTCCTGACTTCAAGTACATAAATTAGATTTCTTTTTCCCCAAAGGAATGTGTTTCGTTTTCTTCCTGCTATCTGACATGGTTCAAAAAATGAAATAAGCTTGATTAATGTTTACATACATTTCAAAAAAAAAATCAAGAAATCCAAGATTTGATAAGCATTTTGAACCTAAAAAAAACCCAGTTGCTGATTCTTTGTGAGTGACAACGTCCTGGTTTGAAGCAATTATCACTGGGAAGTGAGTTCTGCTTGTCTCCAACACGATTACAGCAGGATGAACCACACTGATAGCTTTTTGTTATGTGTTATGTGTGTGTGTTTTATTTTATTTTTGGTTTTTGAGTATTTTCTTTTTCCCTTGACATCAGATCACATGTACAGAAATAATTCCAAAATCTCCACTTTACCATTATCTGTTGTGAGCTATGAGATGCATTACACACATCTAGAACCCAGCTTTTGAAATGATTTCCCCAAATTTGTGGATTTTAAAAAATCAAAGCGAAGAATTGTCAGACATTTGTCCATCTTTAGTTTACATCTGTAAGAAAACCAACACAAAGAGGGGAAGAAGGATGAGGGGGAGAAAAGCAGTGGAGAAAAATGATTGTGCCCTCTCTCCGGCTCTCATTCCAATCTTGAAACACTAGGAGAGGGCAGCTGGGTGGCTCAGTGGGTTAAGCATCTGACTCTTGATTTTGGCTCAGGTCATGATCTCACGATTCATGATGTGAGCCTGGCATCTAGGTCCTCACTGACAGCGCAGAGCCTGCTTGGGATTCTCACTCTCTCCCTCTCTCTCGCTCTCTCTCTGTCCCTCCCTTGTGTTCTCTCTCATTCTCTCTCAAAATAAATAAACTTGAAAGAAGAAAGAAAGAAAGAAAGAAAGACAGAAAGACTAGTCAAAAAAGAAACCGAAAATTACAGATTTGCTTTATGAAATTGAGACTAAAAGAAAAAGACGACTGCTCCAAAATAATGAACCTGACAGTGGAAGAAGTCATCGCCAAGGACAGAGCCCGAGGCCCCAGCCAAATGCTCAAGGGCTCTCTGCAGAGTCGCACTGGCCTGTCAGGTGCCTCAGCTGATTGCCTGCTCTTGAGGGGCCCTCATGTCTCCATTTTACCTACCAAGAGATAGAGAGCACTGGTCAAAGATTGTGCTGAAACCCAGAGATACCAAACCAGGCCACTTCATGCCCCACACGTTATCCGTAACACCAGCCTTCAGAACAGGAAGAAGGCAAACCTGTGCCAACTTCTCAATAAATCTACCAGCTTCTGGTCATCCTGCTTCTTTTTCCAGCTGCTTATACATACCATTCATTTAAGACTCTTAGCAAAGGTGGGTTCCCAGTGCACTGCTGTGCGCAGGTGGAATGGAACCTGTGTCACCCTTCTCAAATCTGTGACCGATTGTCCCATCTACAGCAGTCATGCATGCAGGCAGAGCCAGGCACGTGCTGGCCAACGTGGCCAGTCCTTTATTAGATCAGAGCCTGTGACCTCACTTCAGGAATTTAATGAAGGAGCAGGCATCCAAATGCAAAAATTCTTCATTTGGAAGGAAACGCATTCTTCCTGCAACATTTTTTAAGCCCAAAGAAAGTGCCAGAATGTTTTTAGATTGAAGGTTAAATGTGATTCATAAAATGTATTCCACTGACCAACAGGAACTTGAAGCTAGGGTAACACATGCCAAGGGCTACGGGCCCCGACTCAACAGCCCCCTCCCTCTAAGGTCCCACAGGGTTCTAGAGAAGAGTCCAAGAATACCACAAAGAGGCCCCAGGGCCAAAGTCAGCTCCGAGTGCTCATTCATAACGAGTCCTTAGGGAAGTACATTGTCCAGGACTCTCCACCCGGCTTACTGCGCCACCTCACAGCCCATACCTAGGGGTGGGGACTTCCACGGGGGACTGGAAGCCTGATTCTGTTACCATCCCACTGATTAAATCCAGGTGTTCTGTTTATTTCAGAGTGCAAAAAAACACACCAAGAGCTTAAAACTTACGTTACAGACAGGAAACGGCACTCCAGAGACACCTATGTCTGAAACTTAAAGACCACGCTGGGCCTTCTCTCAAACAGGGGCTGTTTCTTCCCCGGCTGGGGCCCTTGCCTGTGCCTCTGGAGAGAGAGGGCACTTCTGTCTCCTCACCCTGGGCGGTTCAAGGCTCCGCTGGCTATAAATTACCTATTTTAAATGTACTTAGTCGTCCTTTCTCCTTACTTTTAAAAGCAGATGGTTTAAACTTGATCCCAGCCACTCTGTCTCAAAAGAGACAGTCCTTATAAACTGGCCATTAAAATCTCCCTCAAAATGTATTTTTAATGCACAGCAAGAACAAGAGTCCTTATTCTTCTATTTGGGCAGCCAAAGCGAGGAGCTGGGGAGGGAAGGGAGGGTTTTGAGAACAATAACAGCCTCATTAAATCTAATTACTTTCCAGTGCTTACTGAGACCCAGAGATGGAGAGGGAGTTTGTGGATGGGATTTCTGAGTCCTTTGCATTAAAGTGACCCCCCCCCCCTTCTCCCTCCATCTCTCACGGGCAGGCATCACATGCCTGCCTCCTCACTTTCTGTCTCTCACATCAACAGCTTTGAGGAGATTTTTAAAAAACCAACCAACAAGACAAGAAAATTCATTTTCTTACTTGTCACATTAGAAGTCACTGCCTCTACTGTATTTTCATGGGGGATATGGATCAGCAAGAAAATATAAAATCCCATCATGTCCTTTGAAAGCCCTAAGGCCCGATGTCCACCTGCTGGCTTGCAGACTGGGATCCCTTCAGCTGTGTGCTCTGGAGAGCTCTGGTATCAGCAACCATTGGCCCCACTGTGAAACCAACAGGCAGTGTGTCCCTAAACCAAGCCCCTCCCTGGGGCCCTCAGTCTCCTTGGCTGCCCAACCTGGGGAGAGCCCAGGAGGACCCCTCAAGTTAATTCCAACTCCAGAGCCAAAGTTGTCATGTGCTCTCCAGTTCACAGAGGCTGCATGCCTCTGGAGCCTCTGCTGCAAGCCCTCTCTGCTATCCCACCGAAGCACGCAAACAACGGAGAAAAGACTAGAAGGCAGTTGGCCGAAATGTAACAGTGGTGTGTCCACTTCAGAGCCTTTGGTTGTGAGCTGGAGCAATCTACTTTAACAGTTTGAGCAAGAGGGGTTGATGGACTGACTGGGAAAACATGCTGACCAACCAGTAAGGGCAAGTGCAAGGGCAGATTTGGAGGATTTCTGGAGATGAAACTGTGAATAGTCCCATTTTGTTGCTGACATCAGAATGAGTCATCTCCAGCTGACTTTTATTCCTGAACTCTTTACTAACCATCCCAGTTCCTGGCAGAGTCCTGGCAGGAGTAGGAGTATATATCTACGGCTATGGACATGGTCCAGGGACTGACAGCCTAACCAGGACCACGATGGGAGGTGGGGGGAGGTGTCCTCCCCAAGAAGGGAATGCAGCACAGGCAGAAGCAACAGATGCCCGTGATCAGTGATCACCTCTGGGAGGTCATGATTTCCCTGCTTTTGATGCTTTTCTGGGATATGTAGACATTACATATCTGGGATATTTAGACATTAAGCTCCTACTGTTTTGCAATTATATATATATATATATATATATATATATATATATATATATATATATCTAAGAGACTGCTCCAGCCTAGAGAGGTTCCATCCAGCACTGAAACACTGAAAGCAAAGCCCTGGTAGTAGAAAAAGCCTTGCAAGTAATCGGTGCTCCATCAGTTCCGTTCAATAAAAATGGAATAAGGATATGCTACAGAAAGTGAAGATAAAAGCCACCAACTTCACATGGAGAGCAGTCCTGTCCACCTGCAGTGACCCACGTCGCTTGACAATATACTGCCCCCCTCCCGCCACACACACATATATGCCAACTCTATTGCTTTGCATCCTGTCTTCAGAGAGTGGCCAATAGATCCACTTGGAAAAGAATTTTTCTGTCTTTAATTTGTGCCTACAAATAAAGCAGAGGCTAAGTCTCTTCTTCAGTCCACACCACCGCCTGCCCCTTAGAACAAATTACGGCCTCATATTTGAAGGGCTGGAATGTTGAACAAGACAACTACTGGAATATGGAAAAGCATACCTCCCTAGTTTTTGACTCCCACTAGCCCATTAAAGTTTATTTAACAGAGGAGCCTTTCCCTCCGCCTCTCGATGGCAACTCAGCAAGTTAATGGCTTGCCTCTGTTCACTGTTAGCTTAAAAGAGTCGCTTTGGAGAGAAACAGCTTGTACTCATCCATGAGCGCAGGTTCAGGCCACCCTTTGGACAACCTGCTGTGTGGAAAACCAGCACAAGACAGCCTGAAATTCCAGTGAGTGGTGTTAGAATTCCTTTCCTGGGGAATTGCCAAAACAGAGTCAAAAGCCTGGCTACTTTTTAAAGAACTTGAACTTGATTTTGTCCTCCAGTCAAAGATTTGCTCAAGACAGGGATTATATAGAGAAAGCAGAAAGACATGAAGAAGGGGCAGGTGGTGCCTGGGTGGCTCAGTCAGTTCAGCATCTGGCTCTTGATTTTGGTTCAGGTCATGATTTCATGGTTCTTAAGATCGAGCCCCAAGTCAGGCTCCATGCTGACAGCGTGGAGCCTGCTTAGGATTCTCTCTCTCCCTCTGTCTCTACCTCTCCCCCCTAAAAATAAGTTAATAAACTTTAAAAATAAAAAAAGGAAAGACGTGATGAAGGACACCAAAAATAGGGAGGAAGAGAGAAAGGAGATGGGGCTTCAGATAAGGAAAGAAAATCCTCCAACTACCTAGGGACTGTCACTCTCTGTTCCCACACCACCATGTACCTGTGCCCCACTTGTGGCTACTGATGCTCTATCATCACTGACTCCTGGGAACCAGAGCTGTGTGGAATTTATTCAGCTTAAAAAAAAGCTGCCCTTCGGGTGTTCTGACCTGGAGCCCCATCGGCCAAGCCCCCCTCCCTGCCATCTATGAAGACCTCGTTTGGGCTCAAAGGCTGCTTAGTAACCCCAGCCATGGAAAGGGACACTGGGAGCAGTTGCATCTGCTGAGAACATCCCTCAAAGTCATCACATTGAAGGTGACAACATGGTCTTCTTGTCATCTAGGCAGAAGAAAACACGTTTGAGAAAGCAAGACTGTAAGGCACAGGGAAGAGGTATTCCAACATGGCTGTCTTTGTTAGGGTGCTGCTCCCCACCCCTCCCCCCACTGGTGCAGGTTCCAACCCTTCTCCCCCCAGACGGCCCTGCCCGGGGGGGCTCAGGTCTGCTCTCAGTACCACCCTTGCCTTCCCCCCCAGCTCCCTCCCTCTACAGGAAACAGCCACTGGGCAGAAAGACACACCTTCATTCACCTACATCATCTTGATGTCATTTTCTTGGGCTTGGTTGTGAATCCTCATCTGAAGTATAGACTCACTGAGGTTAAGGGTTCTTTCCTGTTTTTTGATTACCCTCCACACACACCACTCCCCCATCCCTCCAACCCTATCCAACTAAGCCCATGGTGGGTCCCCTCCAAATTTGCCCCACGCTGTAGCCTGTGGGCCTCAGCCCTGCAGCCGACAGCTTTGGTCAGCGCTGTGGTAGCTTAGAGGTCAAACCCCACCCGGAGCTGGGGCCACACTGATCCTCAGGGTCTGTCCCTCCACATGTCCTGAGCTCATTCCCTGTCTTGGCCATCAGATGGCACCACGGTTCCACGGGTCACCCAGGACTGTGGCAGCCGAAAGGGGAGGTTTCCCACACTGACGTTGCCCCTCTGCCTACGGGCCGCGCCGCCCTGGGTGGACAGGATTCTAGCTTCCAGCTGCTCTCTGCAGGGAGTCTCAGCACTCTGAGAATGTCTGGGGTGGCACCCCTGTTCTAGGTCGTGTCCTTCTGCCATCTGGGGCTGGAGCTGTCCTCCACACACATCAGCACAGGCTGCATTAATTGCCTGGCACATGAGGACACAGTCCCTCTTTGCTCTGAGGATGATGGAGCAGGTATGCAGGGGCTTAGTAGAGCCCTCCAGTGGCTCTCAGCTAGGGAAGTTCGGGGAAGCATGAGAAGCCCAGCTTTATCATTGAAATACTGCCTTTAAAGAATGTTCCAGATTCCCCCAAATCCATAGGCTCCCTTTATCTCCATCTGTCCCCCCACATCCCCCCACCTTTCTGATTTAGGCAGAGGAGTCAAAGACTTACTAAGTATTCCCTGATGAAGGTCATGGTAGACAAAGGGGAGACAGCACCCAGAGGACACTCTGCCCCAGAAGCCACATTCTCCCAAATCTTTAACATTTTTCTCTAAACTCACTTTGATTACTAAGCCTTTCTATCAAATTCTCAGCAAATAGATGAGAGAAAAAAGTATTTAGCCAAAACATTTATTTTTTACCAGTTGACCTTTCCTCCTGAAGGCCTACAGATTGGATGATACTGAATGATCTCGATTTCAAATCACTGCAACTGTGGCCACAACAGCCATCAGAGACCTTTCTTCTGTTGCCTGTGACCTTGGCCGTGGGTCTCTGTGTGCATCCCTTGTTACATCCTCTTGGGGTTGTACACAACCCATAGAGCCTCTGATGGTGAGAAAGAGGAAGAATGAAGGAACACAACTTTAAACAATTTACTAACAACTTAAAAGCCACTAAAAATTTGACTTAAAAACCACACAATCAATGTAGTACGTGTGAATTACATGACAGCAAACACACAAAAATACACAGAGCGTACAGGGGTTCATCTATAAAGTCAGCTTCATTTTGAATTCACTTAATCCCCAGGACAGATTCTAAACTTCAGAGTTTTCTTTTCTTTCTCTGTCTCTTACACACACACACACACACACACCTGTATTCGAATCAGATGTCAGTTGATTGTTTATGCCAGAAACTCTTCCTCGACCTACCAAAATTGAGTGTGACATACTCCAGAGAATCTTAAACTTATTCTGAATTATAAATATTTGGGCCTCCACGCTGCACTGTTAGCTTCTTGAGAAAGGCAGCTAGGCTTCATTCTTCTTTGGTGCTAGTTTTATGCTCTACAATATTTGTAAAACTGATGAATCCACATGCACAGGCAGGGGTTGCGCAGGCACACACACAGGTGAGTATACACACACACACACACACACACACACACACACACACACCTCGGCTCTTACAAATGCACCCTTTAACCTAACTAGACTCTACAGGAATCTTCAGGAGAGCTGCCAGGGTCAGACGTTCTCTCCCAACACCCAAGGGATGCTTTTCCAAAAGCCAGGTTGTAGAGAAAGGAGCTTGTGTAGACAAAAGTGGTCCAAACTGCCCAGTCTCATACTTGATACTTGCAGACTGCAGGCTGGAGGCTGGGAAAGGGATACAGACATCACCACATAACATCAAGTTGGTAGCAAACAGACTCAAATTAAGGCATATGTGAATCCTCTCTTCCTCTAGTGTCGACATTTTACATGTGAAAATCTCTCAGGCGGACAAGTAGCCCAGCTTGTCAGGCGCCTCAGCCACACCCACTTCATCTCCCCATTGATTGTCTGTTCAGCCTCAGCTCGAGAACAGCTTTAGTCCACCTCTCCCTCCAAGCCAGTCCAAAGCCAAAGTGCAGAAACCCTTCTCCCTTTCGCTCTCTCTCTCTTTCCCAATCTATCTGTCTCCCTCAAATTTGGATCCATAACCTGCTCTTTGGGATTTTCCCCTCTCACAAAGGTTCTACATTTTCTAGGACTGAAAATAAATGCATAAAAATGCTTAAAATCAGAAGATTTATGATCATGCTCTCCCCCAATATTTTCTGTTGGCCAGAATGAGTAAGGGATTCTTGCTCTTTGCTCCTCTTGGCTTAAAAAGCAGATAGGGAGGCCAGCACTGCTCTTGGGGCATGTCCAGATCCTTCATAGAATCACAAGGCTCCACAGAAGTCAGGTCTTCCCTGTGGTCTCCACTCGATGGTCCCAAGTTCACTGTCTGAAATATTCCCCGCACCCACCTCACCCCAGGCTCCCTTTTGCCATTCCTTCGTTTTCTGTTTCTTCAGAGCACTTACCTCTGCCTGAATTATATCATACATTTGTTCATTTGCCTGTTCGTGGTCTGCCTTTTTTGCTAGAATTTAAGCTTCTGCAGGACAACAGCTCACCTCACTTAGTGCTGTAGCTGCAGAGTGTGGTCAAATGCCCACCACAGTAAGAGTCTGATAAATGTTTACTGACTCAGTGAATGAATAAATGGTGATATTTTCTGTGCCTCACCCTCTCCAGCTCAGTCTCCTGAGCTCTTTTCCTTGACCTCTGTGTCTGGGTGGCCTGGGTTTTAGTTCCCTTGCTCGACTTTCTGTTCTTGGGTTCGTGCACACCTAACTCTCCTCCACCAACTTACCCCCAGCACCACCCACTTACCCAAGTGATTTCAGGCTCCCACCACATGTTTCATACCTACCTGTACTTTTTCTTCACAGCGTCTATCACGGGGTTGCAATGTTACATTGATCTGAGAGATTATTCACTCTGTGAGTGTCCCCTCTGCCGAGTAATTGCCTTTTTCTTACCATTATATTCCTTGTTCTTAGCACAACGTCTGCCACATAGCAAGTGCTTAATAAATATTTACATTTGATCATTTTTACTACTAAATGAACCAGTTTCCTTCAAATCTTTGAGTTTTGGGGTAACGGTACAATTTATAAAAAGGGAAGTCATGTCCCAGATTACCAAGAAGTTTTTTTAAGTCTTTTTGGGCAGACTTCCCTAAACTTTCCTGTTTTCACAAGCCAAACCAGTAGGATTGGACCCATTATTTTTAGCTATATATTAACCATAATTTTTTAAAGTGGCTACTCATAAGGATGGAGAGATGAATTCAGGGATGGGTGATAACAGTGGCACAAAGGGTTTGCCCGAGAAAGAGGTAAAGGTTACTAGCTAATTCTGAGTTTTTGTCTTTCCTATCAGCTACTTTCCTACCCTCCTCCATCCTATTAGGAAAAGCCAAAAAAAAAAAAAATCTGTTGTCACAAAACACCTTGGCAATTAAGATTGTGACTATATCTACTTTTATTTACTGCCATAAGATTAGCAAGACAACTTTTGATCCAATTTCATAGCATCTTGGAACAATTAAACAATTGGTGCAATCTGACCCTCTCATTTTAAAGATACAGGAACTAAGGTCCACAAGCTTTCCAAGTTCACAGAGTGCAGCCTTGTCTCCTAGAACCATACACCACTCTCTCAGTTGTAAATTTTTTTATTTTAACATTAGCTAAAACTTCCAACAATATCGTTTGCTGTCCAGAATATGGTAAGTAATGCAACGCTCAAGACTGCTGGCAAGGACAACATGTTGTGTGTTAATCACATAGCATGTCTTCGTTTGAGTTTTCCCCCAAACCAGCCTCTGAGACAAGGATTTAAGTGCAAGTAGTTGATTCCAGAAGGGATGGAATGGAAGGGACATCAGGAAACTGGGAGGGCATGGGGAGGTGAGACAGTGATAGGAAGAAAGCCCATGAAGGTGGGGCAGTTTCTCATCTCACTGGAACACCCTAGATTGGACCCACTGGGAGCCAGGTAGCTGGGTTAATTACTCCCAGCTCCCACCCCTCCTCAAACATACTTGGTCAGGGGGCTGATGACTGAGCAGCATGTCCAACCTGCCAGCCAGGCTGCTAGCTGTGTTTCTTCAGACACAGCACCAGGAGCAGAACATGGATAGGGGGAAGGTCCGGGCTGCAGGCAGCCTCTTTATCTCTAAGGTAGATGGAGGGGCATTCACAGACTCTCTCCCTAGTACTGTGTAGGCCATGAAATGCAAAGCTGTGTAAGGCATAATGCCTGATCTCAGGTCCCTGCAACAGGGAAGGACCCTTGCAATCATCTCACCAGAGGTTGGCAAGTATTTCCTGTAAAAGGCCAGATAGTAAATGTTTTGGTTTTGTGGGCAGTACGGTCTCTAGCGGGACTTCTCAGTTTTGCTGCTGTCATTGGAAAGCAGCTGTAGACAATATATCAAAAAATTGAGTGTGGCTGTGTTCCAAGGAAACTCTATTTACAAAAACAGGGTGGTGGTGGGGGGGGTTGGATTTGGCCCCAGGCCATAATTTGCTAACCCCTAATCTAAACAAATCTTTTTATTTTAGCATCAAGGAAACTGAGACCCACAAACCTGACAGCTGCTCAGGGTCACAGTTAGGGACTTGCTTTTGAGCAAGCTCAGGTTGTGAGTGAAGAAGATTTCAGTCTAAAACAACCCAGGACTCTTTCAGTCCTCAAATTGCTTGTGTTCAACCAACAGAGCCAATCAGAACTTAGTGTCATCGCTGGGGAGGAGTTGAGCTAAATGCACAAAACAAGACCTTTGACAATATGGGGCAGTACAGAGAAGCCAATCACGCTATGTAAGAAAGGTCTCCGAAAATCTCTGAGGTCTCCCCTAAAATGCAGTGCACATGGTTTCATGCACACACGATTTTGGATATCTTCTGCTTTTGCCTTTAGATCCAGTTTCCACTCATCTCCACCCTGCTCTAAGCCCCTGGAGAATGAACTATATGAACCACAACAGCAAGCTCCCATCCTCTGACTTCCTGTTGGGTTCACCAATGGCAGACACAGGGGGAAAAAGTAAGATCAGGAAATTTACTCTCTTACCTCCCTCCCTGGGGGGTCACCACCGACTGGCTGCCTCCCTCTACCAGCTTCCCACAAGCTGGTTCTGATACTGTTTCCTGCCTTTGTTCCTTCAAGCTTCAGGATGGTTAAGGCATCCCCTGATGCCAGTTCTGGGGTTCTACGTTATCTCTCATCCCTTCCCTACTTTATTCCCACACCTTTGTAAGAGACCCTGTATTAAATATCCCTCAAATTACCCTATTTCAACGTGCCACCTGTTTACCATTGGGCTCCTGACTGCCAAGATATAACATGTGTCAAATGAATGTCAAAGGCAGTATGTGCTATGGAACTTTGGAGGGAAAGGAGAATCCTCTCCTGGTTGGTTGAACAGAGAATGCTGAATGGGGCCTTGAAGATGAGCTGAAAGACATGCATGGGGAGGCCATGTCTGGAGGCAGAAGACTATGGTGGTATGTGTGTGGCAGTGGTCAGCTTCAAATCCTTCCCTCGGCCTCAGCAAAAGCAGGAAGCCCAGGAAATTAGTCCAGATCCCTTGAAAAGGCAAAAAGAACCTGCACTCCAAATGGGGAAAGAGTCTACCCCACAACCTGCCAGCTTTTGCCGCAGAGCTGCATGAGGAAATTAATCAGAGTTGCCTCATAGAGTGGGAGAGAGCAGGCATGTTCCCAGTGGGCCCCCAGTCCTCACCACAGACTTCTAGTCAATCCCAACATCTGTGGAGCAGTCAGGGAAAGGTTGCAATTCTTCCCAGCAGGGTGTGGGGTCAGATTCAGGGCCTGGTGTCACTGACAAGTCCTGCCCTGCCTTTGGGGCCAGACCCAAGGTCCTAGGCAAAGAGCCAGAAGCTGGAGAAACCTGCAAGAAACAGTGGTTGCCAGGCCCCAGAAAGAAGGTCCTTCTCTCTTGATGGACTATACTGGGAAGAAAGCTAACATCTTGGACACAAGAGAGCAAGGCATCAAAATCATGACCCCCATCCCTTCTCCCAGTACAAGCACAGAAACACTGAAAAGGAAAATACACACAGACACATAGACACTTTCAAAAGCCAGGACTCGTCATTCCCAAATGGATTACATGGCCAATTTAGCAGCCTCATCATGGATTACTTAGGCCCTGTTAGAGTCAGAGCTCTATAAATTGGATGCAAAATTCATGCAGATTTCCTATAGTTTATCAAACTGCTAACTCCCTGAAACCAAACACAGAGCAAGAATGTGCCAAAGAGCTAAGGAGGGAGGAGATGAAAACTTTCTGAAGTTAACAGTGGATTGAGAACACAAGATTTAGCGCACTGCTCACTCAGCCCAGGGGTATTTTGGGGATGATCTGGTTCTTCTACTTGACCTTGGCCTCCAAGGCAGGAGATGTTGCCCCTGGCTGTTTTTTATGGATTCATTATGCTCAAATGTTTTTTTTTTTCTCTGCAGAGATTGGTGTTTTGAATCCATGCTGACTCTTGAGCTCTCTAAATTTACTACCTATGAAAGAGCAGTACTTCCTTAATTTGTAATTCCTCCAAAAGTGTGCCTAAATTGGGTATTCTGGAAAGTCTCTCTTCTGTCTAATCCCACTCATCAGCTAATTAGACTTGGGTCATTTTGCTTTAGAATCTCATCCGTCCAATTGACATATGTTTGCAGAGCATCTACCATGTGCCCAGAAGTAGATTCTCTGACTCCCTGCCACTCATTCCTTGGATTGTTTTGATTGTTCTTCCCTGTTTTTCCTCTTGACTTAACCATCTAAGTAGCTTTATTGGCCTGCAAAGGTGACATGAAAGTACCACCCTCCTTTCTTCACGTACGAACCATGGTGCAGAGGTATTTTACTCTCAAGGGACTGCTTCAGAGCCGCAGTCTCACAGGGTGGAGGGGAGCATTGTGGTTCACCGACGTGGCCTGTGGTCCCCTAGCCTGGCAGTCTTGGGCACACAGATAAACCACTTCAGAGTGGTTTATTAGGAGCCTTCAGCTCCTAATCTGTAGAATGGGGAGGATATCACTTCACTCAAAACCTTGTTGGTAAGTTAAAGAAAAACTCTCACATGTGACATGGAGCAGTTCTCCACATACACCCAGATCACTCGTCTGCAGAAACACAGCCATTTTTCCTGAAGAAGACACAAAACTGCAGGAGGCAGGCTGGGGTTAGGAAGAAAAGAATCAGGGATTCTTTGTCTTTCTAACACAATGCAGGTCATGAGGAGAAGACAAAATTAACCTACTGCCAAGTGCAGATTGCCCCACCTAGTTGGAATAACATTATCCTCTCCCCCTGGCCAGTCTTCCTTCAGAGAAACATCATGCTGATGTGCACAGAACAGACGTATTTCCAGAGCCACTGGAAGGATTAGACCCTTGCACTCGAATATCAGGTTAACATGCCACATTTAGCTGGTGTTATTTTATGGAATTATGGAAGATGTGTCAGTTTTTTCAGTGTTTACCCTCCCTCTGGCCTAAGAAATAATTTCCTTCTAGACGTGGATGCGAATGTGGAGGCTGAGGGGTAAATGTGGTGTCCTACTGAGAATAAAACTCTTGCTAAGCTCAAGAGGCTCAAAACCTCTTGAGATTTTGAGATCCTTGAGAAGGATCCCTGGTTTGAAGCTGTGCAGAGGAGCCTGGCTGTTTAAAGTCACACTCTAGATCTGGGAGGGTGTTAGGGAGGGACCCCACAGGGGTAGACTCACAAGGGGGGCAGAGCACCCCAAGATGCTGGGGAGAGCATTTGGTCCCTCTTGTGCCCCCATCAGTGGAATCTGCAGTGACCAACTTGGACCCCACACTTGTTCTCCACAAGTTTGCTGGCAAATGGCTTATGCTCTGTGCTCCCCTTGGGGCCATGCTTCTTTTTTAAGGAATCAAAAATTTGAAGCCTTCCAGAATCCCTGTGTGGCAGGTGGTGGCAGTTTGGTCAAGGATTCTACTGTGATCCAGTCCGGAACCCGTGCTACTTGTCTGAAATTTAGTACATCCTGACTAAAGCCTTAAACCTTCCTTCTGACAGAACTTGAACTAGAGACTGGCACTTGCCAAAGGCTTTTCTGCTCAAAAATAATTTTTTTACAAGGACAGAACTGTTGTTCTGAGAAGCTCTGAGCAGGTCTGGAATCTTCTCTCTCACAGGCAGGTTCTATGTAACCAGCCACTCCCCATCCTCAACCCCATCCATCTCTCTGCATCTCTGGGGGACACACTGGCCCCCTCAGACACTCCAACAGAAACCAGGAAACAGTGGACAGGACCTTTGGGGCAGTGCTATGAATACCTTCTCTCAGAAAGGATCAAGACAGGCACCAAAGCTGTCTTATCCCATATTTAGTGCTGTTTTCACTTGCTCTTGGAAGCTATTTGGATGTCCCTCTGCATTCCTGGAGATCTTCAGAAGTTTTCCAAAGATCCACCTCCTTTTTCTTTATTTCACAAGGTATTCAGAGCCCCCAACCTTCTCCCCCACCCCCATGAGCCCCTGTCCTCAGCACTTTCCTTTGACATCCTCCTCCCCAGACACACTACCCATGCCCTTTGGGGCACACTCGGCCCTTTCCCAGATCTGCTGGTGGTATCCTGGCCCTTTGGAGAGATCCTCACAGCAATTCTCCCTCTGGATTCAGGACCACCTCAGCATCAGGACTATTCTGACAGGTGTGGTGCAAACACTGCTCAGCATTAGGTAAGAAATATTAGAGGTTGAGGGAGTATGTATCCAATCAGTAAGGTTCACTGAACATGAATTCCTTGCACAGTACATCGTGAGGTTCTGTGAAAGAACAGAAAATATGATCTTCAATTCCTGCTTTCAAGAAGCTCAGTCTGATCGTGCTGATTCTCTTTCACTCTGCAGACACTGGGAGCTGTTTCAGGTAGAAGGGCTCTGTGATTTAGGGATTCGGTCTTCATTACCCTTTTATCAAATAAGGACAGAGAGATTTCCACAGGTGACCGCTTATTCAGGGTCCCAACCGGGGGAACATGGTAGGCTGTGATGCAAAGTCAGTGTGTCTGACCCAAAGCCCAGTGCCCTTCCCACCCAATCAGACTGGAACATCATTACCAGGATGGGATGTTTAGACCTGAGCTCACATTTGTTGGGACTTGCAAGTTGAGTGGTAATGTAATAAAAGTAGTTGTTCCTGGAAGAGCTTCTGGAATCCATGTATGAGATGGACTGGGAAGAGGAAGAGTAAAGATTGAGTCGCCATCTAAGGAACTGTTAAAAGAATCAATATGATTAGGTGACTTAGTGCTATAAATCCTCTTCCAGGACTGCAATACTGTGATTTATAACAATAATTATACATTTGGTCTTCCTTCTGATACAGGCACAGAGCTCCTAACACCCAAATTTCCTAAGTGCTGAAGGCCATAAAGTGTCTTTTGTTATGTTAATGCAGTGACTTTTGGACTGTCCCCAGTTTCTCTTAGGTTGGAGCTGATTGCTGGGGAACCAACCATGTGATTGGAGGGTTGCCTCTTTCAGTCCCACCCCTTGACCTCCTGGGAGGGGAGACAGGCTGGAAGTTGAACCTAGCATCAATGGCCAATGATTTAATCAATCATGCCCCTGTAAAGAAGTCTCCATAAAAACCCAAAGATCTGGGTTTGGAGAGCATATGAGTTTGTGAACTTGTGGAGATCTGGGGAGTGTAGCACACCCAGAGAGGGCGTGGAAGTTCTCTGCCCTTTCCCCATACCTTGCCCTATGTATCTCTTCCATCTGATTTTCCTATTAAAATGACTGGTAGCCTAGTGACTAGAATATTTCTTCTCTGAGTTCTGTGAGCCACTCTAGCAAATTAATCAAACCGGTGGAGGTCATTAGAACCTCTGGTCAATAGCCAGTTGGTCAGAGCACAGGTGACAACTTGGATTTGGGATTGGCATCTGAAGTGGAGTTAAAGGGGGGAAATTTTGTAGGACTGAACGTTGAACCTGGGGGATCTGACACTATGTCCAGGTAGATAGTGTCAGAATTGAGTTGAATTGTGGAATTCAACTTTTGTAGAAGCAAAAAGAATTGCTTGGTGGTGTGGGGAAACTCCCTTTTTTCTCACGCTGGAATCGCTATGAAAACTTTTTAAGGCCAAAGCTAAAATCAGCCTTTTGTCAGAGGATGGAATTGACTTTTCCAAGTGAGCCCACTGAACATCTACTCTCACAGCCCCTAGGGTGAAACTCGATCTCAAGCAGCTCCTTTTGATGCTCTTCTGCCTGGAGACCCAGGTCTGCTGTCCTTATTTTAACAAAGCCACTGAGTTGGAATTTCACATTTACTTCTCCTTGCTATCACCCTGTATTCAGAATGAGAATCCTGAGAGGGGTTTCACAGTCAGCCCACACTGTCCACCACTCCGTGCTCTACTCTTTTGGTAGTGGAGTTGTGATCTACTCTGTCAGTAGCCCATGATGCCCCTTGATGACTCCTGCCTTCCTTTCCACACCCCAAGCTGAGCATACTGCTTCACTTCTAGGAACTCATCGCTCACCCAGTGTTTGTTGAGTGCCTGCTCTGTGCCAGGCACTGTTTGGAGCCCTGAGATACATTGATGGCACCAAACACCCTCTACTTCTGGGTTTACCATCTGTGAGAGAGTGACAGGCAGTACTCACTTCAAGTGAGTAAAAATGAAACTACCAGGGGCACCTGAATAGGTCAGTCGGTTAAGTGTTTGGCTCTTGATTTTGACTCAGGTCATGATTTCTCAGTTTGTGAGACTGAGCCCCATGTTGGACTCTGCACTGACAGTGCAGAGCCTGCCTGAAATTCTCTCTCTCTCTCTCTCTCTCTCTCTCTCTTTCTCTTTCTACTTCTCTCTCTTTCTCTCTCAAAATAAATAAATAAACTAAAAAAAAAAAAAAGAAGAAACTTCCACTTAATTCATCACAGGACACTGTGAGGAAAGAACTTTGGCAAGAGGTGGGGAGTACTAGTGAAGGCCTTTTAAACTGGTGGCTGAGGCCTGAATGACAGGGAAGTTTAAGCCTTATGAGAAGCTGGAGGAGGAAACTGCCAGCCAGAGCGGACAGCTCCTGACAGCTCCTGCAAAAGCCCAAAGGCAATAATGACCTTCTGTGTTTGAGTAACATGGAGGCAGACATGTTGAGGCAGACTCAATAGCATGAGCAGGCCTAATACTCAGCCAGTAGGTTCTACTGCCCAGGTGCTTGTTTTTTGATTAACATCTGTTCTGATTGGCCAATTGTCCATTCTAATTGGATAGGTGTATGAGAACCAGAAAGTGAAAATTTTCAGTATCATCGTGTGACGTGACCTGAGGTCAGAGAGGTAAGGGGAGCCTGGGTGACAGTCAGCTTAAGCATCTGACTCTTGATACTGGCTCAGGTCCTATCTCATGGTCCTGAGATTGAGCCCCAAGTCTGGCCTGCACTGAACGTGGAGCCTGCTTGAGATTCTTTCTCTTCCTCCCTCTCTGCCCCTTCCATGCATTCTCTCTCTCTCTCTCTCTCTCTCTCTCAAAATAAAAAAAAAAAAAGGAGGTGTGAACAGGGTCTGGATCATGCAGGGTCTTGTGGGCCATAGCAAGGAATTTGGATTTTATTCTAGATTTAGTGGGGACTTCTAAGCAGATGAGTGAAGTAGACTACTCATATTTTTAAAAATAGCGTGAGCTGCTATTTGAAAATTGATTGGGGGACAATATCTCCTGTAGTTCTGATAGATGAAAATATTTTGAGTCATGGCAGTGGGTATGGGGAGACGGGGGCATTTAGGGTATGTCTTAGAGATAGACTTGGTTGTTCTTAATGATGTATGGGAGGTGGGGGGCAAAAGAATGAGAAATTAAGGACCCCTATGTTTTTGGCCTCAGGAACTACATGAACAGTAATTTCATTTGCTGAAATTGGGCAGAATATGGCAAGGGTAGGTCAATGAATGTTTTTAAATAAATAAAAATTATCATTGATTGGCCTCACAAGAAACTCTGTGGTTTGTGGAGCACAGCAAGCAGCCCATACTGTTATACTTTAAGCAGGTTAAAGTTGTTTAATCCTAAACAGCAGGATTTCATCAGTCTCTTGGCTCCCGTGCCCACCCCACTGCAGATTTTCACCAGCAGGGTCTAACCTCAAGGATTTTCCATGGTGCACAGACTTGTCCAGATTTGTACTAATGGGGACAGTGTGTCCTAATGGTGGTAGTCAGGAGTGGGAACTGTTCTCTGCTCCCAGCCTGTAGCAATTACAAATGGCAGGGCCACCAGGGACCTAGGGTCTGCAGCTGGTTACAAAAGAACATCTCAGATGAGGTCTCAAAGTTCGGTTCTTTTCCCCTTCACTGTTTTTTTTTCCAAAAGGACTAGATGAATTTAGTTCCAGGTCAACCTGTCCTTTTACCCTTTCAGCTTATCAACCTTCTGTTTCTCCCATCCCTTTTATCTCTGCTACAACAAAGAAGATCCTGCTTTGAGCTGTGCATTCCAATTTGCAAAGTTCCTTTCTGCGCATCATCTCATTTGATCTTCTCAACAAGTAAAGATATTATTTCCATTTTACAGACAAAAACCTGAAGCTCAGGGGCTATCACTTGCCAAAGCCATAAAAATAGAACCCATAATTTTCCCTCAGATATCCCTTCCTCCAATTTACTGCATACCAATAATTGGATCTACCAATTACTCAATGATCTGTGCCAGAAGCCTGGGTGATGCTTTTGACACTGCCTCTTCCCCTGCCTTTATCTCACCAATTGCCAAATCCTGTTATCTTTATCTCCTAAATATTCTTCTCCATCTCCACCATTGGGACTACCATCTAGGTCACCTATCTTTTCCTGGAACTAATAAAAGAATCTCCTATCTGCTCTCCCAACACCACTCTTTTTTTTAATATTTATTTTATTTTTGAGAGAAAGAGAGACAGAGAGGTGGGGAGGGGCAACAAGAGAGGGAGACACAGAATCCAAAGCAGACTCCGGGCTCTGAGCTATCAGCACAGAGCCTGACGTGGGGCTGAAACTCACAGACTGCGAGATCATGACCTGAGCTGAAGTCAGATGCTTAACCAACTGAGCCACCCAGGCATCCCTCCCAACACCACTCTTTCCCTACTTCTGTCCATCTTTCATACTATGTTGAAAATTGTTGCATAAGTACAAATCTGATCGTGTCATTCCCTAATTTAAAACTACTTACAAAATCCCAATTATTAATAGTAAAAAAGAAAAGAAAAGAAAAGAAAAGAAAAGAAAAGAAAAGAAAAAAGAAAAGAAAAGAAAAGAAAAGAAGAAAATGCTTGACATTGCTCCCAAGCACTTCATGGTTGAGCACTGCCAACCATTTCATCATCAACTGCATCTTCATCCCCTAACTCTTAGCTTCTATCTCTTTCTCCATGGTCCAGCCACATTGACCTTCCTTCAGTTCTTCAAGTGTTCTAACCATTTCCAACCTCAAGACCTTATGCTTGCTGTTTCCTCGCCTGGAATGTTCCTCCATTCAGTCCAACATCACTTTGTTTACTTAATTTCTACTCAGGCTTTGGGTGTCAGCTTAAATGTTCCTTCCTCAGAAAAACCTTCCTCAATCCTCCAGATGAGGTCAAGTTGTTCTCTTAAATATTTTCATATTTCCTCATATTTCTCCTTCTTGACACATATCACACTTAGAATTCATTTATTATTTATATAATTGTAAAAGTTACCCATTGCCACAAAAATAGTGCCTGGCAAAACTCAGTGACTTCAAACAGCAATCATATTTTCATGGATTTGCAAATCAGTTAGTTGTGGCAGAATTGTGTGTGTGTGTGTGTGTGTGTGTGTGTGTGTTGGGACAAAGAGCAATACTAAGGAGCTTAGTTCATATATGCTTGAAAATCCAGAGTTTTAGTTCTAGTTCCAGTTCTAGTTCTAGTTCTCTGAGTCTCTTGACTTGAAATCCTAATTTATGTTGTATGTTTTTGCACAAAAAGTATTTACTTTGCCACATTCACCTCTGCTACACCACATGCCATTCACTCCTACCCTTCCAATAGAGTGGCATTGCAATAGAGACTGTGATGGTTAATTTTACGTCAACTTGACTTGGCCATCTGGTGCCCACATACTTAGTCAAACATTATTCTTAGTGGGAGGGTGTTTTTGAGTGAGATTAGCATTTAAATTGGCAGATAGAGTAAAACAGATTGCCTTCTCTGATGTGGAGGCCTCATCCCGCTGAAGACCTGAATAGAACAAAGTTGCTGTTCTTCTCCGGAATAAGAGAGAATTCCTTCTGCCTAAGAGCCTTCAAACTGGGAAATCAGCTTTTTTCTTGCCATCAGAAACTGAAACATCAATTTTTCCTGGGTCTTGAGCCAGGTCTCGGACTGGAACTACACCATCAGCTCTCCTGGTTGTCAGGCATCTGGACTCAGACTGGAATCACATTGTCAACTCTTCTGGGCATCCAGCTTATAGATTCACCCTATAGATCTTAGGACATGTAGGCCAATTTACTAAAATAAGTCCCTCTCTCTCTCTGTCTATAGACACACACACACACACACACACACACACACACACACACACACCTCCTATTGGTTCTGTTTTTCTGGAGATTCCTGACTAATATAATGACCATCTCAGTTTGTGGTGATTCAGAGTTTGGAATATGTGAAGTGTGTAGGATGGATGATGGGTTTTGTTAGTCACATCCTTGGTGAGGGACAGGGACCCAATACAGATGGGCTGGCCATCATTGCTGCAAGTCTGGCCCTGTCTAGTCTTTTTGTGTTAATATCAGGCCTCACAAAAAGCAGGATGCCTGACACAGGGTTGGGCTAAGCACACTGGAAGTGAGTGAAGTTTATCTGGTGGCCTATCCTTCTGGATCTCCTCTCACCAATTTTTCTCTGCATGTGTATTGCCTGAAACACTTAAGAAGAGAGAGAGAGTTCTGGAAGACAGGAAATCCTTGAAAATCTCAGGAATAATCACTTAAAGTAGATTCTGGTATTGTGGCATGTTCGTGGACAAAGGGCATGCTTTGGGAAGCAGGGTCTTCCTCCAGGCCACACAGAAGGCAGGTCTTGTGCTCCAGGTTTGTCATTGTGGATATGGATGACCTTGAGCCACACACGGTTCCCTCAACTTAGCTGTTCGTTTGAATGACCTGGTCTTATATAAAAATATACCAATGGCTTGAAAAAGAAGAAAGAACCTTCCTGAAGCTGCAGCTGTCAGGAAGGGTCATGTTTTCTGTACCCTGGCAGGATATTGATCTGGAACTCTTGCAAAACTCCCAACAATTTAGTCTTAAATTGCTCTGAAGTGGGAGCACCGGGGTGGCTCAGTCCATTAGGTGTCCAACTTTTGATTTCAGTTGGTGAGATTCAGTCCCCCATCAGGCTCTGTGCTGACAACATGGAGCCTGCTTGGGATTCTCTCTCTCCCTCTCTCTCTGCCCCTCCCCATGCTCTCTCAAAACAAATATAAATAAATAAATAAATAAATAAATAAATAAATATTTTTAAAACATTGATCTAAAGTGAAATTCTATATTCCCTATCTTTGGCTTTACTTTCTTCTAGTCAATATTTATTCTACCATTTCCAGGATGAAGATTATTCTCTTTAGTGGAAAAGACATGGTAACTAAAACTAGCTCTGTGCTCTCATAAGGTAGAGTAGAAAAAGGAAGATTATACTAACAATAGTAGAGTTGGGTTCTGGTCCCACTTAACCACTAACTTCTCAGCTCTTTGACCTTCTTAAGGCACATAAACTCACTGCACACCATGCATAAACTGTGCACCAGCAAGGGAAGGGCAGAGCCAGGGAGAGAGAGAGAATCCCAAGCAGGCTCTGCACTGTCAGCACAGAGCCCGATGCCAGGCTGAAACTCACCAACCATTTGATCATGACCTGAGCCAAAGTCAAGAGTCAGATGCTTAACCAACTGATTCACCCAGACACCCCAGCAGCTGAGGCTTTTATCCGGCAATGTCCAACATCCTCTTCCTTTCATTTCTCCCACAGTTCCCACAAGATAGTGTTCAGCCCTGGTAGAGAGAATTAAAGCCAGTGCAACCATTCCCACATGATCTATCCCATCTTTCAAAAGTTGAAAGAGATTGAGGCAAAACTCACACAGGTTGGATTTTCAGCAGTCTCCCCCATTGCTTCTTCAGTGTAGAGGGAAATTTCAACACTTTAATACTTCATGTGAACACAACCATGGCAAGATCCACATCCACATCCAGCTTTTTGTTGGGATTTCTCTGTGCTAATCGATGAACTCTGTGCACAATTTAGCGTTGTCCAGCCTCATTCAGCAAGCACAGTCAGCCCGGTGCTAATAATGCCCTTGACGGCACTTCTGTAGCATGCTTCCATTGCCTCTTAAGCCGTTACCCCTCTTCTTCATTCTGGAGCCCCAGTTGCTTATGATTACTGTCATTGTCCAGAGAAGCACAAGAACTTTGCCTGGAGGGAAGAAAGAAAGAACAAAGTGTGCAGTGCTAAAGGAAAGGGGGGAGGGAGTGAAGGAGAAAACTGAAAGAGAGCAGAGGTTTGGCTGGAGCTAATGCTCTGGGGGCGGTGGCTAACAAACTCCCTGAGCCCGCGAGCAATGGCAACAAAGGAAGAAAGTGCAGCCAGCTGGCTAAGTGGCCCTAGAAATCAAGAAAACTCTGGACCCATTGGTACTCAAGAGTGACCTTTAAGGTAAAGAAAAGAGAAAGGACCTTCCATCAGCCAGGCCTAATGAAAGAGTAACAGCCTCTGTTTAACAGATGGAGGGAAGAGAGTGAAAAACTCTGGACATCAATCTCCAGGGTGTGGATGAAGAAGACAGCCAATCCTAGAGGAGCAGAACAGGTCAGGAACTACACGGAAGTCCATGTGGACAGCTCAGAAATGTTGCCTTTGGGTGGAGAAGGGATTAAACAGACCCAGTAGCTCTGAAGCTCTGTAGAGGTAGAAGTGATAAATCTTTGCAGAGTTTGGTCGAGTCCATTCATGTTTTCCAGATAAGTGAGTAAGGGAGAGATTGGTGCTAAGACAGTACAGAATGTCCAAGGGGGTCTTCCATTTCTTTGTCTTAGAGTCTCAAAATAAATATTAATGACATTTGAAGTGAGCCTGAAGTTACCCTGGTTTGAGCTTTGTTTAGTCCAAGGACAAATATTTGAACGAGCTTACACCAGAACATTGAACTGGAAATACTTCTGTCTATTTCAGATTTAAAACCACCCTCAGAATTAGCATGTTTAGCAGGAGAAGGAGGTGGTCAGGGGTAGTAACTCTTTTCTTTGGGTCTGATGCAGCCTTCACCTCTGCAGAAAAAATAATTGCTTCCCTTACAACGCCTCCCATTTAAAATCTAAGATCTGATGAGAATAGAGGCCATCTATAGCTTCCTATACTACTCAAGAAAAAGAGAGGCAGAAACCCCTATCCCCTAGTCAAGGTGTGAGGTTAGACAGAAGTCTTGGAAAACGGCCCAGATGGACTGTGGCATGATGAGAGAGACTTGCAGATAATGCGGGATATTTATAGGCATTCTTTCCAGAGGGGCTGCCTTCCCAGGCTCTGCCCCCTCTGACTTTGAGAGTGAGGTAAGTCCCATTCTCCACTCTAATCAAGTACTATAATCTTCCCATTAGTCTAGCACTTCTCAAAACTCTGGAGAAGCCTGTGACATGATATCTGTGTCTTGGGTGACCAGAAGTACCACCATTTTTCCCAGAAGCTGGATGGACCTAAGGAATAAAAGCAAATCCCTCTGTGAGCTCTCTCATAGCCACACAAATATTTTACATGTGAAATCAGATTAAAAATTTAAAAACATGGCTGCTTTGAAAAAAAAATACTTTTCAAAAGGACAGTCCTTCTGTGTTATGCTGGGGAAGGTGCAATGAAGGTAAGAGGCTGTCTGACATATATGAGTCTTGGTTGGAAGAGGTTAGGGGCTGATTGAAGGGAAAGCAAGCTTCTCTTGGGGCTTGTAAACAATATGAATTTACTCCACAAATCTTGGATACAGCAACTACTCATTTCTTTATTTCTCTAAATGAACTTACATCTGACTCAGCCTCCTAAATCAGCTTAGCTTCAAATCCTTTTGGGTCATTAAAAAAACAAAAACCAGGATTTATATGATCCAAGAAACAGGAAGTACCTCCTGCCTTCAGTACCTGCTGGTCATCAGGTTGATGCTCAGAGTCCAAGCCAGTGCGGTCCCTTCCAAGACTGCTCCAGTCCCCCTCCCCCAAGCCAAGAAAGAAGCCCCAAGAACCCTTCATAGTTCTGAAGTACATGAACTTCTTGTTCATTCTGTCCAAGGTCCTGCCACCGCCTGCCACTGTGTACAGGCAGAGCACGGGTCTTCACTCCCAAGGATCCCAAACACCCCTCCTTTTTCCACTCTAGGCATCTTCTCTTGGTTTAGGCAACCCCTCCCTTCAACCTGAGAGATCCCACTCTGGGATAAGCCAACTCCTCCCCTGCACAAGCCCATGCTTGTTTCTCCCCTGGGGCAAGAGAAGTCCAGCTCTCCAGAGCACAGAGTCCTGACTGTCCTCAAAGGAGGTGGGAAATACCACTCATTCTTTCAGAAGACTCCTCTAGGCTGGGAAACAACAGGGAATGAATTCCTCAGTCAGGCTGTACAGCCATGCACTGTATAAGGGAACTGCCTACTCCTGCCCCAGCAGTGATTTCCTGGCCTCCTTGTGCCTATAATTTGGGGAGGGAAGGAAGCCTGGGGTCTCAGCTCTATTCTCCTCATGTTCATTACACAAAGTCACTGACCCAAAGAAGCAGGGAAGGCTGGATGCAGTCAGGACCCTTCTCCCAAGCCCTGGGAGAATGCCTTTGCTGGGAGGAGGTGCCTTTTCCTAATTCACACAAAAGCACTGTGTAGGCAGACAGGGAGCAGCCCTGGACCCATAAGTCTGTATGGCCCTCAGGTGTCAGGGGCTGACTGCCCTGGACAATGTAGAAGAACTCCCCAGGGCTCTGTGAGATTTAGACTTAGCACAGGAGTTTCACCAGGAAAGAAGAAATGGGAAGAGACCTGCCCAGCCCAGTAGTCTGACAGGATGGGAGAGAGCCAACATGCTTGAAGGATGTCACCCACCCCAGCCATCTCTGTGGTAGGTCAGGCCAGGCCAAAAGAGAGCACTTCTCCCTTGGATTGTCTCTTCCTGGAAAGCTTTTCTCCAGCTGGGCCAGCGTGCTCAGCATGCTTGGAAAACCCTGAAATAGGAACTGAGAAACCTGGGTTGTTATCTCCTTCAACCAACTTTGGAAAACAATTTTTCTTCTCCAGTCCTCAGTTTCCCCATCTCTAGAGTACCAAGTCCCACACAGAGTAGTTGGACAATCACATGAAACAAGATGGATAAAATCGATATGAAAAATACAAAGAAGTACACAAACACAAAATAACAGAGTGGCGCTGTTATGTTTAAGGGTCCTGTCCTCTTCTTTCACTCTGATCTTTGCTCCTGTTAATAGGTCCGACACAAAGAGAGAGTGAAGGCATCCATAAAAAAGCTATAGGAACTATTTGTTGATGTGAAACCAGAAGTCCCCCATTTCAGCTTGACAGGAGAATATAAATGAGTTCCTCCACTCTCTCAAAACTCCCAACCCCAGTTTCCAGGAGCTTCAGACAATTTGTCTATTTGGGCTGAGTCTTGTGGTGATCCTTTCCCCATCTGTCTGGAGCCACCCAGGGACAGCAGCCCATGGGGGCTGACCCTCCAGAAGCCTTCATCCTTCCCAGTCACATCTGGGCCATGTGCCCAGCTTGGGGGAGAAAAGGATCTGGGAGAAGGGGTGTTAACACAGGGACCTGGAGGCAAGAAGGAAGGACAGCCAACCATTGGTGCTCCCTCCAGAGAAGACTTGGACTCTAAAAATAGTTTCATGATGTCAACCCCAGAACAAAGGCTTCTTTGGCTTCAGGAGTAAAAAATTTCACTTTGGAATTCGACTGAAGGCTTTGTTACAAATACTTCATATGACAGAACCTATTAATATCTCTACCTAATTGCTCCCAGTTTTGTAATCTCTGTGGCAGAAATTCCAGCCAGGTCAATTAGGGGGAGTGGATTTGCTCTATCGGGGGCCCCCCAGGTTCCTGTAAATCAAGTCCTGTTGGCATTTTACCCAGCTCAGCAGCCTGTTGCTGTAACATGGTCTAAAGTCTCCTTTACCAGCCCAACCTATTGGCTTCTGATGTTGGGGAAGACAACAGGGAATTAGGGAGGGAGACAGAAAGAAATGCACTTCATGTTAAAATGAGGCAGAATCTCAGACAGCAAGCATGTTTTAGTGAATTTGCTTCTGGCTAGATGCAAGGAGTTGCTAAAAGCTCTGGTCCTATGCTTTATAAAATGTATCAATCAAAATCTGCCCACTGGCTTTTCTTAGTGAAGCTCCAGGCCTCAGGTGGGATTGTCAGCCTCTCTCTTCTCCCACAGGAAAACCCAAGATCATCATGAGCAGAAATGATGGAAATTGAGAATTCAGAAAATGGTGGCAGGAGCATTTGACCCATAGCTCTGGCCCAACAGTACACTTCCAGAGAGAAAATTCCTTTGAATTTATATCTGTAAGGGCCTCCACAAATATAAAAGCTTTATTAAAATGAATATGAATCATTTCCTCCATGCACCACAGGTTAGGGCTAGGTGACTGAGGATCATCTAACACCTGTTGTCCCAGTAGTCATCTGAAACAGCTAATATCAGTGAATGTAAATGATATTAAAGTTTAAGAATATTCCCAGAGTTGAGGGGGAAACAGACTACCCCCACCCATACATAGATTCAATGGCAAGTTACACACGAGCAGAGCAGAATGCATGCTCAACCTGGTCAAGCACTGTTCTTTACATGGAGATGGAAATTCTCTTTCAAGATCTTATTCTTCTGTTGGTTTTTGTGTATTTGCTTGCTGACTTAGTTTCTTCTCTAATTAATTATTTTTAATGCATTAACTGACTCATTCATCAAGAAATTTTTGAGGGACTCTTCGATTCCAGCTTCTATACTAAGTGCTAAGAATTCAATGAAGAGCAAAACTGGCAAGAATTCCTATCCCTCTGGTACTTACAGTCCAACTGGGTGGGGACTGGAGAGAGAGCAGAGATCTTCAGAGGATGTGATGAGGTGCTGCATTGTATGTGATGGCTTTTTGCTTTTGGGTTTGACTTTTGTTGTTGCTGTTGATATTGTTGCTGCTGCTGTTGTTATTGCTGTTGCTGCTGCTGTTGTTGTTTGGAAGATGAGCATCTGAAAATGGTGGTTTGGGATATAGTTCTTTAAACTATAAGTTTTACTTGTTTCAATGACATCTCAGACTGTAACTAAAAGCTCCTCTTGGCTGAAACCACTCTAATGATCTAGTCCAAATTGTTTGGAAACGTCAGGAAGATGAGTGCATAAGCTGCTGTCACCAATGTTAAGTCAGAGCTCACAAATAACCGGCCAATGACCTCTGATGCTGCACGCCCATGTGCTATGGTGCTGTCTTCTTTGCCAGACTCTGCAATGGTCCCTGTGGATCATTAGTCTGGTGATTGCCCCGAATAGATGTCTCTTCTTTTGAGTAATGACATTTTCCTGGGGACTGAGCTGTATGTACTCTGGCACCTCACACCAAGAACTTAGGTCTAGAATGAAAGCCAATTAGAGGTGGGGTGGGGGTGGGGTTCTGCATGAGCCCCTTCTAAATGCATTAGTTGCTAAAGTGCAATGAAGCTCCTTATAATCAGGTATGGAAACTGAAGCCTAGTTGAACACTATCTATGGTGTTTTCTACCCAACCTGGGGAACAGCTGCTTCAGAAACAGTCCTGTCCTATGTGGACTTGCTTCTTGGGGCTAGAGCTAAGAAACCATCATTTAATTGGCCTTCCCAATTTAACCTGCCATTAACATCAGTCTTCCTTCTCTTCACCCATCAGAAGCCTTTCCTTGGGGCCTCCCAATTGTCCATCCTCTTTGAGTCTCAGAGCCCAACTTCCAGGTAAGATGCTAGGTCTGGAAAAAGTGGCAGTCTGAGGGAGGGAGCCATGTTGGAACAGTGATTGTTGGGAAATCACTCAGGAATGTGAGGCAGCAGGGGACTAGGCCATCTCCTAAGTTTCTAGCCCAAGGCAACATTTACCCTTCCATCGTCTAGAAACTTGGAGGTGGTTTTCTATTTACCTTCTGGAGAAAATAAGTTCCAAGCCTAGAATTGGCAGGGTTCCTAAAAGCTGTTAATATTCTTCCTTCACCATTTCATAAATTTTCCTCTAATGCATCCCCTTACTAAAGCCAAACAGACGAATTTTATATTCCTCTCTCTCCTTCTCCTTCCTCTTTTTCTTCCTTTCTTCTCTTCTCTTTCTTCTCCTTTCTTCTCACCTCACTCTCCCCCTAGTAGGGGGAATGTGAAGGGCACATGGGCCTCAGACTTTCTGTTTATGCAAAGGAATTATTCTCAAGGCAACAATTTTCCCAACAACAATGTAATTATGAAATATTACCCAAACACATTGGGTATTATTGAATGTGCCATTTCTGGATCCTGGCCAAGAGCTTTGGCAGAAACAGGACTCAAAGGAGGAAAAGAGGGAGAAAAATTATGAACATGTCTCCCCTTCAGTCCTGCTGTTGAATTAAACCACATGTAAGTTTTTCTAGAAGAGTACGCAGAAAGGAACAGCTCCAAAGCACATGTTTCAGAGGAGAGGTCTTGTCTCAGGGATTTTGAAAATTAGTGGCTGAAACAATATAACATGAAGTTCAGGAGCATGTGGAAGTTATTAAGTGCTATTGCCATGTACGGTAAGGGTTGTTAATCAGCACCTTACTACTGGCTACTTAGAGATAGGATTTGAGTAAACACGGAATTGTGCTCAATAACTATACCAGAGATTGTGAGGACCCTGGTCGACAGGGGTAACATTCATCTTCAGAAAAGAGTTGGGGTTAATGAAGTGACAAATCCCTCAGTAAAATAAACCCTAGAGGGAGAGCAGAGCTGAAACCTCATTGACAAGGTTGTAATTGTATATGCCTGGGGCTCAGAGGAGTCTCTGGCATTTCTTCCTGCCTCTAGTATCATGACATCACAAAGAAGCACCCAAAAACTCGGGTGTGTTCAGCCCTCTTGTATTTCAGTCATTCATTCATTTGTTCACTTATAAATGTATTCATAAATGTATTTATAAATTTTTTAACGTTTATTTATTTTTGAGAAAGAGACAGAGAGACAGAGACAGAGTGTGAGCAAGGGAGGGGCAGAGAGAGAGGGAGACACAGAATTGGAAGCAGGCCCCAGGCTCTGAGCTGTCAGCCCCGAGCCCCATGTGGGGCTCGAACCCACAAACTGTGAGATCATGGCCTGAACTAAAGTCGGACGCTTCACTGACTGAGCCACCCAGGTGCCTCATTCATAAATTTATTTAAATTATAGCTATTAACTACTATGAACACATACTATAGATTTTATAAAGATCTGGTCCCTACTCTGAAAAGAATTATTACTTAGTGAAAACAGAAAACTTATAACTACAACAAGCTAAATTAACAACACAAAACAAAAATGAATAAATATATGTGTGTGTGTGTGTGTGTGTGTGTGTGTATAATGCATGTAAGCACATAATAATTCCAACCAGAAATTTCCAGGGACTTTAGAGGAGGAAGGCAAGAGCACTGTCATCCAGGTAAAATGAAAGGCATGGAATATTATTTGGGCTACAGATGGGCGGAAGAGAGGAGAGTCATTGCAGGGCAGATAAACCAGTTTCATAGTGGTGGTGAAACCCTTCCTTTTTTGCTCCATTCATAGGTAAAAGCCATGTAAGAGCTCTGCCATCAAGGACAGGACTGGCCGGATGACCTCGACATTGATGAGAGCTGCCAGAAAGAATGGCCAGAGAAAGTGTTAATCAATCAGTTCAGTGTCCAACTTTGGCTTAGGTCATGATCTCATGGCTCGTGAGTTAGAGACCAGCATCAGGCTCTGTGCTGTCAGCTCACAGCTCAGAACCTGGAGCCTGCTTCAAATTCTGTGTCTCCCTTTCTTTCTGCCCCTCCCCAGCTCACTCTCTCTCTCTCTTTCTCTCTCTCTCAAAAATAAATAAAAGTGTTAGGGGTGCCTGGGTGGCTCAGTCGGTTAAGCGTCTGACTTCGGCTCAGGTCATGATCTCACTGTGAGTTCAAGCCCCGCGTCAGTGTCTGTGCTGACAGCTCAGAGCCTGGAGCCTGTTTCAGATTCTGTGTCTCCCTCTTTCTCTGACCCTCCCCCATTCATGCTCTGTCTCTCTCTGCCTCAAAAATAAATAGAAGTTAAAAAAAGTTTTTTAAATAAATAAAAGTGCTAAAAAAATTTAAAAAAAAAAAAAAAAAAGACTGGCCAGAGATGGTTAAGTTAAAATAAGGCCATTATGGATGCCCTAATCTACTTTGGGTGGCGTCTTTATAAGAAGACATCAGAACACACAGAGACACACCAGAGGAGCACACACACAGAGATGACCATGTAAACAAGCAGCAAGAAGGAGGCCTTCTGTAGGCAAGGAGAAAGACCTCAGGAGAAACAAAATCTGCTGACACTTTGATCTTGGACTTCTGGTCTTTAGAACTGTGAGAAAATAAATTTCTGCTACATAAGCCACCTAGTCTACAGTATTCTTATGGCAACCCTAGCAGACCAAAACATATGACTTATCATTTCATCTGTTAATGTAAATAACATGAATAGATTTTAAAATGTTAATCCATGAATGTATTCCTAGGATAGACTAAAGTTATTTAGAATATATTTTTAATAGATTTTACTTAGGATTTTTACACCTATATTCCCAAGTGAGATTGGTCACAATTTCCTTACTTATATGTTTATTATTTTGTTTTGTTATTAAATATAAAGGGATATTTACAAAATGAATTGAAGATCATTCTGCTTTTCTATATAATGGGAAAAATTGAATAGCATTTAGTAGAATTCACCTAATCCTGTGGGGAGAAAGAAAGATGGGAAAGAATAGATTTTTTTTAAACACTGATTCAGCTTTTATAAAGATTATAGGTATATCCAGTTTCTATATTTCTTTTTGCGACAGTTTTATTAAATATATTTTCTGGTGATTTTTAAGTTTTGTCTAGGATCATTATACAAGAATCAATTGCATTCACAAATAGCAGAAATGTAATGTTGGAAGACTTTTAAAATATACCATAATAACATCACAAAATATTAAGTGCCTAGAAATAAATCTAACAAAATATATGTAAGATTTTAAATGACAGATGATAGATAGACAGATAGATAGATGACAGAGAGAGAGAAAGAAGGGGGTGCAAGCTAGAAGCACTTTCAGGATGGTGGCAATAAGAACCTCTGAAACCTAGTCCATTGGAGAAAAAAATCATAATTAACCTATTCAGAACTCTGGAAATCAACTAAACTTTGCACTAAATCAGAGGATCCTTTAATTCAAGAAAAACAATTGAATCTCAAGAACAATTTCCTGTTCCATGTCATTTTAAATTGCTCTAATCCTATCCATGTCTTCCAGCCCTCCTGTAGCTTTAAAGGCAATAGTCTCACAAGTATGCTGACTGTGAAAACCAGAAGCCTAGAAGTCACCAGAACTAATTTGGAGCTCCTCAAAAGCCCCATCCTCAGAGAATTGTCATCATTTGATATTTCTGGCAGTTTACTGAAAAGCTCTTTTTTCAGAAATTGTCTTTATTTGCATCAGAGCTCTCTGTGTGCGAATAGCCTTATCCAGGACATTTGTCAAAAACAGTCAGTGACAATTGTTCAAAATTGCAGCTTCTTAAGGCAGTGTTACCAGTCGTGAGTAATAATAAGCAAATGAAAAATTTTAAATAAATATTGAAGAATTAGATGTCTACAGAGGGCTTTGAAAAGATCCAACAAATTCCTAGAGTTTAGAAAGCCACATGCATATATAGGACTGTACATAAGCCCAGGAAAGGCTGGAGAACGCCCTAATCTCTCACCTCTGGTTGACTTTGAAGTTCTGTGAAAGCAGGAAGAAAAAGCTAAGGCAAAGTTGTAAACTGCCCATGGGAGCATTGAAATTTGTCCCAAATACACACATAGAGTCCCACAACAAAGGTTGGAGACTAATTGATTTATGGCATTTAAGGAAATCTCTGTCCAATCATTAAATTCTCACTAAACTAACCCAGCCAAGAATTCAGTGACCACATATGATAGAGGGTAAAAGGTTTACAGAATTAGTCCAGGCAAGTCACTAAACAAACAGAAACAACAAATACTAACAATAACCAAACAATAACCAAGTGTTGGAAGGGGAGTGAACTTGAATTCCAAAGTTACTACATTACTTTATTTAAAATACCCAGTTTTCAACAACAAAACACAAGATATGTAAATAAACAGAAAAGTATAGGCCATAAACAGGAGAGGCAGTCAATAGAAATTGTCCTTGATGGGCCCCAAACATGAGACTTAATAGACAAAGACTTTAAATCAGCTATTATAAATATGTTTTAAAAACTTCAAAAACCACATTTAAAGTAAAAGGAAAGTATGAGAATACTCTCATCAAATAGAAATTACCAATAAACAATTAGAAAATGTTTTAAAAACCAAATAGAAATTCCGGAGTTGAAAAGTAAAACAACTGAATAACAAAAATGGAAAAATTCATTAGAGGGACTCAGAGCGGATCTGAACTGGCAGATGAAAGAATCAGTAAACCTGAAGATAGATTAAGATTATCCAGTCTAAGGAAAAGAAGAAGAAGAAGAAGAAGAAGAAGAAGAAGAAGAAGGGGAGGGAGAGGGAGAGGGAGAAAGAGAAGAAGAAGAAGGAGAAGGGGAAGGGAAAGGGGAAGGGGAAGGGGAAGGAAAAGGGGAAGGGGAAGAAGGAGAAGAAGGGGAAGAAAGAGGAGAATGAGGAGGAGGAGGAAGAGGAGGAGGAAAAGGAGAAGAAGAAGATGATGATGATGATGGAGGAGAAGAAAAATGAACAGAATCTTACAAGCCTGTGGGACCCTCTCAAGTGTACCAACCTACATATTATGGGAATGCCATGAAAGAGACAATGATAGAAAAAAATAATTGAAGAAATAATAGTTTAAAATTTGCCAAATTCAATGAAAAGTATAAAACTGTGTACCCAAGAAGTTTGACAAACTCCAAATGGGATAAATTGTAAGACATCTATACATAGACACATCATAGTCAAATGATTGAAAGATGAACACAAAGAGAAAAGCTTGAAAACAGCAAGAAAAAAGCTATTTGTCATATATAAGGAATTACAAATAAGATTAATAGCTGACTTCTCGTCAGAAGCCATGTAGATTAGAGGCAGTAGGATAAAATATTCAAAGTGCTGAAAGAAGAATGCCAACCAAGAAATCCATATCCAGTAAAAGTATCCTTGAGAAGTTAAGATATTCTCAGATAAACAAAAACTGAGAGATTTTGCCACTAGCAGACCTGCCCTACAAGTATACTTATAGGACACCTTCAGGCTGAAATGAAAGGATATTAGACAATAACTCAAATCCACTTAAAGAAATAAAGAGCATTGGTAAAGGTAACTACATAGGTAAATAAACGTATTTTTGCAATACTTTTCTTCTCATGGCAAATCTAAATGAAACTAGAAAAAAAAAGCAAACTATATCCAAAGCAAGCAGATGGAAGGAAATAATAAAGATAAGAGCAGAAATAAATACAGAATAGAAAAATAATAGAGAAAAATCAATAAAACCAAAGTTGGTTCTTTGAGAAGACCAACAAAATCGACTAATCTTTAACTAGACAAACCAAGATCTTAAAAAAAATAGAAAAAAACTCTAATTAATAAAATGAGGGGGGGAAAGAGGGGACACAACTGCCAAATGAACAAATAAAAAGAATGATAAAGGTATATTATGAACAATTGTATAGCATCAAATTGCATAATCTATATGAAATAGACATAGTCCTAGGTAGACATAAACTACCAAAACTGACTCAAAAGGAATAGAAAATCTGAATCTGAACAAAATGATAGCAAGAAAGGAGATTGAACTACTAATCAAAAACTCCCCACAAAGAAAATCCTAGACCCAGGGGGCACCATTAGTGAATCCATCAAATATTTAAATAGACCAATTTTTTTATGTTTATTGACCTTGTATTGGGTACAGTTTCTTAGATATGACACCAATAGCACAAGTGACAAAAGAAAAAATAGATAAATTAGGCTTTACAAAAGTGAATATATTTGTGCTTCAAAAAAAACTTGAACTAGTAAACCAGCATTCATAGCAGCATTATTCATAACAATAAAAATAGTAACAACGTAAGTGTCCATCAACTGATGAATTGATAAACAAAATGTGGTATATTCATACAATGGAATATTATTCGTCCATAAAAAAGAATGGACTAATACATCATGGATGAACCTTAAAAACATTATTCTAAAGTAAAAGATGCCAGACACGAAAGGCCACATAGTGAAAAACTCCATTGATATAAAATGTCCAGAATAAGCAAATCTATACAGACAGCAAATAAATCGGAAGTTGCCGGGGACTGGAAACAGGGTAGGGAGAGGGAGAGTTGGGGAGTGACCACTTATGTGTATGGGATTTCTTTTGGGGGTGATGTGAATGTTCTAGAATTGGTAGTGGTGGCCACACAGCTCTGGAAACATAAACTACTGAATTGCACATGTTAAAAGGATGAGTTACATGGTATGTGAATTATATGTCTAATGTTTTAAAAAAACAGAAAAACATTAAAGACATGGGTATATGAAGACAAACATAATGACCATGGCTTATAAAATCAGTATGTTAAACATAATAATTTCGCTCAAATTATTTTATAGAGTCAATAAAATACCAGCCTAAATCTTAATGTTTTTTTAAAAATTTTTAATGTCTATTTCTTTTTTATAAAGAGAGATAGAGAAAGAGAACGACAGTGTGCAAACAGGGGAGGAGCAGAGAGAGGGAGACACAGAATCTGAGGCAGTCTCAGGCTCTGAGCTGTCAGCACAAAGCCCGATGTGGGGCTTGAACCCGTGAACTGTGAGATCATGACCTGAGCTAAGTCGGTCGCCCAACCCACTGAGCCACCCAGGCACTCCTCAATGTTGTTTTTTTTTAATGGACTTAAAAATCTAATTCTAAATATTATATGGAAGAACTTGCAGTCAAGAATAGTCAAGGGTATTTTAAAGAATGAAGTGAAGATGGAGGATTGCTCTACAGCTGTGAAAACTTATTTTCAACTATATAGCCCTCAGAAGCTAGGAAAGGATAAATAAAATGGGTCAAATTCTTGAAGAGAGAATCTGAGAAAAGGAAAGCCAAATAATTAATCAATATATGAAAAATTCCCAACCACACCAGTAATCCAGAAAATAAAAATTCAAACCACAGTGAAATACCATTATATACTTACAAAATTGCAAAGATTAATATCTGACCATATGGTATGAATTGGCAGTAATATGGAATGATGGGAATTCATACCCTGCTTTCAGGAGCTTAATTTGCACAGCCACTTTACAGCTTGATTTACCACTCTACAGTCAAGTTGAAGATGTGCATACTCTGCAACCCAGCTATTACATTTCTATGAATATAGAAGAAGAATTGCAAAATATTTTTAACAGCACTATTTGTAATAGGGAAAACTGGATATAATCTACATTTGCATCGATAGGGAGATTCCTGTCTTGTTTGCTTAGACTAGTGTCAGACACATGGTATTGCTCAATAAATATTTGTTGAATCAATAAATCAGTGCAAAAGTTAGGCAAGCTTGCAGAAAGACATTCCCAAAGACACTCCATTTATCAGAAATCTAAGTTGGGAAAAGAACTTTTGGTAGAACTTTCAGCATTGTCTCTCGGGCTAGTCTAGTCTGGGATTCACCTCCTCAAGGTCCAGGAGTTTGTGGTTTATCTCAACAAATCAAAGTAAAAGGAAAGTGAAGGGAAAGGAAAAGAGTGAAAGGAAAGAGTCTTTCACTCCTCATTTTTCTGCTTCATTTTACTTCTACCAAAAAGAGCCTTTGCAGCCTCCTGGAAAAAGAATGTTGTCCCAAAACAGTAGCCCTTATCACCTATGGGGAAAAATATTTTTCACCAAAACATATCCTCACCAAATTAACATGTTTTCTAAAATTTAACCTAATTATATATATTCTTTTTTATGGAAGTATACTTAACATACAGTGTTATATTAGTTTCAAGTGTACAACGTAATGACTCAACAATTGTATTCATTACTCAGTGCTCACCATGATAAGTGCAGTCACTATCTGTCACCAACAATCCTATTACAATCTTACTGACTATATTCCTCATGCTGTACTTTTAATCTCCCTAACTTATTTATTGTATAACTGGAAGTTTGTACCTCTTAATCCCCTTTACTGATTTCACCCTCCCGCTATCCACTTCCCCTCTGGCAACCACTAATTTTCTCTGTATTTAAGAGTCTGGTTTTTTGTTTGCTTGCCTCTGTTTCTGTGGCTGTTTGTTTTGTTTCTTAGGCTCTGCATATGAGTGAAATCATATGGTATTTGTCTTTCTCTGGCTTCTTAATTATGCCATCAGGTGTCAGTACTACTGATGCCATATTTGTCAACAAGTCTGAATGAATTATGTGAGATGCTGATAGTTGGAGCCTTGGGGCTCTGCAGATTCCAAGTCCAATCAGAAAACTTCAGTGGGAATATCAATGCTAGAAGACCTCCCTGACCCATTCCTTCAGGATGATTAACTGTAATTAGCTGCATAAAATATCTGATCCCAGTGTCTCAAACTGGGTGTAGAGAGAAGCTATCTGATGAAATTCAAACCATTTATAAATGATCACCATGAGCTATCTTCCTACAAAGGATTCTTTCTGTGGGAAATCACATTGATAGTCAGAAAGCTTGGCTCTGTTATAAGCAGGTTATCCAGGAATTCTTCATATGAAGGAATTGGCTAGAAGCTCTGTTTGGTGGTCTAGATCTAATCTTGAGATTGCGAATAAGGAGAGGAATGGAGTATGTGCCAGGCTAGTCAAGGGAAGTGAGCAAGAAGTCTGGGACAATCAATCATCCCTATTTCTTGCTCAGGGATCATATCTGGGATAGAATATTTGGGTTTTTTCCTGCCTCTCTCCAGATAGCTCCTGATTGTGGCTGACTATAGCTTCTGTTGCATCAATCATAAATCTAAGCCAGTTAATTGCAAATCGCTGGTGACCAGACATTATGGTTTCTGACTCGATGTATCTCTGAATTGTCTCCATTGTTTCTCAAAGTCTTTACTCAAATAGTCTTACTACAACTACAAAGGTATTACAGATATTCAATGAATTGTTGAAGGGGACTAGCCAAGAAAACTTGTCTGGTTTCTCATTTCAGATTTAACAACCAGGGTCATTCTTCTTGAACTACTAAAAAGGAAACATCTCGAATCTTGCCTATTATTTTCAGTCAGATGTAGATGAGACCTTACTTATAACACAATTAAGAATGCATACAGAATGCTTCTTAATAATGCTCTTTTTTGCACCTACTTTATTAGCACTTTTTCCCACTAACATTGGCACAGTAGGAGCCATGGAATTTGAATCAGACAGACCAATGCAGCACTACCAGAATAAAAGCTATCTACAGAGTATCTGAGCTCCCACTATTTTTTAAGTACTTTAATTTTTTTCAAAGTTTTATTTTCAAGCAATCTCCACACCCAACGTGGGGCTTGAATTCACAGTCCCATGATCAGTTGTCCCATGGTCCACCAACTGCGCCAGCCAGGTGCCCCAGTTACTTCAGATAATTTATCTCTAATCCACACATCAATACAACATAGGTTCTCCATCCCCATTACCCCAGGAAAGGAAATGAGCTCAGAAAGATTAATTTACCCATGGTCATGCAACTACTAAGTAGAATTACAATCCAAATCTAAGTCTGTCTTTCTCTAAAACTCATTGCATTAAGCATAGCATTTTTCAAAATGGCAGTTATAGTATCTCTTTTTTAAAAATATATTGTGCTCTTTTTTTTTAAGTTTGTTTATTTAGAGAAAGAGAGAGAGAGAGAAAGAGAGAGAGGGAGGGAGGGGCAGAAAGAGAGGGAGAGAGAGAGAATCCCAGGCAGACTCCCCACCATCAACACAGAGCCTGATGCAGGACTTGAAGTCATGAACCATAAGATCATTACCTGAGCTGAAGTCAGACGCTTAACCAACTGAACCACCCAGGTGCCTCTCATAGTCTCCTTTTGAAGAAACTAAACCCACTCCACCCGTGTGGGGAGTAAATCTTATATGCTTTCTTGTATGTGTTGCCCTGCTGTGAACAGGTTTTTGGTGTCTTTGGACAAGCTGATTGGAGCAAAGGTGAGCTCTTGCCCCCTAGGTTGACCAGACTGGCCAGTCTATAGGTTGAACAAGGGTCTATGAGCAAAGATCATTGCCCAGGAAGGATAATGATTCTTTTGACCCAATAAAATTCTCTTTCTCTTGGACTTCAACAGGAGATACACAGAGAGTCAATAGCTAGGTTTGGAGGAGGAGGAAGGGCACTTAAAAACACACAGAAAGAAGACAGGCCATGGGGGCCAAGAGAATGCAGAGTAAGCCAAAGATCTGAGACAACAAAATAAAACACATGTGGAGAATAGAGGATGAGATAATCAGAGTTGGTAGTCACCTGCATGCTAAAAGCAGTGACTAAGACACATGAGTCACTATAATAATTGTAAGGGACCAAAAAATGTCAAGGTGGAAATGGGTGAAAATAACTTAGCAACTACAGCTGCATTTTTCCAGTTCCCAAACTAAGCTCCTGTGTCTTTGAGACCAGTTATGCAGTTCTGTGTAGGGATATTGTGACATTTCTGCCTCCCTTATTGCATACATATCCTTGCTCTAAGTCTCCATTCCTTGAAGTCACCGAGAGATCAAAGGAGGTAAATACATGTGCGTGACCTCTTTGCCTTACATCTTGCTCTTCTCCATGTTGAGCAACTGGAAAGTTGTCTCCTGCTCTCGCTGTATCCTGGCCAGGGGAGCAGTACCTCTCCTAAGCTGGCTGAGTCCTGAGCCCTCATTGGCACCTCTCCTCTCTCAGAGGAGACCTCTGGTCGTAACCTTTGAAAGGCAGACCCATAGAATGTTCACATAATACATAGACAGCCTTAACACAGTGCTGAAAGATTTAACTAATGGAAAAGGGATAAGATGGCTCCACTTTATGCTTTTTGTTTCTTTCTGGGATTGTGGGCACCTGCTCCCCTGGGGTTACTGAAGTTGTGTGCTTCAGGAATACATGTTCAGCGCATTTTTCCTGAATGTATTGCTGTACTTGAAGGTCTAGTTGCTCACTAAGTGTTCCTTGCTACTCTGATGTAGCCAAAATTAAGGAGAGGATTTCCTAATCAGGAATAAGGTTGAGAGAAGGGTCCAAAACTCCACTTGAGACCCAGGGGGAAAAAAGAGAGTTTATTAAAGAATATGCACATGCTCCTCCTAACAGCTTTGGGATCTGCCTCAGAAAGAGATGAAGAATCCTCATTTGCCCTGACTTGAGTCAGAAAAGTCTGCCAGCAGCATGCTCTGGCACAAAGGACCAGGCACGTGGTTCAAACTTTCTTTGAACATCAAAGAGCCCATGGTCTTCTGGGTGACCTTGGAAAAAGGAAAGGGAAACAGGGAAGCTTAGACCCCGTGTTGATAGTATAAAGATCAAAAGGGACCCAATGGGACATAATGCTTCCCTTTATCTCCTGACTCCAAGAGTGTTCAAACTGCCCGCCATGCCCTGAAGCTGGGGAATTAGGAAGGAATTGAAGTGTCTTTCTTCATTTAGGGAGACAGAATAATGCAGAAATTATACCTCATCCTAAGAAAAGCCTCCTGAGGGATTTTCACTTTCCCTGGCCAGGGCACAGCTTTTTCTTCTGAGAAGTTTCACTCCATAATCACATCTGCTTGCCCCCTTCTCCAGTACCCCTGTCTCCCTTCCCCAGTACCCCTGTTGCTTTGATTCTGTTGGGACTTAGTCCCTAGCACAGTGCATGGCCTAGAGATGGCACTAATGAGTATTTACAGAACAAAAGAGTAATACAGGAATGAATGAGTGTCAAATGTCTTGTTAGAGGGGCAATTTAGTAACAATCATTCTGCTTTCAGCATTTCACCCTTTTGCCCAACGTCAGTGAATATATGCCATATACCAACTGTGTGCTTGTGCTTATGGGGAGGCAAGAAAAGCTTTAGACACAGAACCTGTACTCAGGAGCCCTCAGTTTACCTAAAGAGACAACATATGGACCCAATCACAGAAACGTGTGTGGATTCTCAAACTATCACTGAGGGAGCACTGGTTAAAACTGTTTCCCAAGGCCCACTTCTCAGGGTTCCTGATTCAGATAGGACCCCAAAATTTAAAATTTGAGCCAGCTCTTCATATAACTCAGAGGTTGCTATAAAGGAGTCCACTCTTAGAGAAGTACTTACTTATAGGGAAAAACAGATTAATTAAGCAGGCATTGAAGACCTTGCCTGGTCTTTTCAGTGAAATATCCCATTAGTCTTGAAAACTTCTGCAGCCTCCCTTCTGCCCCCACTCCATATCTCACTGGTGACTCAGAGCTCTAGGACTCATGCATGGCCCACTTAGGTCTCAGGGAAGGTATTTCTGGTAAACTGACAGAAGGCTCAGTGAAGTTCATTGCACGGGAGCTAAGTATGATCCTGGGAGAATAAAACCCATCTCTTTCCTCACACCCCAGCTTTAGTTCTTGCTGGATGTCCTAAGGGAAGAAGGAACCAGGTACAATGGTCTGGGTTGTCAGAAATGAGGTGTGCTGTGAGGATGGGCTCTGGAAGGTGGACCTCTACCCCACTGTTCTCTTCTGAGTCTCATGGAGAGTAGGGAGTCTGTCAATACCAACTCAAAGAACCTTTCCACAAAAGCTGTATAATCATTAGGGAATAAGCAGCATGCCCTCAGAATGCTCAACACCGAAAGAGACATCCTACTCCCACCCTGCCCAGGTCATAACACAACAGCCTGTGGTGGCAGAAGCACCATGAGGCGGGGTGTAGAGAAACCATGCAGGGGAAGTACACTCATTCTTGAGCACTTTCGAGACAGCCCTGAGAACCCCCCAAAACACATGAGGGCAGGTGCTATGAGATTGCAGAGTCTTCAGTGGAGCTAATGCCATTAAATTTGCCATTATGTTATCCCCCAATGAACAAATTCCCAAATATCTCTCAAATCTACCTACACTTCTTTATCTTTTCATGACTACTCAAATGATGTCACATTTGCTCTTCCTTTCATTTCTTCACTCTCTATTCTACTCATGGTACTGCAGCCATAATTATTTTTTTACATTGTAAATCTGATACTTTACTTCCCTTCTTAAAACCATTCAGTAGTTCCCCCATTACCTACAGGATAAAGCCCAGACTCCTACAGATCCTTCAGAGCTTGACTCAAGAATGAGGTTCACCAAGAAACTGATTCTGACTTCCTTAGGTAGAATGGACAACTTCCACATTGGCCTCTGCTATATTTTGTACCTTATTTAATTAAAGTATCACATTTTATGGAGTTTATTTATTTACCTGATTCTCTTAGATTGGAATCTCCTTGAAGACAGAGATTGTATCTCTTATTCATCTCTTCTACTAGTGCCTAACATAGTGCTGGGTGAACACTATGAATTTAATCAATGCTTGATTCATTCATTTGTTAATACCCTCATATGAACCCTATTGAGAACTACTTTTTCCTTGTACCTTAATATGTTCTCATCCCCACCATTGAATCTTTGCTTCTGTTCTTCCTATTGCCTGAAATAGCCTCTTATTCTTTCTTATTCCTTTTAAAATTTCTTTAAACATTTTCTGTAACCAAGAATTCAATACATCAAATCCTTAACAGAATAATTCTGCAATTTGTTGTTTCTGTTGACTCTTGCTCACAGTGGCTTATTTCCTTATGTGGTTTGTAGTTTGGGTTTATGAACTCATGTTTGGTAAGATGCTCTAAGACACTACCAATCAAGAACACTTTCAGTTAATTTTGTAGTTTGAAGTTTCTTGCATAATGCAGGTAGTATAAATTTAAACCCAACACTATATGAGTAGACCTACTTATAGTAACAAATTCATAGTGGAGATACTTTTCTTTTTTCCCCCAGAGCCCAACCTGATGAAACAAGTTTCCCTGTCTGTTTTTCTTTGCCAGGGACCACATTCTCTTAATCCATATTTTCCCTGGGGATCCTATTGATGTGTGAGTGTTGTCTCAGTTCTATCTTCTCACCTTGTATGGGCTTGAGATCATAAGATTCACAAAAGGAATTAAACTCCAAAATTCTAGATTAGAGATAGGCAAAGTATGGCCCATGGCCTAGTTCCAGCTTACTGCAAGTGAAATCCTCCTACACCCCTTTGTTTATGTATTGTCTATAGCCGCATTCATTCTACAAAGGCAGAGTTGAGTAGTTGCAACAGAGACCACGTGGTCTTAAAAAGCCAAGAATATTTACTGTCTGGCCCTTTACAGAAAATGTTTGCTAATCCCTGATCTAGACAAACAAGACTGCCAAAGGCATCAGCAACTTTCTGTTTTTAGCCTCTAGGAATTACTGTCACCTTTTCGCAAACTCAGTGATACACTTCAAAAGAATTTTGCATCCAGCAAGGTTAGCTATATTGTATGGGAGATTTTCTAGGACATCTAGTTTACCACGTTGCCATAAGCCAATGTTAGCCTCTTCTTTCTTATTAGCCTTTCAAAATCCTAATCACTTTTTGAGGTCCAAAACAGAAACTTTCTCCTTCAAGGAAGGCTTCCCCAGAGATTTCAATTCTTGATATTAAATGTATCTCTAAGCTTCTAATGTGCTTGTCATCTATAACATATGGCTCAGTAATTTATTGTAGGAGTGTCTCTGTTTGTTTGTATGTGTTTAATTACCCTCCAGTTGCACTGAACAGAAAATTATTTTCGTTTGTGAGGTCGCCAGCATCTTAAGAACAATGCTTACCATTTAGATCAAGACCTACTATTTTGGGTATAGAAAACTGAAACAATCTTGAGATGCTACAGAGCTCTAAATCTGGTAGATTAGAAAAGAAATTTGGCAGTAGAGCATATAGTAGGGGGTAGTAACAACTGTTCAGGTCTTGGGTTTACAAAACTGAGTTCAGGGGCACCTGGGTGGTTCAGTCGGTTGAGCATCCAGTTTTGGCTCAGGTCACAATCTCACAGTTCGTGAGTTAGAGCTCCATGTCGGGTTCTGTGCAGACAGCTCAGGACCTGGAGCCTGCTTCAGATTCTGTGTCTCCCTCTCTCTCTGCCCCTCCCCTGCTCACTCTCTGTCTCTCAAAAATAAATAAAACATTTAAAAAAAGTTTTTTAAACTGTGTTCAAATCTCGGCTCTGTCACTAGCTATATGATCTCAGGAGATTGTTTCACCTTTCTAAGTTCTGGTTGCTTCACCAATGAAACAGTATCATTCCTGCCTTGGATAATTGAGAGACTTAGAGATAAAGTACATAGTATCTATCACAAATAGGTGATCAGTAGGCCATTATCACATTGTTATAGACAAAACTTGTTTATTGATGATCTTGAGGCCACATTTGAAGATGGCTTTGACTATTCCAATACTCTATGTGCCCAGGAAGGAATGTGACCTGCATTTGTATCCAAATTTGAGAAACTTAGCCAAGGAGCATAGGAAATACAAAAGTGAGGAATTGGAAAGGAGGCATTCCTAGACCTTACCAAAAAAGGCAGATTTTCAACATTTTTAGTCTGACCACAGAAATTCTGCAGGGCTAGAATATAAATAGACTAAAGATTCTAACCAGTCTAATCAACAAAAATTATTTACTGAGATATAACTACAATAACTATCAACAAATGATACTACTACTGTAGATAATATATCTTGGTTTTGTGTTTGGCATTGGCCTCCTGAAGTTCTTTTAGTATCTTGTTCCACCATGCCTAGCAGGCCTGAGTTCTGCCAGCTAGTTTTATTCTTCAGAGAAAAACAAATTTTTTTGTTGCTTTTTCCCTTTCTCTTAGCATTTGTAACAGAGGAATGGAGCCCCAGGCAGGAACTGAAGAGGGAGATAGAATGGTATGAAGTTGCACTACCTACCTTGGCTGGCTTAGACCTATACCTTATGAACTGGTTTGGGGCTTCTAGAAGCCTACTCTAGGAGCTCTGGGTAATGGTTTGGACTGGGGATGGCAGTGGAAGAGATCAGAGATTTATTTATGGACCCAGCCACAGAAGAGGCAAAGGCAGTTTGCTGGTGAGGAAATTGGTCCTTCCAGGCATTGGGCCTTGATTCCCTTGTCAGTACTGACCAGTTGCTGCTGACCTGACCTCTCCAAGGCCTTGCCTTGTGGCTGACACAGCCCCTACCTCACCACACTGCTCCTGCCCTTTCAGGGACTCCTGAGTCCCTTCATGCAGTGTCCTCTTTTACAGGGTAAAAGGGATTCTCACCCTTGTCCTCTGTCCACACCTCTCTTCCCAGTTGCAACCATTTTACTGGTCCACCACTTCTGGCTTATGCAGTCATGGATTTTAAAACCTACTTGTTTGTATTTCTCACAGTGCCAAACACAGGTGTTCTGTAAGCTTTTCTGACTCTTGCAAATCAGTATTTATCACGTTGCTCTGCATCTGAATAGGGAAGTCTCCCCACTTGTGAACATTTAACTTGTATAGGACTCTTTTTCAGGAATGTAATTGTGTACATTTTGATTAAATAAAGTAGCTAAACTAGGCCAATGGTATGTTTTACTGTTATTTAAAATGATCTATAACAAACAACAAATTGATGAAAGATTTGCAATTCAGATTTCTCTAATATACAAAAAGCATTGCAAAATTAAGAGACCAAACACCACCACCAATAACAAAACAGGCAAAGGGCATGAATAGACAATTCATCGGAAAGAAAATAAAAATGGATCTTAAACACAGGAAAGCGTGTTCAACCTCATTCACAATAAGACAAAAGCAACTTAAAACTGTATCCTTTACTGTTTTTCTGCCTTTCAGATAGACACAAGATACAAAATTTTGGTGCCATACCTGTTGCCAACTTTGTGAGCAAGGGTGTAGGGAAATAGGCAAGCTCATGAGCTGCTATTTGGAGTATAACTTGGTACAACTTCTCTAAAGTGTAATTTGGCAATATGTATCAAAATTACAACTGGATACACCTGTGACATAGCAACTTCATTTGCAAGCAATTGTCAAACACATGTATTTGTGAGTATAAACTCACATATACATGAGATGTCATATACCCAAGATTATTCATTCTAGCACTGCTTATAATAGCAAAGTACCGGGGGAAACCTGGATGTTCATCAATAGGGAACATTGTTCAAATGAATTGTGGTACATCTATATACTGGACTACTATGTAGCTATTAAACAAGACATTGGGATGGGTAGTTTTTAGGGCAGCTTTTAAGCTGCTAGTGATATCATGTTAAAGTGGAAAAAAAAGCAAAGTTCAGGATGATATATGACATACAATGTTGTCATCTGCACCAACAAAAGTGGGAGAGGAAAATACATACTTATACGTCTGTATGTATGAAATGTCTCTAAGGACACATGGGAAAGGTAACACTGATTGCCTCTAGAGAGCAACAATGATGTCTGGGGAAGAGGGATTGGATGCAGACTACATACTATTTCATACCATTTGAATTTTGATCATCAAAATAAATACAACATTTTAATCAAGTGCCTCCATTGTTGGTGACCAGTGATGCTTCTAGTGTGCCCGAAGCACAAATCCCTTTGCAAGTAAGATGGCACCCAAAGTTTTGCCAGCTCCATAGTGACTTCCCAAGCAGTAATGGGAACTCAAGCCCAAATATACTCTTTGCATTTCTAGGAGCTCTACACTGCCACTTCTCAGGTGGCTTTAAACCAGTCTGCTTTGTCCTTCTGCTCCCACTCACCCTCTCATCTGCCCATGGTTCCCCCAAGAAGGCCTCTTATAGTAGATCACCTCACCCCTGCCCATTGCTTCTGCCAAGGCAACTCCAGACACTCCCAATATTTCCATTCCCTGGAATGCTGGCTCCTGGAAAGGCAGAAAAGCCAGGAACCCTGCTAGGGGCTGAAGCATCTTGGCCTGACTGTAGAGTCCTGTGGTCCCTCAAATATTTCTATCAGCAGTGAGTACTAACCTCCAGTCCCCTGTCTGTTAAGATCAAACTGATAGCACAAGGCTGAGAGGAAACAGATTCCATAACATCCATCCACCCTCCCCTGTTTTTGGGGGGACAGATGGTGGAGGGGTTCCTTGCTTCTTCATAAATTCTTTCCCTTCAGAAGCAAAACAAATACAGGTATTGGTAGGTAAAGGGGAACAGATATTATTTGTAATACTTGCAGTCAACCAAGAAGTTTTGCTAATTACTACCCTTACAAACACAATTTTGGTCAACTCCTTTTTTGCAAGGATTAGCACATTAAATTCTTCCTTGGCGTTTTCCACTGCACTGATTCTGACCCTTGCTAGCCCAAATCCATGTGAGCTATGGACCTGTACCTTGGTTCCAACCTACACTTTGAGTCTGGATTAGCCTTCCTAAAACCGTTGGATCAGACCACATCTGCAGAATTGAGTGTTCTGATACAGTCATACTTTTCAAAGAACCCTTGAAGTTACAGCCTGTTCAAAGGAGACCTCCTAGGAAATGTATAACACATTCAATAAGGTGTTGTGTACAAGCTATGTGGAAGTCACTGGGTTAAGTAATATGTGGAAGAGAGGCATCCTGGTCCTCAAGGAGCCTGCAGTAGAGAGTATAAAGCTTATATTCTCAGTAGAGAATATAAAACTTTCACACAAAATGGCTGCCATATAAGGCTCAGCAAGCCATGTGACTTAATCTATGTGCAGACAACATACTATAGAAGTTCACAGGAAGGAGAGTTTTCATACAACTGGATGAAGCAATAAAATATAAATTGGGTCATGAGGAAAGGGTTAGCATTTGGACCCATGAAGAAGGAAGAGAAGAGTCTGAATCAATGCAGAGAGTACCTGGAACATGTGGTAGTCTGGCTCCACTGGAGCACAGAGCCAGTTGAAGAGCATGGTGGGGAATGAGCCTGGGGTAACACTCAGGTGGCTGCAGTAAGTATAATTACTACCATTTGCATGGCCTTTCATAATTGCTACAGCTCTTTCCTGTGAATTGTCATTTGACTTTTACAATGACCCTATGACTTAGATATTTTCATGTAAAGAAACTCAGGCTCAATAAGACTTTGACGTAACTCACACAAGGTTACTTAGTGGCAAAAACTGCTTTTAAGCTAGGAATCTACAGAGCACTTTGCATGAGAAGGCACTAAAAATACCATAAATATGTGCTAGTTGGCCCCTTGTTGCCTGAGGCTAATTTAAAAAGATTGTTCTCTTCCATAGTGTTTTAACATTCCCCTTGAGTAAATTATTTTCCAATATTAGTTTGCATTATGAGTCATTTCTTTCCATTTTTTTTTAAATGTGAAATGAGTCATTTGTTAAGGTTAAATTTCTTCAGGTAAGCTCCAGGGTAAACTTAAATGTTGACCCTCTGAAAATAATCCAAATTCTGAATTACTGGTGGGTGAATTACTGTTCCTATAAATCAGGTCCCTGGGCCAGTGTTTCCAGTCTTAGAATTTTCACAGTTGCTTTCTAACTGGCTTTGTGAAGTTCTCAGACTAGTTGGTATGATGAACAGGGAGACCCTTTATCTTCTTCTCCTTTTTTGGTATTTTGGTATAGCTGTTTTGGTTTGGTTTTAATGAGAATTAAAATAATGAAAGTGACTCTGATACATCTTGAAGAGAGAATGAATGGATTTCTCCATTACTTCTATTCTGAAATTTCTTCCCATCTGCTCCCTGTAACTCAGCTGACTCAATAGCGATGGCTTCCTGTGAGATGCCTGTTGTTAAGTAATAGTTTGCTTTTATTGTTTTTTTTGCTCTGATTTCTGTACTCCTATTTGCAGCCAGATCTCTAGTTTTTTTTTTTTTTTTTTTTTTTTTTGTTTTCATTTGCCTCACTTTGTTTGGGGGGCCCGGATGGTTGCTGAGTAAATCACTGCTGTGGAGAGTGTGCTCAGTTCTCAAGGAGGAAACCTAACTTCGCACTGGCACTGCCCTCCCCCATGTCATGGGTGCTCTGCAGTTGCTGGCTACATGAAAGCAGTGATCTTTGCACATGCGAACCGAGAACTTTCTAGAGCTCCAGTAATCTAGGGCTTTCTTCATTTTGTTACATAGATAGAGGCCCTTTGGGGTATAAATGCTTACCAATTCGTCCCCATTCTCCTCACAGGCCCTAGTTGAAAAACGCACAGTTGGTTTTTGCTATTCGCAGTAGTTATGTTCTATAAAGCCTCTGCCAACACAGAATGAATGAGTGTAGAACCATTGCTCCTAGAGAAAATTCAGGGTTAGTCACATTCTCATCAACCTATTAATACATAACCTCATTTGATGCCTGTTTCAATTTAAAGACACCTTTAAAAAAATATTTATTGTTGATTCATTAGTGTAACTCAAGGCCAACAGCAAGATAATTCACTCCTGAATGAAGCTTATCAATCATGTATCTTCTCTGGAGGCACATCACAGCCTTCTTGTGCTTAAGAACACTGGACAGCACTTTGGCCTCACCCTTGTAGGCCATTTTAAACACCAAAAGCACTAACAAAAAGCAAAAAAATGCAAAAAATGTGGCACTAAATCGATCACCAAAAGGACACTTGTTTGAAACGGTATGAAACAAGGTGACAGTGGATCATCAGCTGGGAGCACACTCATTAGAAGACCGAAATGTTCATTGGCATGTCCATGAATGACTGTAAAAGTACCATGAGTGCTGATTTTGGGATTACAGATAAATTTTAGGAAGTACATGAATTCACAAACACAGAATCCACAAATAATGGGGACTAACTGAATATTGAAAACGTGTGTGCATTGGAGGAGTGTGCTTATGGAAAGAACAAAGGATCCTGCCTAAGGAGGGGCAATGTTGGGGCTTCTGTAGAGCCAGATCAAGGCCACTGCTGTCTATATGGTGGCTTTGTGTGAATTAGATAGTGGTGCCCTATCTGGGCAACCTCAACCCTATGGCACGCAGCTTGAGGAACAGACAGAGCAGTGAAGAAAAGAAACTCCTTCCTCCAGAGTATTTATTTTTGCACCAACACACAGGGCTTGGCTGATGGAGCAGACAAGATTCCTGTCTCTTCTCACCCCTTGAGCAATGCGAACTGTAGAGCCAAATGTGGTGGCCTTATAGAAGAATGTGGTGTGGATGGGTCAACCTTGTCTGGAAGCAAACATTAATCCTTCAAACAGACCCTGTCGAGGATCCTCCAAGGGGACCTCTATGTCACTATGTCTACTCTCTGACTCAATCAAAGGCTCCAGGCCTTAGACTTCTTTAAAAGCCCCCGTATTTGTTTCTTAGATCTGTTGTGAGAAATTACCACAAACTGGGTGGCTTAAAACAACAGAAATTGGTTCTCATACAGTTCTGGGGGCTAGAAGTCTAAAGTCAAGAGCCAACACAGATGTGTTCCCTCCATAGGCTCCAGGGAGGAATCCTTTCTTATCTCTTCCAGTTCAGCATTCCGTGGCATTCCCTGACTTGTAGCTCCAGTTGCTGCCTCCATCCTCATGGCCTTCCTCCCTGTGTCTCTCTGTGACCTCTCTTCTTATAAGGGCACCAGTCATTGGATCTAGGGCCCACTCTCATCCTGTATGCACTCATCTTAACTGATCATATCTGCAAAACTTTATATGCAAATAAAGTCACATTCTAAGGTTTCAGGGGACATAAATTTTAGGGAACAACATTCAATCTGCTACTGACTCCATAATTGAAGTCTAGGAAACATAAAAATGAAGACTTTGACAATTATCTGTTGTCCTTTGTCCAGACCTCTAGAATACCTTCCAGGTCTCCACTGCTACACTCCCTCCAGTTACAGAGTCTCTTTGATCTTATGTCCTCTTTGGGCTTAAGGGCTTTGAATCAATGGTAGTAAATGCAAAGAAAGAGAAAGAAAAACAAGTAGCAGCCACAAAAAAACACTAAAAATATTTCACCTTGAAAGCTGATGTAAATATGCACAACCTCCTCAACAATATCTTAAAGTGTCCTGTGACCCACGGGCAAATTCCAGGGGTCACCAATGGTCTGGGCTTTAGAATCACAACCAGAATAAAACAGAAGGTTAGACATTAATGACCCTTTGGCCACAATATTTCCTATGGACTCAGGAGAACTGGTACTGCAAGGCATGCCTTCAAAATACACCGTGTACTCTGACAAATTCTGTAAGTGCCCTTCAGTCCACTCTGAACATCAGAATCTTGACTATGATGATGAAAAAGCCAAGTCAGGTCAGTAGATATTTACCTACAGTCTATCTGCCAATACCTAAAGCCTAAGTCCTTGTAATGTTAACAAAATAATCTCTTGAGAATGACCAACTCCACTGCCTTGTATAACAATTAACAAATACAGTTTACACCAGAGTTTTTTGACTGCTCAGCATCCTTTCTCCCTCCCCCACCCATCCATGTGTCACTTGCACGTGGGGTTAACTCCACATCTGCCTCCAGGTAGATGTGTGAACTGACACATGGCCAGTTAGAGCACGGAATTCTTCTGGTCACAGCAATTAAATGAGAGATGCCTGTCAGAAACAATCAGTGGCAATGAAATGCAATGAGACAGTTTATGGCACTCTGGGGAAAGGACATGAGTTGATCCTGCTGGGTTCGTGGAGCTACTGGCAGCCATATTGTCACTGGAGAATTACTTGGCAGTGAAGCCAAGATGAAGAACAGCAGAGGTGAGAGAAAACTTTAGACTGAGACGTACTGGCATCATTAGAGCCCTGCATCTAACCACACCCAAAGGTGGGAGAGAATATTATACTCTTAGTTCCATGAAGCAGTAAACTCCCTTTTTTGCTAATTTCAGTTGGGTTTTGTGTCACTTGCAGTATCTCAACTGATATGACATGATACAACTAACCATGAAGGTCACATGTATAACTTATCTAGTAGATTCTGACAGCAGGTCTCATTTCCTCCTCACTAGGACAAAAGAAATCATTCTGAACCAGTATGGTGGAGGTCCCCATGATCACCCAGTTGGGTCCTTTTCTCTGGGTCTCACATTGCTCTAATCCTACCATGTCTGGTCTTCTGAGTGGTGTTGATTCTTTATCATCAACTCAGTTTTTGCTCATATGTCAGGGTCTCTAGATTCAACTCCCACCACAACACAGACGGACAGAGAAAATGCAGTGTTTCTAGTTTGCCAATAGCTAATCTGATATTTCCCCTCTGGAGTCTCCACCTACTGATTAACAAGAAAAATATTAACTACATCCAGTTTAAACTTACTCTAATCCAGTCATGTTAAAAGCTTTTTTAGGAAACAGACAGACTCATTTGGCTAAAAATTCTGTTACTAAGATAAAATTTCCCTCCTCCTGCTTCTCCTTATAAAATGTTCTCTGGGTGCATGAAAAGAGGGGCACTTGCTCATCCTATGTCAGCAAGAATTGAGCAGAGACCTCGGGTTTGGTATTCTCAACCTCCTCCAGTGTCTGGATGCTATCCTTTGTCTACCAGAAGGCTGCAGTGTAGATCTCTCTCAGGCTGGTCTTGCTTATCTTTAGCAGAATTAAGTATCTACCTCAGATTGCTTTGGCCCACTACTGGATACAGATGCTGACACTTTGCCTACCCACCATCTGGTTCAGTGCCCTAGAAGTCCAACACCAGCCTTACAGTGGGCCACTTCTGCCTGTCATGGTGTATGCCATGGAAGACCCCTTGGCTGCCAGCCCAGTGTCCACACCACACATGACCAAAGGCAGCCTAAGGAGGTCAGCCCACAGGGGCTTCCAAGGCTACCCTATGTATGCCACAGGTTGACCTTAGCATGGCTGTGCATAGGTTGATGTGTTGCAGACTCTGTTCAGTATGGCCTCCATCCTGCTGGACTCCCCTGCCCCTCACCAGCCCAGGACTGGAGAGGATGGTTCCACAAACATAGGTCCAGGTGCTTCCCAGTTCTCACTCTTTTTTCTCTTCTGTCCACATTCTTCAGGCAGAACACACACCCTGCCTATGCTTCCGAAAATACATAGTCTGGTTTGTATTTTGCTTTTCCTACTTCACACCCACTTTCCCTCTGACTGCAGCTAAGCCTGGCTCTCTTCTATGCTGTGGAGAAATTTCCAAGCTGAGTTGTGCATGCTCAGTTGCTGAAATGTTAAAGGGGGCAGGGTGGGGTGGGTAAAGAGATACGGAAATTTGTTTCTCAGGACAACAGTCTGGCTTGCATAGCCATTTTATTGTCGAAGGATCAGATTCTGGACGTCAATGGCTGAATGTTAAGTTCTTCTTCTTCACATTTCTTGAATAACTCTTCTCATTTCCTCTGTGGCTTCCCACCCCCAAACAGAAGAATGTCTGGGCAGATGAGAGCCGCCCTGTCCAAGAGAGATTCAGGCAGTGGTGGGAATGCTCTACATCTGTGCTCTTCAGGACAGTAGCCACTGGCCAGATGTGGCTGTGGAGCACTTCAAATGCGGCTAGTGGGCCCGAGGAATGGACTTGTCATTTGTCTAATTTCAGGTAGTTTAAACTCAAATCGCCACACATGGCTAGTGACTAGCACAGAACTAGAGTAAAGGTCTCACACTAGGCAAAATAAAATGATAAAATCTGGTGCCCCCCCACCCCGTGCCCCTAGAAAATGGTTATGTAATCTTACAATCTTCATTCCAGTACAAGTGTTCTGTGTGCTGACTTACTTCACACCCAGAACTTTTTGTCTTTGCCCAAAGACATGGTAACTGATGTCTGGTTTTGCAGCCTTGCATGTCTCCCCATCTTCTAAAACGTCCTGCAAGAGGTGTACCCTGTTCCAGAGAAACACATCCTTACCCAAGACCCTTGACTTTCTCATAGAGAAATCTTCCTTGTTTTTGTTTTTTTTTCCAGATTTTTCCCTTAGTGTCAGCTAAGATGTGGCCAACCTCTCAGGCATCTTTAGGAGGAGAGTCAGTGAACAGCAGGAAACAGCTCCATAAAAGCCTCTTCTCCCTGGCTCCAGGAGGTCGTAGGCATGAGTAACCTCCCGGTTCAGCTTATTTTCTTTGGGAAGTGTCTGTCATGTTGGCATCTTCCAGGAGCCCGCCTGCCTGCACCTGGCTGATTGTTGGAGACTCCTGTGTACAATAATGCGCACTGCATCACAAGATAATCCAGGGTAACTGGGAAGGCCTGGGAAGGCAGGAGGACCTCCTGCCTTATACCCCAACTGTGAGCTATCAAACAATGAGGTCATCATGCTGTGCCCTTGGATTCGCCCAGGGGAAAGGGAAAGGAAGAGGAAGAGGAAGAGAAAAGCACCCCCCAGTGCAGTCTGGAGTGTGGCTCACAGAAGTGGTCACTGCCAATAGCGCTCCGGTTTGAGGAGGAATAACTGGCAATGACAATGAGAAAAACCGACATCTGTACAGCTTTCCAGCACTTTCTCATGCAGTATCTCACTTCAGTCCTTTAAAGCAAACAGCTTTATTAACATCTTTGATTGTGGAAAGAGGAAGCCGAGCCTCTGCAGAGGCCAGTGTCCTGTTTGAAGTCACATGTCAGGAACTGATGGGGCAGGGCGACTATCTCCAGAGCCCAGGATGGCACAGGGCTGGGGACAGGAACAGCCACAAAGGTAAGGCTGCCAGGCATAATATGTTGGAGAGATGAGGAAAGTAGTCACCGGGAAAAACTCTGGAGAGGACATAAGACATGTTTGAAGTCTAAAATGGTGGTGAATTTCACAATACTTAAAGTGATCAATAACTCTGGCTTGCACTTGCCTGCCAACCAGCCATTGGGTAGAAGCATGAAACCCCTATGTCAGGCAACACTTTTCAGTTTGTCAAGTTATTGCTTAATGAGGTTAAAAAAACAAAAACAAAAACAAAAACCCACACACCTCACTGGACCTTCACAGCAACTCTGTGATAGAGGGAGCTAAGTCAAGGATACCGTTATATTCCCAACATGGATGAGAAAGCCATAGCTCAGAGCCATTCACAAGCTTGCTTCCTATCACCCAGCTGGGAGTTGGGCATGGCACTGGCTCTATGTCCTGCCAACTAGTTACCTCCATCACTTTGCTTCATGCTTCTCTCCTTTCCAGCCATTGTGGCAGGGAGAGGTAGGTTCCCATCTGATCAGTCCTCAAATAGATGTTGCCCCTTGTGAGTCCGTGGGAAGAGACCCTGTGTGCCCACCTACCAGGAGCCTGCACCCCCCTCCTCCCAGGGGCCACAGCCAGCCTGCGCTGTGAGCCCGTGTTGTGCCAGCAAGAAGCCTGTCCTGTGCCAGGCCTGCCCGCCCATCTGCCGAGACATGTCTCCATTAGTCATCACATTCTCTTCCCTTGGGACTGCTCTGCAAAGCTTCCACAAACACAGATTGCCAGAACAGGCAACTGTGCAGCCAACCATGGGACCAGGAGCCTCCCCTGGAAGCTGTTTGCAGGAAGGAACCCTGTGCACGAGAGATAAGTCATCCCCTGAAGAGCCTCACCTTCCAAGACACACCCTCCCTGCTCCCCTGAGTGCCCCAAGGCCTGGGGGAACTGGAAGGTGGGCAGCTTGGCCCCTTCCCCAATCCTAGCAAGGCTGCTTCCTGAGGGAAGAGCAAGCCTGAGCAGCTCTGGGCCTGCCAGCTGGCTGCATCCCTCTGGAAAGTGGCTGTAGCCTGGGATGTGCTTTCTCAGGTTGAGACATTCTGGGAAAAGGCTCAGAGTTCCTGGGAACATCCTGAGAACAGCCTGTGTTGGCTTTCCCGATGCATAGATGCTTCAGACCTCTTTGAAGTCACTCTATGGGGGAGAGGGTGGAGCTTCCTGCAGCCACACCACCCAGGTCCTGCTTGCTCCCAGGCTGCTCTCAAGAGGCCTGTAGGGAGGGGAAGGGATGGGTGGGGTATGGAGGCAGGAATTTCTGCATCTGCCATGCCCTACCTGCATGACCACAGGCAAGCCAGTCCAGTCTCTTCTCTGTCCCTCATCTCTTCCACCCAGGGAGAACTAAGAGTTTACTTGACAGCTTTCATTTATTCATGCTTTCATCGAGCACCACTGTATGCTAGGCACTCTGCTAGGAGCTGGGAGCATGCTGAGGAGAAATGCACAAGGGCACTGCTCTCAGAGAGCCTACAATCTAGTTCTTAAAGGCAAGAACCCGGTTAGCTGTGCCTGGCCCCCACCCACAGTCTGCTCTCCATAAATGTGTGTTGACTCTGCCTAATTAACCCATGCCCTTTTGCTCACGGCTGCTGGGAGAAGCTGATGAGATGGTGCAGGATAGGCACTTTGTAAACTATAAAGAGATTATACAAATGTCAGGGATGATTTGATTGTGGCCGTGACCAGCACAAGGGTCTGCCAAGAAGCAGAGGTGGGCCCAGTGTGGGCAGGGAGAAACCCAAGCCTGAAAGGAGACAGTGCTCGCTGAGAACAAGTCCCGAAGGTGGTGAGACCATGTATAGGCACACACCCGCTGAGGAGTCCCGGGGCCTGTGGCAACATTTATGAGGCTTGACAGGCAATTCCCCAGGCTCTGCAGGGGAGTTGGGGTCTTCCAGAAAGTAACCATACTAACCAGGTGCCTGGAGGATAGTTTGTTCAGCCAGTAATCATCTTTCCAACTTTAAAAAGCAAAATTCTTTACAACTCTTATAAGGAAAAGCAACTATTTTTCCTCCAGGTCTCAGTCTCCCTCTTGCCTAAACTTTGGAATCCCTTACCTTATCAGACACAGGATTACCTGGGACCTGGCAGTCATTTCTATGTACTCAAAGTCCCTGTCAGCTCTCCTGCCACTGGCCTGAGGCCACAGAGTTAAAACTTCTTCAACATTTCTGAACTCCACTTTTGTAAAAGCTCTGCAGTTTTGCTAACCTCCCCTGAAAACCTCCCCATATACGGGATTTGCATTTTTCCAAGCTGCTTTCCTCCATTTCAGTGAATCAACTGTCTGAGAACCTATGTACGTACCCACCTTGTCTACTTCAGACAAAAATTAGTGACAAATTTTGGATGGATGGATGGATGGATGGACAGACTGAGTTTTGGCCATAGCCACCTCCTTGTTCTACAGAACCATTCATTTCCAATAATGATATCATCACCCTGAAAATGCTAATGATAACTAAAAGGTCAACAAAAGTGAATGAGTGCTTCAGTCTGCCTAAGAAAGTATTTTGTAACACACACACACACACACACACACACACACACACACACACGATTAGACCTACATGACAGTTCTCTTCCCAGTAAAGCTATTTGAAGAACAGCTAAGATTTGGGTTTGCACTTATGGATCAGAACCCAATACTTCTGGGGTCAGTTTTCCATTCTTCCAGGGATCCCGGCGCTTTGAGGCTTTCCCCTCTCCATGCAAGGGGTCTTGAGGTCAAAGCTCTCAGCTCACCCAGATGTGTGTGGTCCCTAGCATCTGGACTACACTCGGCAGAGGTTTCACCAGCATCTGTTGAATTTGGCTAAGTCGATTGGGATTGAATGGACAGCATCCACAGAGCAGGATGGAGACCTTTCCTAGCTGCACGAGGGCACAATCTCCAGCTGCAGCATCGATTCATTTAATAATAGTCAGGGAGGTTGCTCATGTCCACAGCACTGAGCCAGGACTGTACAGTCAAGAGGTTTCTTGTCCTCAAAGACTTGCATGGTCATGGCATCAGGTCTCACTTACTCCCACCTGCTCCCTCCCTATCATAAGCCATCCTCACTCAAAAGAATTGAAAAGCAGAGATTTTTTGTTCAAACCGCCCTACAGAAGCCTCAATTGCCCCTCACCTCCATCAGATCAGCATTGCTGTCCTTGGGGCCCCCAGAAAGCACTCATGGGGCCATGGTTCTCAAGGCTGGCTGAACTTCAGAATTCCTATAGAGCTGTGTTCACCATGGAACATTCTGATTTAATAGGTCAGGGCTGGGGCCAGGCATCTGCCCCAGAATTTCTGTTTTCAACTTTGCCTTCCATTAGAATCAATTGTGTGTTCATGTCTATGTGTGTTTGTGCATGGGGAGGATGGTGGATTTAAGATATTTTTGCCAGGGCTCAAAAGGTGGAATCCCCACCTCCTTCCTGGCACTGATTGAGATGTAAACATTCAGAAAGCGGAAAGCAGTTTGGTGGGAGGGAAAGAACCCTGGGTTGAAAGTGAAGAGATCAGGTTTCAAAGTCCAACTCCTCCTTCACTAGCTGCGTGACCCTCAATGTGTTACTCCACCTCCTAAGCCCCAGTTTCTTAGGGTCCAGGTCCAGGGGGTATATAGGAAGAGATCTAAGATCTGTCTTTGATATAACAAACAGTAAAAGAAAAGAGAATTGCTAACCGTCCCATGATCTGCTTTAAGGCCACCAAAGGAGAAATTCAGATACCATTCTACAAGGAACAGAAAAGGTTAGAGGCCTCCTAACCCAAGAAGACAAGAAGTGGCTCTCACTTCTAGAATCTTCCACAGTCCTAGAGTCTCAGTCACTCCAGACCTCAACAACAGTGTTGTAAGGCTCTGACACTTTGAAGCACCTTCTTTTGCTCTAAAATGATACATCTTGGCTTCACCAGGTTCCCTGTGGCATGCTGAAGTCAGAAGACATAATGGATTGTGCTGCTGGTCTGCCTCTCCATTGTTTTGAATAGGAAACCCTCATCAGTTCTCAAGTGAGCCTCACAAGTCAGAATTGGGAACTACTGAAATGGAACCACTTTCTGTTTTTGCTTTGCAGAGCCTGCATCCAGCCAATGACAGTCACCATTCAAGCTCAGTGGCAGCTCCTCCAGGCTGATAAGGAGATGTGTTGATGGTTTTTTGGGAAGCTACAGACTGATGGGGTTTTCCTATCAGCTTAGGAGACAGCCCCATCAATCCATTGCTCAGCCCTCACAGCTATAATTGGGAACAGATGGTTTTGCTCACTGACAGACTGAATGGAAGCAAGACAGGCCCATTGCTCTTGTCCTTCATCAATTTGCTCTCAGACTGAGAATAGGAGTTTCACAGGAAGGCTCTAAGCCTGGGATAGTCAACTCCCAGAGAAGCCTCAGCCTCACGAGGATGAGATGAAAGATCTCCACAAGCTCAAACTGGGGAGCAAGGGTCTTGAGGGAAAAGCTAACTGGTGTGGAGGCCCTGTTCCTAATACTGGCTGAGGTCTTCGGGACTGAAGTAACCAAACTGCCTACAGCCATCTCATACAACATCATCTCAAATACATGTTTGCTCTGGTGAACACGCCAATAGCAACTTATGGGTGTGCCGTTGGACACTGACACCCTGGAGAGGGACAGCAGTAGGGCAGCAGCCCCTCATTAGCTGAGATCTACTCCTGGGGTTCACTGAGGTTCTTCCTACCTGGGTTCCCCACCTCCACAGTGGTCAGGAAAGGTCTTTGCAGACCACATGAAATGGCAGAGTTTCTCAGTCATTTAGAAGTAGCCAGCCATTAACAATGAGGAGCAACAAGAGGGAATTTGGTCTGTTTCACCCACTGTGCAGTGGTCATTGTTAGAGATTTGGCTGTGCTTCCAGGAAAGACAGCCACCACTGTCCCTGTGGGTAGCTCTACTATGGCCTACAGAGAATGGAACTCGGGTTGGGGAAGGGCAGAGGTGTGGGCCTAAGACAATTGGCTAATTATCCCCATTAGGGTCTCTTGAGAGGACTTCCTGAGCTCTCCCTAAGTGGGAGAAGCCTGGGTGAAAAAGGAGGGGGGATCCATCTGCAGCACTTTTCTTGTTTCGTAAGCCTGTCCCACTCAGAAGCCTTCTATGCTCCCCAACAGAGTGTATTATGGATTAAAACCTCTCAAATCTAGCCCCACTTGACAATCCCAATGTCTCTGCCACCACTCGGCATGGACACAGTGTCAACTAACATGTTTCCTCACTCCCACTCTGGCTCACTTCTCAATCCAGGCCCAAGTTCACATGCTTCCCACCCTCTGGCCCTCACCTCAGTCACTGCACATGTGAACACTGCTCCTTTGGCCCCCATGCCCATCCAAACTAACCCATTCTCCAAGCCACATATGAAGACCCATCTCTTCCAAGAAGGGTTTCCTAACCACTGCAGCTGACAATGGTCTAACTCTGCTCTGAAATATTCTAGTTCTTGCTGTTTAATATCCTTACTGGAGGAACTTGAAGTCCTGATGTAGCTGGTGATTCAGTTTTATGACTTCCCCTAGACTGTAAGCTTGGAAGTGGAGAAATCCCTTGCATTTTTCAAAAAATATTTTTTTGTGAATGAATGGATGCCATACTTAAGTGCCAACAATCCTAGGCTACCATATACCTCTTAGCAGCTTTCCCATTTAGAATTGCTGTACTGAGTAGAATGTCCCTGGGGCTGGCATGGTGAGGACAGTCTTGCTTGAGATCCCTTGTTTTGGCCATACAGGTATCACCTTCAGCCTTGCCTCAGTTCTTCAACACAGAACTGCCCAGCTTGCTTCTGGATCTACACCTAATGTGTGTCACTACACAACTCTAGAGAGTGCCGTTCACCTAGGCTACAATGTGGCTTAGCCCTGTAGAGTTGCTCAGTGCATAACCTGTGCAACTGCATTTGGCAGTACTGTCCAACTTCCTGTTGCCAAGGTGGCCAGAAGTCCATCTTTTTATGGTTGTATATTTATGGCCACTAGAAAGAAAAAAGAGATCACACAGAACATCAGCTGAGCTTAGAGTTTGGTTGAGCATTCAGCCTGTGGCCTGAGAAAGAGCCAGCTTCTTCTCCTTGGCACTCTGTAGTTCATGTGCCAGGAATTGTGCTAAACCACCACCTGGAGTCTGGTCATGTCCTTCACTCCCTGCTCAAGATGAAGAAACTCTGGGCCAGGCTTTGGGCCAAACCAAGCGCCTGGGGCCATCTGGGATGAACCAACATGCTGCTGACTGAGATTCTGACAATTGTCACCAACTATTTGAAACTTTTCCCAAAAATCTTAGGAACTCCTGAATTCCAAGTGTGTTTCCAACTCCACAGTCCCTCTTCATTTCTCTGCCCCGGAGAGCACCCTGACCTCATGGGCTGCCCACACAGTTGTGGGGAGCCCATCGCTGAGAGACTGAGCCTTTAGTCATTCTATTAAGAGTTTCCAGACGGTGCGTAACCAAGGGCAATTTTGCAGCAAGCAGGAAATTATCAGTAGAAGTGGAAGTGACAGGGTGTTTAGCAAACATTAAACCAAGGAAGCTTAAAAGGTCTTTGAGCATCGTTAAATAAACATTTAGGATGACTGAGAGGGCAGAATATGAAATGGAAAGGAAAGTATAAACACTTTCTGTGGGTGGAGGAGGCTTTCTCTCTCTTCCATCTTGATCAGAAGGCTAGGAGAGTGCTAGGAGTGGCCTGGATGATGCATTTAAAATTCCAAGCAAAATTATCCTTTGCAAGATGAAGTACCAATCAGCAAACATGCAGAGGAAATAAACTGGTTCTCTAAGCTTGTCTTGATAGTCAGATTTGACTCAGATATTCATGCCCTAAGATGCTAGGCAGCAGATAGTCCCCAGAGTCCACCTGGCTCAGGACCTCACTCTCCAAGACACTGTGACTTGAATAAGCAGCAGGAAAGCCAGCATCGGGATCAAACAGTCCCCAACTGAGAGCAAAACACCGTATTTAAGCATCAAACCAACCCCCATAACACAGGTATTCTTACAGAAGAGGAAACAGACTGAGATTCAGGTCACATAGTAAATGGCAGAGCTAGAGTTGGGAACCCCAATCCTGAGTATTCCAGAGCCCAGAAAGTACCATGACAGACTCATGCCAAGCTCTTCCCAGGGGTACCTCAAGGAAGAATGAAGACAGGGAGAGAAAGGGGGCATTGGGAGATGAAGCCCAAAGGGACAGGAGCGGCCACTAGAGTGACAAGAACACTAATGATAAAGATCAGGAACCTCACCAGCTTCAGGAAACAAGCATCTCCTGGTGCCCTTTTGCTTCTGTGTAGGTTCTCAGTGGCTAAGTTGCACGGGTTAATTTCTCACATGGCTTCAATCAATCCAGGGAAAGGGCAGTGGGGAGCAAGGCTGAGTCAGAGGAAAGGCGGCCAGCCTACCAGTTGCAGGGGTGAGTTTTAGCAATATGACTATTAACCAAAAATTTGGAAGCCTTTCTTAATTTTCTGCCATGGGGCTTAAGCTGGATAATAATCCTGGTGCTTCATTTTATTCTTGATTTTGTACAGACATAGAAGACATAAGCATAAGGTTAGTGAGTGTGTCTGCTTAGGACAACACCTACACACACACACACACACACACACACACACACTAACTTCTCCCCAAATAAATGGGATGGCTGAACACCAGAAACTACCATGAACCAACCTCCTTACAAGGGACCCGCTCCACACTCACCTCCCCACAAGAGACCTGCTTCCCCACTTTCAACTGCACCTTCCAGCCCTAGTAACTGGAGTACTTAAGAATGTAACATAGCAAAACAAAGCAAGTAAATAAGAATACTTCCGTGAGGGCAAGTAAAACACAAAACAAAATGCACCTACCAGAGCCTTCCCCAGAGCCTCAACAAAATCTTGGCCATTGTCTATGTTAAGGACTCATTCCATATCCCCAGATCCTTTACCACCTCCATCCCCAAAGTTGGCCCAGAGCCCCTTATTAAGCAACTGGGAAGAAGTAGCTACCCGTCTCGAAATTACCCCTCCATGTGACTTGCAAAGTCAGTAGGCATGCTGGTCTTCACTACCTCTCAACCATGTCTCCCCGCTACCCGGTTTCTTCAGCATCCCCAGACCCTGGACCACTGGGTGGAGAATCTGTTCCCTCCTTTCTCCTCTGCCTTCCTAAACTTCCATCCTCCCCTTGGTGGGGCATGGCCCCACCTTCGTCTTCATGAAGACTCCCTTGTCCACTACAAGCCACAGGGACACCCCTTCCCTGAAACCCTCTAGCCTCTCCAGGCCTGAAGCTTGGCTGCCTCACTTGTACTGAGGAAATGAGTCCTGACTCCTTGCTGAGATCCTAAATCCTTGGAATCAGAGACCGCAGCTGCCATTTCTCTGACACTTGGCACAAGTGTGTATTAGTCGGCCAGGCAAGGAGCGTCTGTCCTTTCTGTGAGAAAGTCAGGCCAGCAGCAATCACAGCAGCTGGGGTGGCAACCTGACTCTTGCTGGAGGAGCCCCACCAAGACCTAAATGGATATACCCCAGGGACCCCGGGAGTTACAGCAAAAACTTGGTGCCTGTCCAGAGCAGCTACAGCGTCAACTTTTACCTCAGAGATCAAACTTTGACCTGATTTCTGTTGTGTTGAACTAAGTCCCAGAGGCACCAAGAAAGGAAGAAGAATTTTTTAAAAAATTGCCTTCACTGTTACAAACTGAATCAGTTATGAACTTCCACAAACAAGGTTCAACGCTCTCCAGATTAAAGCTTTTTTTTTAATTATTTTTTAAAAATGTTTATTTATTTTTGAGAGAGAGAGAGAATGGGGGAGGGTCAGAGAGAGAAGGAGACAGAGCATCTGAAGCGGGCTCTAGGCTGAGAGCGGAGAGACCAGTATTGGGCTCCAACTCACAAACCATGAGATTGTGACCTGAACTAAAGTCGGGGATGCTTAACTGACTGAGCCACCCAGGTGCCCCAAAGCTATTTTTATAGTAGAGAACACTGGCCCAAAGAACATTTACCACTTCTGTGATTCAAACAGCTGGCATGGCCTAGCCACAGTCTCAGACATGTGCATTTGCTTACATGGGCTCGGATTTTTAACTCTCTTTTTGTTTTAATATAATGACACATTTTATGTGTGAGGCACTCTCCATATGTACGTTTTTCAAAATACCATCTTAGTGCCCATGTTGGGAACTGAGTTCCCAAAAGCATCTAGGAGAAGGAGAGGTGGGAGAATAGCGCCGTTAGCAGTGAGGGCCAGTGTGTGTAAACATGAGGCTACTGTCTCCCAGCTGGGGTCTGCAGGAGAGAGCCCAGGCTTTACAACAGGAAGTGGGCTTATGTTTCATTTAGGCTACTTGGATCTGTGTGCCCTTGGGCAAGTTACGGACTCTCTCAGAGCCTTTATTTCCATATCTGTCAAAAGCGCTCATGTTAGCCTCCTAGGGCTGCCATGACACAATACCACAAACGGGGAGGCTGCAGACAACAGAAATGTGTTCTGTCATAGTTCTGGAGGCCGGAAGTCCAAAATCAACCTGTCAGCAGAGCTCCAAGGAGGAATCCTTCTCTGCCTCTTTTCAGCTTCTGGTTACTGTTCGTGATCCTTGGTGTTCCTTAGCCTCTAGCTCTGCTGCTCCAGTGTCTGCCTCCACTGTCACATGGACTTTTCCCCATGTCTGGTGTTCTGTGTCTCTGTATCTGAACGTGCCTCTCCTTTATTATATAAAGACATCAGCCGTTGGATCTAAGACCCACCCTAATCTTGTATGACATCATCTTAATTTGATCACATCTACAAAGACCTAATTTCCAAATAAGGTCACATCCATAGGTATCAGGGGTAAGGACTTGGACATATACCTTTTTGAGGATATAATTCAATCATCTATAAGGGGATAATAATTTATGCCTCCCTGAATTGTTTGGGGGGAAAGACAAAATCAGTGTGTGCAATGACTGGCCTATATGTACACAATAATTGAGGACTCACTGAGTCACGGTAAACTTGCCTTTGCAAGGATCAGTCCTAACAAGCCCAAGAAGGTGGGGTTAGCCCCACAGCTGGAGTCCCAGGAAGTGGTGTGCAAGGAGATACATGAAGAGCTGCCTAATGGACCCTCTGGTTTAGAGCAGGTACCTACCAGCTACTAGAATTACAGACAACAGAGCCTGATTCCCAGGGCAAAGATTGACCAGGCAGTTAGGTCCTCAGCATACTGGTTAGACCATACACAGGAATTAAAGCAACAATCTAGTCATACACACTGGCCAAGCACAGCAGCTTGGGAGAGAAGAAACCCACAGGGTACAAAAGTACCCTTAAGGATAGAAAGACCACTGCTGGAAGGGACAAAGAATGGGTCATGAGATGTGCCTGCTGTGGTCAAGACTTGCTCTGGAGTGAAGTGGGCCTGTTGTTTGAGGAAAATCCAGAAGTGAGAGAGAGAGAGCTCATGGACACAAGTAACCCAGACCTGTATCATTTCTCTCTTTGAAGTGATGAGCTATGGTTGGTGCCAGCCAGCTCAGGGGATCCTGCTTCACCCTCTTAGTCTCCCTCTGTGCTCCTCTTGTAAATCCTACCCACTGTGCTGAACCCAGGGTTCAGCATCCCACTCCCTTAGAAACTTTCCCTGCCCACTAAGCCTCCTTAGTCACCTTACACTTTAACCATACCATTTACTCCTACAGAACCATTTACCATGGTTCTACAGGTTACTCCCTCCCCAAATGGACCATGAATTCCTTGAAAGCATATATAATACCTTATTCTGAGTATTCCTGTGAGCTCAAGCACAATACTCAGGATGTCATAAGTATTCAAAAAAACCCTGTTTATTAATTTCTTATTTTTCACCCCTCCTCCTTTAGAGAATTTTATACATTTCAGTGGAAGATAAAAAATGCATTTCCGGGGGAGAAAAATGTGGCTTAAGACACATATATTAAGCTTTGCTGTTTTTTGGGAATGGATCCTTTAAATAGTATATAGTAGGTTCCTATAACTAAGTGTAGCATACAATTCTGTGATTAGTTTGGAAGCCTCCTATCTGATTGGGGCAGTCTTTCATCACCCTCAACTACAAATACTCTCTGAGAATTTATTATATACTAGAAACTATTTAATTATAGGAGATGTCAAGCGGAATAGGTCCTTGCCTTTAAAAAACCAGAGTGCATATTGAATTTGTTATAAAACAACATTACCCAACTTAAAACATTCTGCACCATGCTGACCTATTTGGAAGGGGTCAGCCACACACACACACACACAAAGCTGAGTCCATCTGCTTGAAAATGCATTAACCAGTGAGAAAAAGTTTTCTGAATGCAAAACAGGACACAGTGATTACATATATAAATTTTGATCTGGAATTTGGAGGCCATTTTATCTTAGTGACTGATTTGGGAGATTGATTTAGTTGCTTTGCATGATAGCAATGCAAAATAATGGGGTAGATAATAGCAGAAGAGGGAGAAGTCCAAAAGACTTAGCCATTTCACCTCTCCCCTTCCTGCACACCTGCAGTGCGAGTACATCATCAGCATTTCCATTACAGAAAATGACTACTTCATGGAAAAGAGCCAAGAATTTCCTTGAAGAGAAACCACTGTAACAAGATCAACAATGCAGTATTCCTCCTCTGGGTCATCCAATTGAATATGGACACAGTTTTGTTGTACAGAGTCCAGAAGGACCTATAAATTATAAGCACCTAGATATACCATCTCCTGAATTAATGTCAACATAAGATTTAAGTGTATTTTTAAGGTCTTCAACTGATATTTGTGTGTCATTATAACTGCATAAGCCCTTTCACCATGCAAAATTTATTATTATTAGAATAATTATCTCCAGGAATTGTGCTGAGTGTCAAGAATAGAATAATAGCTCATAACTGGAGGAATGGATGTCAAAAACCCACAAATCATTCTATACTTTCCCACTGTAAATATGTATTCAAAAAAGTGACATCCCCCCTCCTAAATATGCATATTTTCAAAGAATTTCTCAGGAGACCCAACCACTCAAGGTGCTCCTGGGTTTCTGTCAAAGCATGATTGGTTTCCAAGTAGCTGAAGTGATAAGTAATTAACATGATTGGTTCCCAGTTCTGCACAATTCTGTCCACATTGCCAAGGAGATAATTGAAAACAGCATCATGGTTCTTAGCCCTTAACAAGAAGATTCTCAGGGCGCCTGGGTGGCGCAGTCGGTTAAGCGTCCGACTTCAGCCAGGTCACGATCTCGCGGTCCGTGAGTTCGAGCCCCGCGTCAGGCTCTGGGCTGATGGCTCAGAGCCTGGAGCCTGTTTCCGATTCTGTGTCTCCCTCTCTCTCTGCCCCTCCCCCGTTCATGCTCTGTCTCTCTCTGTCCCAAAAATAAATAAACGTTGAAAAAACAAGAAGATTCTCTGAAGGTAAAAATTATCCTGAACCCTTGACTCAGGACTCTCACACCACCTTGTCTCTTTTGGAGATGACTTGGACAAGTCAACCCTCTCTTGGCTTCAGTTTCTGTGAGAACCTAATGAGGAAATACGTATGTATGTGAAAGCACTTTTCAAAGTTGAAACAAATACCATGGATTTTTGTGTGGACACCCAGAATCCAACACAAAGTCCTGCAGATCCTTTGGGATGGGAAGACATAAGCAAGAGCAGGCCTGTGACCATCCGTAGACTCTGAACCCGGAGCTGTCACTCACACCAGGGGAGGGTCTTACTGCTCAATACCCAGATGACCACATCAGTGCATGGCAGGGCAATATGTTTTCATTCTCAGATACTCAGCTGGAAAGTTCCTTGTCTCCCAAGGTGTCAGCATTTCAAAGGCCAGTGGAGTCTTGAGAAGAGCACGTCCCAAGCTTTGTGACTGTGGTGGGTTTGTGTGGTGTCAACTTTGTGAAACTGGAAGGAAAGCAGAAGCCACATTCCTTTGACACTCAGGAGGTCAGGGCAGCATACCAGTTGCTGCCTGTCACAGCTCATGCACATCATCACTTACTGGAAGCTCACCTAATTGACATGGGGAAGCAGCCATGCCCTCAGCAACTCCAGATCCTGCCAGATCTTCCTCTTCAACAACTTCAACTCACAGGCCAGGTATATTCTAGCTCTGTGACAAAGGGCACTAGTTTCTCCTGCATAACACCCATCATCAAAGTTACAGGCTTAGATGGTGAGAGACCAGCATGGATTCTGGTCCATCTTCATGGGTTCTAGGTCATTTGTCTAGGTTCCAGTTTGTCCTTGCTTCCCCTACTTCATGACAATCTTTCCAGACAGAGTGCTTCACTGGTTTCAGGATCTAATATCAACTTCAGAAGCAACAGACTCTCATGGAGCTTCCGCAATAGACAAAGGTCAAATTCCCATAATAAATCCTTATTGTGTACAACTTCTAGTGGTTCTGCTTCTCTGATTGAACCTTGTCTGATACAGAATTTGGTACTTGAAATTTCCAGAGGAACAGGCTTTAAGAATGGGTTCTCTGAATTGGGCCTGGCTTTTCTGGAATTGTCTTTCTGCTCTGACTATATTAAAAGGCATTAATCACCCTGTTTCCAGTGGTAAAAGAGACACTGATAGTTTATGGTATTGGGTGGCAAAATAATTACCTGAATTATCACCTGCAGATACTTGTAATCAAGTGCCTATAAAAGGTAAGACATTTAGCAACACAATATTTGTGGTCACTAAAAATTTTAGTAAAATAAAAAACATAGTGGAACTGGTTAACTGTTTACACATGCACCAGAAAACTGTGAGGAAGAAAATGATGAAATTAAGGCTTTAAATTTCCCATCATATGAGGGACTCAACATTTTCTATTATAACCCTGAATAAGCCTATCTCCTGTAGCCATCAGATTGAGATTCCTAAAAAATAAATCTAAACCTAAAGTCTAGTTCTGCAGGTGGCTAAATTGTGACACAAATTGAATTGCCACTCCCATGAATTTCTTATCTTATGGCATTAATTTTGAAGGAATGCGACACTAAAAATTGGGACAGAGACATATGGGGAGATTCCAGCCTAGGAGATTCCAAGGAGGTTAGTTCCCTTGGCCAGAGAAACTACACTCTCCCTAAAGTAGGTGACTTGCAAGGGATTGGAGTCCTTTGGATAGGATAGGAGTCCAAGGGATAGGAATCTCTCTAGCTCTGCTTTTCCCATTTCTCCATGCTTCTAAGTTTTTAGCCAGACTCAAGTTCACAGGCCCCAGAAGATGAAGTACAAAGTATGATCCATAAGGAAGTCTGATATACACAAAAAGAATCACATGATTTTTCCAATTTATGTTGATGAGAACCCAGGAAACATGTGAAATGGCTTCTCATGGTGTGGGATCAGACTGGAAGGAAAATAATGTTGGATCAAGCCAAATCTATTGATATGGGCCACTCAGATTCAAATGTTCACTTAAGGGGCTGATAGTGGCTTCTAACATTTTGCTTGGCTGGTTGACAGAAATCTGGACCAAAAGGTGACTCATACTAAATATGGCTGAAATGCCAAAATTTCCCTGGCATATTGTAGAGAAAGGTAACTGACACAGTTTCTGTAACAGAATGCTGAGACGTTTGATATCTCTAGAACTGATAATATATGGGCAACTGACTGAAGTCTTTCTTGATCCATTTAAGCTAAGAAACTCTGGGTCTGACTTCTGTCACAAAAGAGAGTCATGGCCACTATCATTCTGCTATGAAAGTCAATTCACATCCTACAGACCCTTGAATGAAGGGGAGACCAGGTCTTTTTAAGGAAGAACCCTGCTATAAAACCAAAATGTTGCACTGTACTTTTTTCCTCCTGGTCCCCTCCAAAGGCACCTGCAGTCATTTTCCAGGGTTACTGTGCTTTGGGGAAAAGGAGATAATCAGAATTTGGGGAGAATACTACAGTGACTCTGAACTAACATGAATTCCTACAAACCCAAACACCACAATGGTACACTAGTCAGTGTAGAAGCTTATGGTGAACAAAAATCAAAGAAGTTTTATCCCAGGTTTACCTCACAGTATGCCCAGTAAGTCCCCAAACACCTAAGCCTACTCTGTAACTATTTCCCTAGTCGGGGAACACATAATGGGAATACACACACTCAGCAACTGGCAGAATCCTACACTGACCCATGAAATGAGGGCTATTATGGCAGGGAAAGACAAATAAAAGTCACCACAACTGCTTCTATCTACAAAAAAACAATATTAAACCTAAGGCAATACCAATTTCTAGAAGGACTGAAGAGATTAATAACACAACTAAGACCTTGAAAATTGTATGGGTGGTAATTTCTACCACATCCTCTTTCAGCTCACCTACTTAAGCTGTGCATTAGAAAGATGGATCTTGAGGGGTGCCTGGATGGCTCAGTTGGTTAAGCGTCTGACTTTGGCTCAGGTCACGATCTTGTGCTTCTTGAGTTCGAGCCCCATGCCAGGCTCTCCGCTGACAGATCAGAGCCTGGAGCCTACTTAGGATTCTGTGTCTCCTTCTCTTTCTGTTCCTCCCCTGCTCACACTCTGTTTCTCTCTGTCTCTTAAAAATAAATAAACACTAAAAAAAAAAAAGAAGAAAGAAAAAGAAGAAAAGAAGGAAAGAAAGATGGATCTTGAGAAAAGACAGCAAATTACCATAAACTTAATCAGATAGTGACTCCAATTACAGGTGCTGTTGTTGATATTTTTTAGGTGATGGGGAAAATAAAAACATCCCACAGAATCTGTATGTAGGTATTGACACAGTAAATTCTTTCTTCTATGTATGTTAGTTTCCTAGGTCTGCCATAATAGAGTACCACAGAACAGCAGAAACTCATTCTCTCACAGTTCTGGAGGCTAGCTAACCAAAATCAAGATGCTCCTTCTGAAGCCTCTCAGGGAGGATCCTTCCCTGACTCTTCTAGCTTCCTGTCATTCCAGGTACTCCAGTCTCTATAGCATGACTCCAATCTCTACCTCCAGCATCACATCACTATCTGCCTTCTGTGTCCATGTCTTCACAAGGTGTTCTCCTCTTTGCGTGTGTCTTAAGTCCAAATTTTCCTTTCCTTATAAGGACACCAATCACGTGAGATCAGAGCCTATCATAATGACTTCATTGTAATTTAAAGACATCTGAAACAACCCTATGTCCAAATTAAGTCACATTCACAGGGACTGGTGGTTATTCAACATATATATTTTTAAGGGGCACAATTCGATCAATAACAAAGTACATTTAGGACTCCCATGCCCTATGACTAAATTACTGTAATTAATGTTAATGGAATTAGAACTAATTAATGGAAAACTACAGACAGTACGGCAAATGGCCCAGATTTGTCAGGAATGAAAGTTTGGGTCACCCCATGAGGTAGGGAACTATGACAAGCTAACATGCTTGTTAAGAACAAAAGGAATAAACAAGCATGGAGAAAAGCAAGAAGATACGTATCATAGCTGTGACCATGTGCACAATTACAGTATAGGAATGATAATGTTATGAATATTTTTCTTTTGATAAACATATACTTATGTACATATTGGCCAATTATTTTCTTTCGTACTGTCTTCCAATTCCTACCATCTGAGTTGTGTTAATAATAGTTAACTTTGTATCTCAGTATTTAAATTAGAGGATATTAATAGGGGGATGTCACCCAGCTAGAAGTAGAATAAAACTCATCCACAGGTAGAAAAAGGGACTTTATCTTTTAGGGAAAGGGTTAGCCAGTTTTTAGTTGTATAAAGGATAGGTGAAAGCATAATTTTCATATTGCCTTGTTAGGAAATTAAATATGTTAAAAGTGATACATGTGGATAAGAAATGTACAAGGGTCAATTGTCACAAATTTGTATCAAGTCAACTCAGCTAAATTGGATCGATGTTTCCCAGAAGTTCTGGGTTAGCACTGGCCACAGGACACATTTTGTGTGAGATCTGAAAGGCAAAAGTAAAGCTGAAGCCATATTCTTCTTACGCTCAGAAAGTTGGTGCAGGGTACCAGGAACTACTGCAGCTCACACACACTGCCACCCATCTGCTGGCTCACCTTGATAGCGCAGGAACTCCAACCCCTGTCGGATCTCTCCCTTCAGCTTATCAATTCCTGGGCCAGATGTGCTGAGCTCTGTGACAGTACATGCCAGTTTTCCCTGCCCATCACCATCCGTCATCAAAGTTGGAGGCTTAGAAGTGGCAAAAGAGGGTCAATAAGGGTTCTTGTCCATTCTCATGGCTTCTTGGTCATCTGTGTCAGTCAGTTTCTCCTTGCTTTTCCCATTTCATGAACACCTTTCCTTCCCAATTGCCTGCTTGTTGACGTCAGGCTCCAGCACCAGACAAAGAAGATACAATCTCTCATTAGTCTTCTAGCCAATTCCCACAATCATAGGGAGTCAAATCCCCATAAAAGTATCTTATTATATATCCTAGTGGTTTTCATTCTCTGACTGAACCCTGGCTGATACAATGCTGCCATAGACCTTAAAAGGCACTGACATGTTGAATCAGCCATAGGTCCAGCTAGAAGCCGTCAACTGTGTCAAACCAGTAAGATGTCATAGGCTGTTTAGTACCTAGTGTTGAGATGGATATGGTTCACAACTGTATAGGACCCACTTATTAATGTTTTCCCCTGTATCTTTTTTTAATTATGTTCCCAGTTCAAAACTGTGTTTGTTAAATACCAAATAATTTGTTTCCATTTTTATGACTGAAAAATAATCAAAGCTGCTCATCAGCCTGAGAAAGCCAACATTCCTACCCTGTACTGACATCACTCCAGCCAGAGGCAGTGAAACTTGACATGTTGATGAGCTCTCCAAAGGAAGGAAAGTTGTCACATCTTCAAGTTTCCCTCAGAAATGTCTATGGAAGAGAGGAAGTGAAAATAGGTGAAGCATGAAAACCTTCTCAGAGATCCTCATCAGTGGGGGCGTAACAGTCAGTTAGCAGACCCAAGGGTGCAAGGAAAAGGAGGAAAGAATGGGTAGAAGTGGAGGCGGAGGTGGGTAACAGATGAACTTGCCTCCATGGGGAGAATGGGACATTTCACTAACATTCTGCCTGAGTCTGTACCAGAAGAAAAGGCTGTTCCTTCTGAAATATCATGAAAATACAACTGTACACAGGTCAACAGAGAAGAAGGTCTTCAAAGTCCTGTCAACCCCAATTTATCACATTATGTCAGCAAAGCTTGGATGATATTACAGAAAGCCCAGCGAAGACAGTCACCCCAGCTTTGCTGTTGCCAGGCCTCTACAATGGGAAGTGAACAAAAAAGAGTTTATCCCGTGAGTTACCTCCTAATAATAGTAACAAAGATGACAATAACAATGGAAGCGCTTGGTGTGAGTCAGAAGACCTATACTCCTGAGTGAATGTCATCACCATTCTTGGCTTATTTTGCATCCTTGACAGAGATGCTCAATGTCCACCAAAGCCCAATGTAGACCTGCCTCTGGAAAGCAGCTACCTGGCCAGGGACTGCATTTTCCAGACCCCTTTGTGATTAGTTCTCACCAATGCAATGATGAATGGATCTAACTGGATCACTTTGAATCTAAAATGAACAAGGAAAAATGAGCCTTTTCCAGGCTGTCTTCTCCTATATCCTGGCAGGGAGTTGGCCCCCAAGGCAACCTTGGAAATCACAAGTCCAGAGGCTCCATCAGCCCATATCCCTGAATGCCCATTTAGGGCAGAGCCCAGTCCCCACCAATAGGACTCTACATGAATGAAAAGTAACATTTTATTATGTTTGAGCAGTGAGATAATGAGGTTTCTCTGTCAAGGCAGCTAGAACAAACTGATACAGCCTCTAAGCTATGGGTTTATGATCAGTTACCAGTTTACAAATATTTCCTTAAAAGAGATTTTTGTACTTAGTTTGTCCTGAAGAATAACTACCCTGTGAAATAGATCAGTTAGATATTTCTTACACTTTGCATATGAAAACCTGGAACTCAGAATACTGAAGTGATTCCCCAAAGTCACTGATGAGCAGGAGGGCCAGGATGTAGAAGCAGGAGACCTGGATTGGATTTGAGCTCCAGAAGCAGTGCACAGGGGAGAAGAGGGCACAATCATGCACATCAACGAGCTCTGAGTGAGATCGTGACTCTACCTGGGACCGCCCTTGTGACTTTGAGCAATTCTTTAAGAATCTACTTCCTTAATAATAAAGAAGGCATAAAAGGTAATATGAATCTTGCAAAACTGTTATAAAGTGAGATATTCACATGGGTAACATAGTAACCAACAGGCAATAGTAATAGTTCATACTCACAGACCACTTATCATGTGCCAAGCACTGCTCTATCACTTTACATCCACTGACTCATTTATTCATTCAACACCCCTCCAAGTGATATACCATTACATCATCCTTACTTTAAAGATGACGACATTCACAAAAGTTAAGTAAAAAATCTCCACAGGATTACATATTTTTGCCTAGATTCCCCCAGAAAGGAAAACCAGAGGGAAAGGGCGTGAGGAGAGAAGAACGGAGGGTGTAATTATCACCAAGCTGGTTATGACTAAATGCAGCTGACTGCTTGACCCCATCAGACAGTCCCACAAGAAGCTTTATAAGATGCGACTCATGACCATGCATCTGGCAGCAGGAGGATACATATGCATAACTGTTGGGTAGAGTCCAGGGAAGCCCCAGGGCTAAAGACAAGGAGAATCCAAAGTGAATATAAGGTGAGGCATTGTCAGTGTTGACTGGATGAGGTCAATGGCATCTGTGCACAGTGGACGTTGGAATAAGAGGTAGATGAATTTAGAAAAGCCTGAAGTGGTGCATGGTTGGCTATACTACAGATCTAGGAAGTGGTGGGGCTAGTTGAAATCCACTCTGTGTGAAAGACATGGTTACCACTCCTCATTCGCCATGAGGTAAGAGTGGGAGGGGCATGAATTATAACTTAGTTGTTTTTTCAGTGGAATAGGTTGACACAGATTGATACACATGTTCTCTTCCAGCCCATGATTAATTCCTGTGTTTAAGGATTGGCTCACCCAAGTCAGAGATACAGGTGTTAACCATACACAGCGAAACAAAAACCTTCTGCTCAGGACAGCCATCCTGTGGAACCTCCAGGTCCAGTGTCAGTGCGAGGCTTCCTTGAGGAACCATAGCTGGCTCAATGACTGGAGATGTCAATGCGCCCAATTGCACCACCATGGAAGAATAATTCTGCTGCCCCCAGCTGGCCCATGGCCTTAGAGGAGCTTCAGGCCACACTTGTGTCTCCAAATCTGGCAAGGAAAAAAACAAAAAAAACCCTACATACTTTTGTTCTTTAATTATAAAGGCAAAAGTAATACTTGTCCATTAAAAACAAGTAAGTGAAAGAGTAACTTATGCTTATTGTGGAAAATTTGGAGGGATGAATACACTGAGAAGTTTAAGAGGAAAACAATTGTCACCTAAGGTCTTTTTTTTATTATTTTTTAAATGCTTATTTCTTTTTGAGAGAGAGAGAGGGACAGAGCATGAGCAGGGAAGGGGCAGAGAGAGAGGGAGATACAGAATCCGAAGCAGGCTCCAGGCTCTGAGCTGTCAGCACAAAGCCTGACGCGGGGCTTGAATTCATGAACCATGAGATCATGACCTGAGCCAAAGTAGGACACTCAACCGACTGAGCCACCCAAGTACCCCACCTAAGGTCTTTTATTTTTCCTCCTCAAGACAACCATCGTTAACATTTTGGTGTATTCCTTTTGGTGTATTCCTTTTGGTGGTCATATAAATATAAACTGTATTTTTAAATAAAATTGAATCAGATGCTGTAAGTGTTTTATTACTCTGCTTTGTTCTCTTAACATTTTATGGTAAATATTTTATTGCCATTAAATACTCTTTAAAAACACCATGTTTATAGCTGAACAATATTTTAGACATTCAGGGTGTTTATAATTTTTAACTATTATATATAGAACTATGATGAACGTCCTTGCACACAAGTCTTTGATCACATTTCTGGTTATTTTCCTTAGGAGATACTTAAAAGTGGGATTGTTGTGATGAAGGACATAAATATATTTACAAAAAGTCTCACTGCCAAATTGTTTCCAAAAATTTTGTACCAATTTATAGTCCTATCAGCAACATGTTAACACAAAAGCACAGCATAAACAAGTCAGTATTTTTTCATGTTTTTTTTTCCAGATTAATAGGAGGAAATGGTATCTCATTATTTTGATTCATATTTCTTTGATTAATGGTTCTATTGACCAATTCTTAGGTTTGTTGACCATTTGGATTTCTTCTACAAATTGCTTGTTCATTTTCTTTGGTCATTTTTCGGTTGGGTATTTGCATCTTTTTATTGACTTGATAAAGCTGTTTATTCTTTGTCATATTCATTGCAAATACTTCTGCCATTTTCTTCATTTCACTTTTAATTTTTATTATAAAGGGATTTTTTTGAATATGGACAGTTTTGGGTTTTTATTTGTCTTATGTAGTTAAATCTAACAACCATTTTCTTTGTGATTTATCCCATGCTTATAAAGCTCTGCCATTCCAACACCAGTTGTGATGTTTTCCTTTATTTTCTTTCAGGTAATTAAGAAGATTCATAAAATATATAAAATCACAACATATAAGAATTGGAAACACTGTCAGTGTCCTTCATTTTATAAATGAGAAAATTTGAGCCTAGGAGGTAAAGTAACTCAAATACCAGAGCACACAATAGGTGGCAAAGACTTTATTTTTGATTAAAGTGTAATTAACACGCAACTAAATCCATAAATTTAAAGTATTCAATTTGATAAGTTTTGACAGTTGTATGTACTCTTGTAACCACCACCCAAATCAAGATACAGAATCTTTCTACCTCCATCAGCAACCACGATCTGATTATCTTTTACTACAGATCATACTTGCCTATATTTGGATTTTATTAAAATGGAATCATAGAGTAAGTACTTTTTAGTAGCTCTCTTTGTTCACTCAGCATAAATTATTTGAGATTCAACCATAATGTTGAGTCTATAAGTAGTTCATTCTTTTTTATTGCTGAGTATGAATATAATACAGTATGTTAATCCATTCTCCTGTTTGTGGGCATTTGGTCTGTTTCCAGTTTGGGGCTATTATGAAAAAGGCTGATATGAATATTCTTGTAGAAGGACTTGTTTAGACATATGATTTCATTTCACTTGGGAATAGAATTGCTGGGTCATTAGATGGATGCATGTTTAAAGCTAGGGTTTGCAATCTGACTCTGAAATGCCCTGAGCCATTGGACCACATGGTCCATTGCAGATCCAAGCATTAGGAGGTCAAGTTCAACTTCTAGCTCTTTCATTTCCTCGCTGTGAAAACTTGGGCAAGTTACTTCACCTCTCAGGGTTTGTTTCCTCATCTGCACAAAACCCTCAGGGTGCTGTGAAAATTAAATGAGTTAAAACAAATTAAGTACTTAGGATAGGGGCGCGGCACATGGTTAGTTTTTATTACTGTTATCTTAAAGAATGTGTCTACATTTAGTCTGTCAGATACTAGCTTAGAAAATGTTTCTCTTGAAACCAGCTTGGAAAGTCCTCCCTGTGAAGGTGGGGCCACACTGTAAAGATTATTTATAGAAGAAGACAGTCCCTTCCTACAAATTCAGCTGGACCTGCCACCAAAATGCCTATGTCCAGACCAGCTAGCTTTGAGCATCCCTGCTGGGTGTGAGGCTCCCACCCTCCATTTCTTGCACCTGCCCTTGTTGGGTTCAGTAAACACAGTTCTCCTGCTCAATGTCCAGCCCCAACCAGGCCCTGAGGACACACAGCTCTTAAATCCTCTTTAACATCTGAGCAGGATCCCACACCCAGCTCTACCTCTCCTTCTTGGGCTCCAACCATATTGCCCAAGACTCCATTAGCTTTGGCTCATTACTGATGTCCCAGCCTATTGCCAGTATGGTGGTAAGTCTTCAGGAGCAACACATTAGTGGTCTGAGGTAGTAGTGTTGGAAATGAACTGAGGAACACCTTTCCTATCTTGAGTACTTCCTAATTCCTTCTAGAACATCTTCTAATTCTGCCTTTCCTCCATGCCAGTACCTCCCACTGAATGGTAAGCTCCTAAGGGCAGAATCTAGACTATTTCATGTACAATGGCATACTGAGTGCCCAGCAGAGATCCTGGCACATAGTTAGCAAGGCACCCAATAAATATGTTGATGTATTGGGGAAAAACATATTTTTCACACAAGTATTCAATGCCTCTCTTCTCCTCTTACCTGCTGAGAAGATTTCTACCTTCCCTCATAGTTCAACTTCTGGGCTTTTATTGTAAAGATCAGAAAAGAGTCGAACAGGAAAGCAGAGCCCAGAGAGGTTTCTTAGAGTTTTTCAAAAAATAGGAGCAAATTATTCATCCATCAATAAGAGCATTTATCAATAAATTATGGCCACACATATAATACATAGTTTAAATGCACAGTCTAATGTATACTAATCCATAGACTTCATTCATGGATAATAGTAAAAAGTTCAGTTTCTAAAATTTGGAGAATGATATATACATACATGATATGTTTGAGGCCATTTAAATAAAACTTTAAAATACAAAATTATGCTATTATTGTTATGATGGATGGCTATGGATATGTACTATGTAGAAATAGTCCAAAAACATATATAGAGAAGAGTATTAGAGTGGTATACACCCAACTAGCTTAGGGTCACCTAATTTGGAACCAAACTATATGGTATAGAAAAATGCAATTTATCTGTAAAGAATAACTGAAAGTTTTGGAGCTGCACCTGCCATGATCAGAGCTGCAGTTTAAGACATGACTCTTAACAAGGGAAGGAGGGAAATATTTAATCACTCAGCATCCATCAAGACACTGTTACAGGCACTTGGAATATATATTAGTGAAATTCCCGCTGTCACTTGCATCCTTGTTGTTTTCTAAGCCTGAGGTACAAAAGCCTATCTCATGGCCATCCACATGACAGCTAATGAGGGACTGGAGGTGGAGGGAGACAATGAGAGGGCAAGATGGGAAGTGAGAAGTCACCGGGAAGAATGCATAGCCAGGTTCAGTGTGCAAGGTCCTGGGAGAAGATGGGTGTGTCAAGCATGGAAGGGTGACACGAAGGATGGGGTGTCCCTGAGAGAAGCAGGGAACACAGGACAAGAAAGAATGGGCTCCTGCTCTAGGCCTATCCCTGAGGCAGAGTCAGGTTCTGCAGAGATGGATGGCATGTTGCCTGCTCCCAGGGAACTCAGAGATTAGTTGTGACAACCATTCATTCAACAAATACTCTCTGATCAAGTGTGCTGAAATCTACCCTACGTAACTTGTCATCCTAGTAACCTGGCAAGAACTTGATCTACAGCCCCTGAAGGCTACAGTTCTGGGGGCTTTGTGCAGAGATAAGAGAAACCTGGCTCTGGCCAGGAGTGAACATGAGAGAGTTACAACGTGCACTTGCCTCTCAACCAACTCAAGTACCTGCACCTCACCTCCCTAAACACTGTTAATTCCCAACATCCCAGTCTCTGGCTGGCTCAGCCCCCAGAAGCAGTGGGCCGTGACCATAAACTTTCCAAACTCAAAACATCCACTCAGGGAAGATAATTTCTGGTTCCAGGAAGACTGTCCAGAAAGGGCTGTTAGAAAGGCGCACCCAGGACACTGACTGCTCCAGTGGGCCAAGCATCAGTCACTTGCATGGTGACCTTATGCAATGGCTTAATCTGTCTGGGCTTCAGTTTCTTCATTGTCATGAAGACTTGCTTAGATGTCTGGGGCCACTCCAGCTAACACAAATGTTATCAGTTTCCCAGGGCTGCCACAGCAAAGTACCACAAACTGAGCAGCTTAAAACAAGAGAAACTGATTGTCTGGAAGTTCTGGAGCCTGGAAGTCCAAGATCAAGGTGTCACAGAGTTGGTTCCCTCTGAAAATATAGGGAAAATCTGTTCCAGGCCTTTCCCTGGCTTCTGGAGTTTGGCTGGCAATCTTTGAGTTTCCTTGACTTGTATACACATCGCCCCAATCTCTGTCTCCATGTTCCATGATGTTCTCCCCATGTGCATGTCGGTCTTTTCACGTGGTTTTTATAGGACACCAGTCACATTGAGTTAGGGGCCCGCCCTACTTCAGTATGACCTCATCACACTGGCATTGTACTGACCCCATTTCCAAATAAGGTCACTTTCTGGGGTACTGGAAGTGAAGAGTTCAACATAAATTTTTCAGAGACACAATTCAACCCTTAACAACAATCCTGAATGTCTGATTCTTCCTCCCATGGGCCTCTAGGGTGACCATGAAACTATCATTCAGATCCGAAATTCTGAGAATGAAAAGGATACTAAAACAATTATGACAGACAATGGTGTAATGGGACTGACCGGCAACCTGGGTCTTATGGTCCCCAAAGGGCTTGTAAGATCCAACAGAGGTACCTGACAAAAGGCTGAGAAGCAGGGCTCTGGATGCTGTTTCTGCCTCCTACTGGGTCACCCTGTGCCCAGGATGAAAATCCAATCCTATCTCAAAATGAGAAATGGACAGAGAGGGAGAGTGGGAAAAGAAATGAAGAGGTACCTGGGGAGTACAGAGAGGCTGGGAGAGGCTGGTGCTGGGAATGTTGGTACATGTGGATGACTGCAAAATGTTATCCCAGTTTCATAGAGGAGCTCTTTACTGAGACCCAAAAATGGACGCAAGCGCAGGTCAGAACTGTAGCGTACATGTGGAGCCACGTGATGTATGTAACACACACCCTCAAAGAGTTTCCAATCCATCCATCCTGGGTGACACTGTTTCACATGAATAGTTAAAGGGAATCTCCATGCTGTGTGAGATGCTATCTATGCTCGGTACTTGTTAGTGCAGCCACGGTTCCAAAAAGGAGTCAGTACAGTCCTCTAAAAAAATTGGAGATTTAGAGGAATGGGAAGGTCACTTGAGAGCAGCAGAGGAAAGGCCAAAAGGTATAAGGGACAGTGGCTAGAACCGCCTAAGTAAAAATGGCTTCAAAAAATGAATTGAGAAGTGTTCCTCCTCCTCTATTTTCCAGATGTGTGTAAGATTCGTATAATTTCTTCACTAAAGATTTGATAGAATTCTCCGGCAAAGCCACCTGGGCCTGGAGCAGTCATTGTGGGAAGGTTTTAAATTATGAATTCAATTTCTTTCATTACTTTGAGTCTACTTAGGTTTTATTCTCTTCTGAGTCAATTTTGGGTATTGGTGATTTTTATTGCACTGTCCCTTCCATCTAGGATGTCAAAGTTGTTGGCATCAAGTTTTAAAAATAATATCCTTTTATGATGAGTTCAATGCATGTGGCATCTTAGTCTTCTCTTGCATTCTAGATATTGGTAATTTCTGTCTTCTTTCTTTTTTCCTTGCCAATCCGGCTGGAGGTCTATCCATTTTATTCCGTGCAGAGATCCAGGTTGGAGTTCATTCATATTTCACTTTTTTTGTTCTTTCTTTTTCATCAGCTTAGGTTCTTTGCTTTGTTATTTCCTTTTGCTACTTATTTGGGGGCTAATTTGCTCCTCTTTTTCTACATTCTTTTATTTATTTATTTATTTTCCTCTCTCCTGTCAGGAGCAATCACTTTTGTTTAGTTTAAAGGGTAAGGAAAAGAGATGGAGGCAAAGGGTTGGTGAGATGTATCTCTTGGAAGAGGATTGGTAGCTTGTTAAAGTAGATATGGATGTTCTCTGTCCTTCTCCCCATCTCAAGCAAAGGAACACTGGTTGGGACCAGAGCAGAGGTGGGTAGGAAAGTTCTTAGGGGAGAATAAAAAGTGTCCCCTGGAGCTGCAGGTCCAGGATCATGTGTCTGACTCTCAACAGAAGACCTCTGAAGGTAGAAGGTGGGTAGTTATAAGGAAAGGCAGCATTATGAGAAGCTGCACTGGGAGTGGCTTTCTAGGGCCTAACAGGGCCAGACTGTTGGGTTTTTCCACTGGGCCAGAAATGGTGGCTGGGCTGAATCCATCTAAAGAGTATACTCATGAAAACTCCCTCCAGGGCTCTGACAGACAGCTGTGGGTTGTATTTCTAGAAGTAGGAACTAAAGAGGTTATCATTTAAAGGATAAGGTGCTCCATGGGTAGGAAGAAAGGATTTCCAATAATTCATGAAAAGTCCCCATGAGAGAAAGATCCTAGCACTGAACACGAGTCAAAATAGAGGGCATCTATTCCAGACAACTACACATTTGCCAAAGATAATAACTTCACCCATACTTGTCCTCCTTAATCCCACCTGCCACTCCCCAATAACCAAGAAAACCGGTGGGGGAGGAGGCAGGACAAGATGAAGAAGAGACCACCTATCCTTTCTTCGTGGCAAATGTGGGGGGATGGAGGAAGAGGAGTTTCACTTGAATAGGAACTTTAAGCTTTGTAGATGAGTCTGGATTATTTGGTACACGAGAATAAGACTGATCCTTAGTACCAGCAAGTGGACCAGAAAGCTATGGTGTCTACATGAGTTCTCAGGATATGGATCCAATTGAACAGGTAGGAAAGGCAATAGTTGGGAAATATAGCATTATTGCATTATTTCAGGCCAAGTCCAGCTCATTCAGTAAACCAGTTACAAATCCTACATATGTGAAAATAGGTTATAGGAAAAGATATGGGACTCCAGAGGTCAGAGACAAAGATCAGGCTGTGGCCAGGTCTCTCCGAAGTCCATATCAGTGGTCTTGCAGTGTCAGGACTTGGGGCCAGATCCTCCTCGTTACCTGTGAGTGCGAACCCGCTGGGATGGGGCCCAAAATATCAGCCCCTGCTCTCACAGACACCTTAAACTCGTGTCCCTGCCCCACTATGTGGGACTCCAACAGCACAATGCAGACAGGACATATGCTTTCTGTGCTCTACTGAGAGCGAGGAAAGATTAGTTTCAGACAACAGGCCTCAGAAAAGAGCGTGAGGTGGGAACATGTGTTACCAAGGAAAAATGGAACGTTTTTTAGGAAGAATGGCAGGGAGATGCTAAGGTGGGTGCTACTCAAACTGTGTCATGAAAGACTAGCTGTTTCTTCTTTCTAGGCTGTCATGGAACTACATTGATCCTGACAAATGATCAGGAAAAATTGAATAAAAACAAAGCATGCAAGATACAAGCTCAAAATTTGCATTGGATTCGACAGACACAAAGCTACTCCAATCGATTGCAGTTTCTGCACTCATTTCATTGCGTGTAAGTGGCAGCCAGGCCACGGATGGTGCTGCATGGCACCAGCTGGGCTCAGTTAAATGGGAGCCATTGTGCTTCTATGTGGGTCAGTCCTTAAAACTTGCAGGATTTTGATAGACCCAGGCCAAGAGACCTTTAGTCTCTCCCTGCTGGTCTCTCAGGCTCCCTGGGCCAACTTCTGATGGGGTGAATCTCCAAGCATCAACCTTCTGGGTCCTCCAGCATCAGCTCCATGCCTTAATTCTCTCTCTCAAACATCATGCTACTCCCTCGGCCTGACATACCCTCTTCCTGACTTGGCATGTCCAGCCCTCACTACTCTATGGGGCCCAGCTTCAGGGCCACCTGCCCCACTTTTCAGATCCTCCTGGATAGCATTGCCCTGAGGTTTCTCAAGGGGGCTGAGCCATACTTGTCTCAAGCATAGTTTATGTCCTGCCGGCACTGTGGTGATTTATATTCCTATGTTACCTTCCCTAAGAGACTGTAAGATACCTGGGGACAGGACTCATTTCTGCTTTACCTTTGCAAACTTCCTAATAGCCAGGACGGTGGCTACCTAATAAAGTTGGGCTTTTGTCAATGGTTGAAAACAAGACAACCTTCTCCCTGACTCCGGATGGAGCTGGCTGGGCACAGATAAATAGCCGTTTGTCTGCTCTTCCTACCTCGAGTGCCAGGAAGTTCCAGGCCCTGATGGATCCCAGCCAGAGAACTCCCAACAGCACTGAGGAAAATGGCTGGTTGCTAAGTGGACCCTTTTGAAGGGCTCCGTGCCTCTCTAAGCTCTTCAGAAAATGAGGACACCAGCTGTCCCCTGTCTCAGTCAAGCAGGCGCTTCTTTTCATCTCTCCTAGGCCTCTTATTGCCCAGCGGGGTGTCAGAGCCCAATGGCAGTTGTCCCAAGATGGGGAAGCAGACTTGACAGATGGAAGATAGGTTAGCGTTGTGTGAAGGGAAACCACTTTTGTTTAGACTCCCGTGTGCACGACAGGCACAAGGCTTGATTACAGGGTGATGGGCTGTGGAAGGAATGTGCCGCCCAGCTGGAAAACAATCGTGGGCTGTTTTTGTTCCTGCATCCAAGGGTGCACCAGGACGGATGGCAGCATGCAAGCTCAACGTGCCACATTTCATACCTGTAGGAACCAAACCCACGTCCCTCCAGCCCCTTGGGGAGGTTGTGGTGCCTGCAATTCCCCCACATTGGCCCTGCCATAAATCAGGCATGGCTACCCCCGAGTCACAGGCAGTCTGGACAAGGCAACTGAGAGATGTGAGGAGCAGGGACAGCCTCCAGACTGGCTTAGTCTGAGCGAAGGAGGCTGCCCAAACTTCTATGGCAGGGACAGGTTCCCTGCCAGGGTCCCTGAGCTAGGCCCTGCTGTGCCACCCCTCCAACAAGAGTGTCTGTGTGGAGAATCATTATCTGGCTGTGAAAGAGAGCTGAGGAAGAGAGAAAGAAGGGGGTAGCTAGGAAAGCAGGTAGGGAGGTTGCAGGGGGCTAGGGCTGGGAGGAACCAGAGGGGAAGATATGAAGAAAGATTTTCTTTAAAAAAAAAAAATGAAAAAGAGAAAAGACAGAAAAGGAGAGCAGGAGAAAAAAGGAAAATAAGGAAATCTTAAAAGCTAGGGAGAAGAGATGGTAAATAAACATTAGTGGTACAGTTTGGGGGAGCCTAGTAGACTGGTATAAATGTTTCTTGAATGCATTTCCCCTCCAAGGTGGAGTCCTTGATCCCGCCAGCAAGGAGCAGGGCTCCCCAGGGAAAGCTGCGAGTCTCTCCATGAAGCCCAGAGAAGTCCCTTCCTCTTGCTCCTTGGCAGCCCAAGTCCTGGGAGGCCCTGCAACGTGAGTTTAGGGCTCCACCCCAGCGCAGCACAGAGACCAGAAAAACGTTTCATTTCACAGAAGATGTCTGCTGAGGTGGCTGGAAAAGCCCGTGCGTGTATGTGTGTGTGCGCATGTGGGTGTACATGCGTGTGCATGTGCATATGTGTGTATATGTGTATGTATGTGTGTGTGCATATATGGGTGTATAGGTATTGCGTGTATGTGTTCATGTGCCTGTATGTGCGTGTGCGTGTCTGCATGTGTGTGCGCGTGTGAACGTGTGTGTGTGTTGAGGGACTAATGAGGAACTCTCCTGCCAGGGTTGGAAAATCTTGCCGCTGCAAGAGTTCTGATCACTTTTGATTTGGGTGTAGCTGTTTTCCTCTTGTAATCCCCAGTGTGGTGAGCAGAGGAGGTGGAAAAAACACTCCGCGAAGTTTTTTTTCCATTAGGAGGCCACTAAACCGCGTAAGTAATTCCAAAATAAGGGTCTGCTGCATATATAGCTGCCAATTTATATATCCCTGGACTTTGGAGAGTTTCTTTTGTCCCAGAATGCCCAAGAGAAAAGGGACAATATTTTTTTAAATTATTTTTGTGATAAATACACATCACAGAGTTTGCCATACTTACCATTTTCTTAAGTGTACAGTTCAACTGTGTTAAGTATATTCACATTGTTGTGCAACCAGTCTACAGAACTTCTTTCATTTTACAAGCTTGAAACTCTGTACCTATTAATCGAGACCCCAGTCCTGCCCCCCAACCCCAGCCCTTGGCAACCACCAGTCTACTTTCCGTCCCTACAAAGCTGACTGCTCTGGGCACCTCATAGAAGTGGAATCTTCCAGTATTTGCCTTCGTGTGACTGGCTTATTTGACTTCGCATAACATCTTCCAGGTTCATTCATGATGCAGCATGTGTTAGAATTTCTTTCCTTTTTAAGACAGAATAATATTCCACTGTGTGTATATTACAACATTTTATTTATCCACTTATCTACATTTCAGCCATTACGAATAATGTTGCTATGAACACAAGTGTACAAACATCTCTTCAAGACCCTGACTTCAGTGCTTTTCTTTTTTCTTTTCTTTTTTTTTTTTCAACGTTTATTTATTTTTGGGACAGAGAGAGACAGAGCATGAACGGGGGAGGGGCAGAGAGAGAGGGAGACAAAGAATCGGAAACAGGCTGCAGGCTCTGAGCCATCAACCCAGAGCCCGACGCGGGGCTCGAACTCACAGACCGCGAGATCGTGACCTGGCTGAAGTCGGACGCTTAACCGACTGCGCCACCCAGGCGCCCCAGTGCTTTTCAGTATATACCCAGAGGTGGAATTTCTTGATCATATTGGTAACGCTGTATTTTTTTAAGTTTATTTATTTATTTTGAAAGAGAGAGAGAGAATGAGTGTGCAAGGGGCAGGGAGAGAGAGGGGGACAGAAGATCTGAAGTGTGTTCTGTGCTGTCAGCACAGAGCCCAATGCAGGGCTCGAACTCACAAACTGTGAAATCATGACCTGAGCTGAAGTTGGACACTTAACTGATTGAGCCACCCAGGTACCCCAGTAATTCTCTTTCTAATTTTTGAGGAATTACCATATTATTTCCCATAGTGGCCATACTATTTTACATCCCCATGAACAGTGCACAAGGGTTCCAATTTCTCCACATCCTTGCCAACACTTGTTGTTTTCTGGGATTTAAAAAAACATTATTGTAGAGAAGGAGAGAGTGTGAATGGGGGAGATAGGCGAGGGGGGCAGAGAGAGAGAGAGAGAGAGAGAGAAAGAGAGAGAAAGACAGAATCCCAAACAGGCTCCACACTCAGCATAGAGCTCGATGCAGGGCTCTATACCACAACCCAGGGATCATGACCTGAGCTGAAATCAAGAGTCGGATGCTCAACTGACGAGCCACCCAGGGGCCCCTCTTGAGTTTTTTTGATAGAAGTCATCCTAATGTGTGTGAGATGGTATCTCTTTGTGATTTTGATTTGCATTTTCCTGATGATTAGTGATATTGAGCATCTTATCATGAGCTTATTGGCCATTTGTATGTCTTCTTTGGAGAAATGTCTATTCAGGTCCTTTGTCCAGTTTTTATTCAGGTTGGGTTTTTTTTTTTTTTTTTGTCTGCCTGTCTGTTTTTGACTTGTAGGGATTCTTTATATATTCTGGATATTATATTATCACATATATGATTTACAAATTCTTCCATTCCATGGGTTGCCTTTGCCTTTTCACAGTTGACTGTGTCCTTTGATGCACAGAATTTTTAAATTATGGAAGTCATCCAATTTAATCTCTTTTTTTTCTTTTCTTGCCTGGAAGGAACCGTATTTTTTTTTTTCAACGTTTATTTATTTTTGGGACAGAGAGAGACAGAGCATGAACGGGGGAGGGGCAGAGAGAGAGGGAGACACAGAATTGGAAACAGGCTCCAGGCTCTGAGCCATCATCCCAGAGCCCGGGCTCGAACTCACAGACCGTGAGATCGTGACCTGGCTGAAATCGGTCGCTTAACCAACTGCGCCACCCAGGCGCCCCTGGAAGGAACCGTATTTTAAGCCAACTTCAATATTACGGCTCTTCTCAAGATGCTGTTAAGTAAAAGAACAAGATAGAACCCCGTCCCAGTGAATGCAAGTGTATGCATCCCAGTAGCTCAGGCCAGCCCCAAGGGAGCAGGCATGGACCAGGTTAGGAGCTAACTTTTCCTTTCTGTTTCTTTTCGTGTCAGAGTTTGTAAATGAGCCTATCAGAAATTCTTTGTTTGGGGCGCCTCAGTGGCTCAGTCAGTCAAGCATTGACTTCAGCTCAGGTCATGAACTCACAGCTCATGAATTCAAGCTTCATATCGGGTAAGCTCGAGCCTTGCTCTGGGCTCTGCACTCTTCCTCCCTCTCTCTCTGCACCTCGTGGGATTTTCTGTCTCTGCCCGTCACTCACTCGCGTTCTCTCTCTCAAATATAAATAAATAAATAAATAAATAAATAAATACATAAATAATTTTTTTCGAAAAAAAAGAAAGTCTTACTTTGCACACCTATGCTAATTTTAGGGTTTTGTTTTTGGCTTGTGTTGTTTTTTTGCTGCTGGTTGGGTCCTACAGCAAGGAATCTTGAACTGTCCACAAAAGATCCAAAATGAACCCCTTATTTAGGAGAAAAGGTCCCAGGTTTTCTGGCCAGCTCAGATCTTCACTATTTGCAGCAGAAGGGAGTAATCCTAAAAAGTCAATAAATGGTCCCAAAGGAAGTGAGCCAACTGCAGACATTTAACTGTTCAGAAAGATAAGGAGTGGAAAGCATCTTATAAGAGGGTGCTCAGCACTCAGGGTCCTGCCTCTATGCTTTATGAGCCCTAATTCAGATCCAGTGTCAGTTCTTGGGTCCTCTGCCAAAGAAATACTGGAAAACCAGCTTTTCCCTAATTTCATTGATTATGTCAGCAACTGATGGACACCATCTGTGAACCCAGACCAACCTTCACACATTCAAATCTGCTGGCATGAGTTCACCATTCTTCTCTCATAATGGGAGCGGGTGGAGCCAGTTTATTGAAGACACTTTCAATCCAATAGTGCCAACAGGGGACAAGAAAAGGCTTCGTGTGCAGAGACAGCAAAGCTGTTGGAATGCTGCCAAGCTCTTCACCCCTTTAGCATAAAGTTCCTTTCTCCTGGAAGGCCCAGCATAGGCCACAATCTGCAACGCTGCGATAATCCAGTTGTCTGCATCCATCCCTCTTCCTTCTTAACCATCCAGTCCAAATGACTTGAGTGCAAGCCTCAACACAGTGCTGAGGGCAAGGGCAGTGATGAAGGGCAGCACAGAACTGAATTACACATGTATAATACTAGTATAATGCATTGTAATATATAACATGGATTCTAGTAGACTTCAGTATTAATATTAGACTTCATGGTGCCTACAGACAGGTCGAAGTGATTAAAAGATATCCCTGAGGGGTGCCTGGGTGGCTCAGTCGGTTAAGCACCCAACTCTGGATTTCGGCCCAGGTCATGATCTCACGGTTTGTGAGTTTGAGCCATGCATCCGGCTCTGCACTGATGGTGCGAAGCCTGCTTATGATTCTCTCTCTCTCTCTCTCTCTCTCTCTCTCTCTCTCTCCCTCTCTCTCTCTCTCTCTCCCTCTCTCTCTGCCCTTTCAGTGCTGTCTCTCTCTCTCTCTCTCTCTAAATAAATAAATAAACTTAAAAAAAACATACTTCATAACAAAAAAGAAAAAAGATGTCCCCAAAACCAGAGTGATCAGCATGAAATGGACTTGGTATCACACAGTTGAACATTCCACAGGACAGCAAGTACGGTGAGTATCGCAGAGGAGGGGTTTGTGAGGAAAGGAAATCCCAGTGGCCTCATATTGAAGCCACACACCCCACAGACACCTACAGAAAAGCAAGCACACATATCCCAAAACCATCACCCATGAGCTCTGACCCTAACAGACACCCACACCCACCCACAGACGCCCATCCGTACATATCCACACCTCGAAAAGAGATGTGTTCTTCACACACAAGTTCAAGGGTAAATTATTTTTCAGTTCCTCATGAAAGAACTGGGAAATGGACAAATGCCCAGGGCTCCTTAGTGAGGTTTGGTGACCCAAGACAGCACTCACGATTGAACTTATATGTCATCACCCCTTGGCTCCATTCCAAACAGGTTTCATGTGCACCCCAAAAGAAAATGCACTGTAAGTTCCTGGAAGCATTGGGTCTTTTGAAAGAGTGAATTAGTGTTCGTGGGAGGGGGTTGCTGAAACTTCAGATGAAGAGAAATGGCAAGCATGGACTGTTTATTCCAGAATTCCAAATGTTCTCCATGGACATGCATTTATTTGTGTAAACAGATAATGGTCTTTTAATGTAGTCTGGCTCATTTTCAGCACAGGTCAAGTTCAAATGCTTTGTGCTGCATGGACAGTAACTGGGCCTTGAGGAGATCCAGGTGGTTCTGACCAGATGAGAAGCACGTGACTTGTCCAGTAGAGGACCCACTCAGTTCCAGAGGTCTGTGTTGCTGGACTCCCAGCCATGTTTCATCCCGAGTGGGAGGTTGCATCCTGGTTCAAAGACGAAACCTTTGATTTCTTCCTCCCACCTACCATATTCACAAAAAGTCCTAAGGGGCGAGGGGGAAGCTGGCTTGGACTAGAAGCCCTAGAAGTTTGTTTGAACATCATAGCCCCTTTGTAAATCAACATTTGAATGAGTTAAGTGCACGTGAGTGATTCTGAAACACAAGGGTCACATTCCCTCTAAAATACTTGGGGTGCAAAATGCACTCCAAATTTAGCCTAATCCCAAATTAGGAGGCAGACCTTGTCAAGTCTCCCTTGCCCTGAAGTTTGGCCCAGCAACCAGGAACCCCAGCTGGAAAGGACAGAGCTGGAGTTCCCGGGCCTGAATTCCTGTGGTTGGCTTGTGACAGCCGCCTGACGGCCTTCCCCGGGAGGGGGGGGATCCTGCACCCGGACTCCATAATCTGTACCAACAATACCAAAGGCACTGTGATGGGTCTTCCCCAGCAGGCAGAATGTGAGGCAAGCGATAATAAGAACAATGAAAGGGTCTGACATGGAAATTTCAGTAGGAAACAAGCAATTACATGAGAACAAACATTCCCAACGCCACTCACAATCATCGGAACACATAACAGTGATTATAAAAATGATAGCAACAAATTCAGACCCGGAGCAGTTTGTGCTTTAGAAAAGAGAGTCCTCCTGGGGCGGAGCTGTGACCTCCCCTGACACATGTGGACAGTGTGTATGTGTGTGTGTGTGTGTGTGTGTGTGTGTGTGTATGCCTTTTAGAACACATGAATTTCATTTGACTTGATTTAAAGCTGGATCTCTTTCCCCTGCAGTTGAAACCACTTCTCTTGAGCAAACACATTTCCATCCACCAGGCAGGGAGGAAATTGTGAGTCAGAAAAGAGGCCAGGATTTTCTCTGGACCTGCTCTATGTTCAGTCTGAGGATTGCTGGAAAATGTTCAGACTTGGAGAAAAGAACGTTCCCCCACTGTAGAGCTGTGCTCTCCAATCCAGGACTAGAGGTAGGATCACAGTGAGGAGGGTCTAGGATAGAAATATCTTGCTAGGATCCAAATGGACTAGGCCACATCAGCTGTCCTTTTTCAATCACGATTCATGGTGCCAAGGATCCAGTGTCTAAGGTTTTAAGGTATGTTCTTTCCTTCCATTTAATGGAAAGCAATGCAAGTCTATAGGTTCTGGCACATATCTAAACTGTCCTGGCTTAGCCTCCATTGTGGGATGCCTCTATCACCCATATCTGGCCTCCATATCATAAACAGTCATTGGTCCTGGCATTGCAAAGACGAGGCATCCAAACATAAGGAGGCAGCTTGAGAGAATTACCAGAATATGCTAATAATGGTTTACTCGTGGTGGCAGTTGGCAAGTTGGGGGCAAACCTAGGAAGGCTTCATGCTGACATTAATTGCAGTTTATGGCTGGTGCTTATTTTTCTTTCTAGCCAACTACAAGCTGCCTCCTCATCCCCTCCCACCCCTGGGCGGGGGGGGGGGGGGGGGGGGGGGCTTGGGGCCTCCTCCAGGCCTGGCCCAGGCCAGGCCCTGATTTACCGTGCTGGAAGGCTATACCACAGAAGTCACCAAGTCACCTGCCAAGCATAGCAGCCAAATTTCGATTCCCGGTAGCCTCGGCTGCCAGCCTTGGTAGGGAGCGCTGACCCCAGAGGAATCCAGTTAATTCTGTGCAACCCACCCTGGCTGTTGTGGGCCACGTTGTGAAATAGGCACTTGGGTTTTGGCATGTGTCGCCTTTATTCCTTCAGATTATAGGCTTAATCTTCTAGGCAAAGAGGCCAACTACTCAGATCTGCATAAACTCTCCAGAGAACTAGATAGCAAAACTGGAAACTAAGGTCCTTACCCCAGCCCCCACCCCCTGCTCACTCATTCCTGGTACAAATAGTGACAGTGGATGCTGGTGTGAGTTATCAAAATGTGCAAGAAATGAGTTTATGTACAAAGCACTTCAACAGGGGCTCTTCTTTGTATTTCCCTTTTTTGAAAGGAAATCTAAGTTCTGGGTTTTGATTGCTTTAAGCCCTGACATCTAAGGAATCTCAAAGACGCTCTGGCCAGGGATCCCACCTGGCTAGCCAATGAACAGGCTTCCTGGGCGTACATGGTTCTAGGGCCCAGGACTCAGGTACTCTGGGGAAGGGGTTGATGTAAAACTGGGTCTCTTTCCCTGTAGTTGAAATTTTGCTAGGATCCAAACTGACTGGGACCCACCCATAATCCTTTTTTTTTTTTTTTCATCAAGATTCACAACACCATCAATCCAGTTTTCTAAGTAAGAATTTTTCCTTGGAGCTCACACTGCCCATGGCAGAGCTTAGCTGAAATCCTGAGGACGGGACCATGAGAATTCCAAAGCCTTCACCCCAGCCCCCATCCACCACTTCTGGCACTCAGGTGATGGGAAGGTCATCCTAATTAAAACCACGTGGTTGGGTTTCAGCTGTGGAAAATTGCTGGATCCTTTCTCCTTCCTCCCACCTCCTCTTTCTCTCCTTAAACACACACATGCAACTTTCCCTCCCTTTATTTAAGCAAACAATTCTCTCCATGATTAAATACAGCTCCTTCTTATCTAAATAGTCCACAGATGTATAAAGACACAGGAGCTTTCTGCTCCTATTTGAAGCTCGTTCTGGTACCCATCTTCTCCAAACCTACAAAAAAGGCCCTCGCTGACAGAAATTCCTAACGCCTGTTCCTCAGTAAATCAGCCCTGCTCGGCAGGCTGTCCTCAATTTATCAAAGAGGTGGGATTTCCCTTCCAAATACTTCAGTTTTCCCCTCTTCTTGGCCTCTCCCATAACCTGAGCTTGAAACTGCCCAGATGTGAACAAATGGAACATGAAAAGTCCCAATTCTGTTGTCAGATTCTGGTATGACTTCAGCTGTCGAGGTAAATACCGCCAGTTGGTCAACTTCAACGACCTCTGGTGGTCCAGGCCTGGGAACTAAAGGGATTCCCCGGAGGGCAGAGGCTTGGAGTGTTAGTAGATTGCTAAGGAAAAAAAAGAAGGGATCTGTGAGTTTCCAGAGTAAGTGGAGTCTGCGCAAGAAGAATCAACTGTCAAGATCTGGGACAAAAGTGAAATCCAGAGAGTGGGTTGGGAGGGTTAGCCCACAGCTTTGGGTTTCTACCTGGAGCTCTCCCACAGTGTGATTTTCTTTCCAACCCGAAGCATGGTTAATATTGAGTCCCATGGAGACGGGCTGTACACAGGGATCCCAGACATGGCATTATTGCGGCAGGAAGCAAAGACCCGGCTGAGCCCTGCAGCCCTTCTCACCTACCCCTTCCAGCCTCAACCTCAAAGTGTGCTTGGCAGACCAGAAGTCAGCCTCTCATCAGGAGAAGCCCATGGGAAATGCAGGACTCAGGCCCCACCCCCTTGCCCAATCAGAATCTGCATTTTCATACAGTCTCCTGGTGGCTCCTGTGCATATTAAAGTCTGAGAAGCACTACCTGGGAAGCCACATGTAGCCAGCTAAAGGAAATAGGCTCATTCCTGCCCTCGTGTCTCTAACCGACCTCTTTGATTAACTAATACCTAATAAGAATAACTCAGAACTTCAGAAAGGGCTGCAGCAATATGGAGTATGTGGGTGGGGATAAGGGGGAATACCAAAATAATATCCCGCCTGTCATCCCCAGGCCAAAAAAAATGTCCAAACAAAATATTTTACAAAGTAAGATCCAGCAGATTGCTGGTATGTGGGAAACCTAGAGCACTAGTTCAAAGTTTCAATTCTAGGGCCCTATGGCAAACTTTTGGAATCTGAAATTTCCAGGTGTGGATGTCAGAAACTGCTTGTTAGCAGGCTCTCCTGGGTGATCTATGCTAAAAAAATTTTTTTCTCAATGAAATTTTGAGGTTTATCTGTCATCGAAGGTGTGTTACCTTAACTTTCTCTTACACAGGGAAAGAAACTGGAAACTTCCTTCTGGTTCTTTTCTCTCTGAAGGGCATGGATAAATATGTGGGGCTTGGAATGGGCTAGATTCATGGGGAAATAATAAAACGAACCTATATTTGCATTTCTTATATAGTTCTAGGGATCCGTGCTAAAATTTAAGACTGGTTCTATTTCCTTTGATTACTATTAGAGGATTGGTACAGATTTCTCTTCCTCAGGAGCAAAAATGAATTGCTGATACTTCTGGACCCACCGTGGGGAGATGGCCTTAGGAGTAAGAGCAACCTGGGGTGCCTGGGTGACTCATTCAGTTAAGCATCTGACTCTTGGTTTTGGCTCAGGTCATGATCTCATGGTTTGTAAGTTTGAGCCCCGCTGTCAGCATGGAGCCTGCTTGGGATTCTCTCTCTCTCTCTCTCTCTCTCTCTCTCTCTCTCTCTCTCTCTCCTTCTCTGATTGCCACTCCCCTGTTTGTGCTCTCTCTCAATAAATAAATAAATAAACAAATAAATAAACAAATAAATAACTTAAGAAGTAAGAGCAACCTAACTTGGATAACATTGTGACCCTTCATCTCTTTCTGCCCCTGAGTAGGAGAACACCTGTACAATTCCCTGAAGAGATGTGGATGTTACAGAGTTGAGGTCAAGGCTGCCAATCTTGGTGCTAGCAGCATGTCTTAGGCACAAGGCTCAAGTAGTCCTGACCCTTGGGTACCCCACACTCCAGGGTGACTCCAGCAGCACAAGCCAAGATGCCTTTGTACATACTTCAGCATCTTTTTGCTGATATGTAAAAAAAAAATTCAAAACAGCAGTGGGAAATCATGGGTCACAGTGATGGGGCTTCAGCGGGGTCACAAAGACATGCTACCCAACCTAAAAGAGATTTTCCTTTTCATTAACCACAAGGAATACAAAGGAAAAATGCCAATATTGGCCTTGACCTGGCTAGCATATCACTAGTTCACCAGTCATGTACATTCGTATGGGAAGATCTTTAGATACTAGAGCACAACTTTAATGGAATTTTCCTAAGTCCTCCTACCATGCCTGAGAAATGGTGTCTTTGTGCTTAGGTGTGGTTTTGGGTGACCCAACAGTATTTGCTCACTTCTGGGTAAAATTGCCAGTTGTCTGAGGTTTGGAAGTGCCCTGTTAATCAGGCAATGACATCAAATGAAGTTCTCACCATAATTGCTTACAGAATTAAAAGTCACCCTGAGGAATCCCTTGGGCAACAGGCATATAACCTAATATGAAACAGCTTGGGCTCAGTAAGTGCCACACTTGGGTCCAAAGAGAAGCTGGACAGTAACTCAGATGTTGTTCCCACATGTCTAGCCCGTAGGAGCCCTAGGTTCTGGTTCTAGCAACACCATTGACCTGGGACCCCCAAACTCCTTATGAAACCCCAGCCATCTTCCCCTATCACCTTCTCCATCTGTATATTAAACAGTTGGACATGGTTCCCTCTAAGATCTCGTGTGGGTCTAAGACCCCAGATCCCAGAGAGTTTTCAAATTTTAGTTGGTAATTTTAACCAGAATTAGCTGAAGGGAAAAGGCATCTGAAACCAAAAACATGGAAAAGAACAGCAGCATTGAAAACACAGTCTTTGTAGAACAAGTATTTAACCTTTTCTCTGGTCTGAAACACACACAGCTGGGAGAAATGCTTCTGGAAGTTATTCACAGGAGCAGATGATCACTGTGGGATGGGGGTGAAGGTATCAGGCAGTGCCTCCCAGGTGCTCCTCCAGCCCACCCAGGCCCAGTTATCATTTGCAAGTTGTAAAACCAGGACAAGAAAACATCACTGAAGAAACTCAAGCAGGGGGATGTATGTGCAGTGGAAGAGAGTGAGTGGTCTATCACTGGGGACGGTGGGGGGAAAGACACAACTCACATTATCATTGATTAATTGAGTGATTTTAGTCAAGTGAATATTGATACATGGCAGGAAAAGCATGAAAGTAAAATGAACACATACGGGAATTACTATTAACATAAGTGATAACATCAAAACATCTGGTAAAATGCAGTTAAAACAACAACACAAATGAAATGGAATGTAAAACATTTTCACAGTATTCAAAGCTTTTGTAAAAGATTTAGACTCTATGTGAGGGGACTAGGGGAAACGGGAATTTCACCTGTGCCCTATGTATCCGCTGGTGACAGATCGGAATGGCCACTACGTTATTCTGTGGGAGTTACCCAAAGGTGCACTTCAGAGACAGCTGTGGAGTTGCAACAGAGCAACGATTTAATTGGAGTCTGATGAGAAATATACATTCTAGCTCTGAGCATGGGGGTCTGTAATCAACACATCCAAGTGAAAACTGGAGCTCTGACAGGATTCTGCCTCCAAAAGCCCTTGGTGCTAATGCACCAGGACCAGGAGCCAAGTGTCACATGGGATATTCTAAAGGTGAAGTGTTCTTGGGGTTCTCACTTTCTATCTTCTGAGAGAACTAGTTATCTTTGAAGACTAAACTGAGCTCTGCCATGACTTCACAGGATCCTACCCAGCAGGATTACTTCTCACCTTTACAAATATGACCTTTGAACTAGCAATAGTTATAAATCACATACAGACCTCCTCTTTTAGAAACCGATGACCAAGCCAATAGTCTATACACTGGTTCTGTTCTACCAATGGTTTGTTGTTTCTCAACAAAGGTTTGTGGTAAGAAGGCAGTTTTGAGCCCACAGCCTCCTTTTGCATCCTCAAATTGCTGGTGTGTTGTAGACAAAGAGTGTGTATCTCAAATCCACAGTCAAATCCAAAAGTCCTGGGACCATATGGTTGGGGTAAAATGTGCAGCTGCAGTTCACATTTCCAATTTATTTTGAACTCATTCTGAAAATGTCACTTCCTGTCTGAGGATTCCCATGTAGACAGCTGCGCAGCACGGCCGCCTAATCTTCCGTACTCTTTCTGCTGTAACAGCTAATACCCCACACAAAACCCTTCCCAAGGCCCAGCTTTGGGCAGAAGCCTGTTGCATGATGCTCTGTCAAAATGAGCAGATACATATAAGCAATGAACTCATGAGTTAACCAAAACTAAGGCCCAGATCCACGCACTCATGAAATTGTTCTGAATTTCAGTTAACAATAGTAAAGTAGAATATTTCTAATTAACTAATGTATATACACATTTAAAAGAAAATCATCCAAAATTACAGGCAAATCACTTAAGATCCCCAACACTTTATGATCAAAGGTCAGAGAGAACCAAAAAACAAAAGTGTTAAAATAACAAGATCACTAATGGTGAGAGGTTAATTATATCAGGATCACCCTCAGGTAGGTAATGAGTTGGTATGCTAATTTTCAGACTGGAGTCTTCAGAAGTTAACAGAATCTTCCACTGTTTCTGTGTCAGTCCAGGGCCATGGGGGTGACACTTCCCAGCCTCACTGCAGCTTCTGGATTGGGTATAAACATTCATCCGGAGGGACAACCACTAGTTCACCATCTTCAGGTGTTACAGAGAATTAAGAATCAGGCTTGAGGAACAAATTCACATTAATTGCTTAGAATGACTTCCTATACACTGAACAGGAAGAGTAAAGTTGCTTCTGTGAATGAGCTTATGTACATCACTTATTAAACACAAGGGTTTTAAGAAACATCTTCGGGCACTCAGGGAAACCTGTAGAGATGTGTGTTGTCTTTGAAACTCTCTCCTTAGATGGAGACATTTTTGACTTAACTCTCCCTCTGCAGAAATTTTTTTAAAAAAATTTTTTTAAGTACAAGGAGGACAGGCAATCTGGCTGTTCTGAATTTCTTTGATCTATAGGCAATCAAGTTTAAGGGAATCCACTTCTTCACAGGAAATAAAGGCATGGGAAGCACTGTGAGTTCTGACCGGCACTGTGTTGGGGCCAGGACAACCCAGAACTCCTCAGGAAAGAGGACCACAAGGTTTGCTCTCAGGCAAATCCACTTCCCACCCCAAATGCCCCGTGAGAGAGCAGCTCTGCTAGAAAGTAGCCTCAAATGCATTGAAAGACCCTCAGCCCAGTACGTCTTTCAAATGTTAATGTTGACTTTTTTTTAAACATTGAAAAGTAAACACAGTTTTTGTTGTTGTTCTCTAAAAAAAAAAAAACAACAAAACAGAAATAAAAACAGAAACAAAAGTGAAATGAGCAAACGGATGAAATCAGAACACTAAGCTCTTCAACCAATTACAATTCACACTGACTCGCAATTTGCTGGGCTGTTCCTAATATTTTTTTCTTTGTTTTCTCTTTATGTTCTTTGAAAACCACTAACCATTGCCTTCTCAGTCTGAAAATCATCGTCCCTCTCATGCCGTGGGTTTGGTGCCCACGGTGTTTCCTTTTCCTCACACAAAGGCAGGCACATGCTGCCCTCCACATGTCTGGAGGCTAGATCACTCACCAAGGCTGATGTTCACTGCCACTTCCATGGCACCTGAGACTAGCTGATTCAGATCAAAAGACAATCACGTGGAGAGGCAGAGCAGAGATGACCTCCCTGTGTTTTTACCATTACATACTGTCCTGGTGCTTTTCTTCCCTGCACTTAATTTTCTGGCATTGATCTTCAGTTGTAAGTGTGGTGTGTGTTTGTTTCTGCATAAGGTGGACAGAGACAGAAGTTTCTGGAACTGAAAGCAGCACATCAAAGGCATGGATTAGCTAATAGATCCACAAGCAATTTGTGACCACACAAAGAAAGTTGCAGAACTTAGTTTTTTTGCTGCTGTCTCTCACTTTTTTCCCAATGCTTTTTGGTTGGGGGTTTTGTTTGTTTTTTACTGGCAAAATTTTCTTTTTTAGTGGCTATCTCTGGTTGAAATGGTTTGCACCTACTTTTCCTCAGCGATGTGCTGTTCCACACTGTAGATCCTAAAAGACTTCCTAATCTAAATGGTTTTCCTTACCTGGGTATGCGGCTTTAAATACTGGCGGTACTGGGGTCTAGAGCGTGGCTATGGAGGGGAAGGAGTGGGAAAGCTGCCAGAGCAAAGCCAGCTGGATTACAATGTCCTCTACCAACCGAAGGGGCAGTGAGCACAGACCTCCAGGCTCTAGGGTTGTATGTTCAGCCCCGCCCCTCACCCCAACCCACAGCTCCCTCCCCACCCACCCAGGGAGAATCACTTAAAGACTGATTGAAAAGTGGGGCATTCATGATTTTTCATTTTCTTCATGAAGTTTTTGAATTCCTTGTTTTTTTTGTCCCACTTGTGGATTGCCGTCAGCAAGTACTGGCTCTTCACCTTCCGGCCCATGATGAGAAAATGGTGGCTCAGGTTGTCCAGCTGGTGGCAGGGGCAGTCAGCCCCATTCTTCAGGTATAGGACAAGCTTCTTCAGTTCCTTCTTCTTGATGGGTCCCAGCTTCAGAGGCTTCTTCTTCTTGGGGACAATCTTTTTGTCGCCATTTTCTTTTTTCACTTCTTTTATTTTCATCCTCAGCGCTAGAGACGGTGCAGGCAAGGTTGGGGAAGAGGAGAGAAGGAGGGAGAAAAAGCATTTTAGAACCCAGCTTTCCATCTGAAACAATAACCCGAACTTATGGCTCAAGGGGGAGATGAAAGGCAACTGGCAAGTCAACGAAAGAGGCAGTTTTATAGGTAAGAACCAAGGTCTCAGTTAATTTTCATGTTCTGAGTCTGCCCCCTAGTTTTGTGGTGTCTAATGAGTTACAGTAGTTGCCCTGGGACACCATGAGATTCTCAAGTAAATTTTCAGAACCAAATGATATTTCTCTTTTTTAAAATTCAGTGACTCAAAATATCCTACAGTGCTTTAAGAGAAGAAGGGAATCATATAATTGAATATAATCCACATAATCTAAAGCTATAGACCTCAGGATTCAAAGAAAAATTTTACCCGGAGGTTGTTTTTTTTTTTTTTTTAAGAGAAAGCCATTGGTTTAGTTTTTTAACATCCACGGGACCTAAAATTCCTCAAAAGTTGGATCCTATAAACAAGACTGACAAAATCTATGTGTGCACATGCGGCAATAGAGAAATTAAACAGCACATCAAATAGTCATGCTTGAGTGCATCAAAAATCAGTGTCCAACTTCTGCATTGGAGAAATCATAGTCCCTACCACTGTGCCTCTAGGGAGTTCTGACAGCAGGTACTGCTGATGTTCTGTCAACCACAAAGCAACTACTAACGGGTGCCACTAATGCTTCTTTCCACTGGGTAGACCCACACAGAATCAAACTCTGCTTTGAGCTCTTGACAGATTAGAGCAAGTCCTGGTGAAGTCTTGACAGATAAATCCACGTGATGATCTCTGAGTCTAATACAGGACAAGGGCTTCCCTTCCTCAGCACCGCTATCTGCAGGAAAGGAAAGAGCCCATCCACCGTGTCCGCCTTATCTTTTCCTTGTCTCTACAGACCCTGAGTTAACATTATTTTAATGTGAATGTATGGACAGGAAATTTAGTGAAGATAATTAAATTCGCGTGGAGGCATTCTGCACTTGATCTTAGCCAAAAGGCCGAGAAGCGATGCGTGGAGGCATTCTCTAAGATGTAAATGCACTAAAAATATGGTGCCACTGTGACACTCAACTCCCCTCTCAGGTTGGCCAGCCCAGATATTTACCAAAGGAGATGAAAGTCATTTTCTAGATGCTAGTCACCAGATAATTTGTGCATCCTCTGAATTCTTCTAACTTCAAAATTAGCAAGCCTCCTCTTTTTCATGACTTGAAACTCCCACCCAGGCTCCATGAGGAAAGGCTTGAATGTGAACAGAATAACAGTAGTTAACAATTATGAGAGCATATGGCATGCCAGGAAGTGTGCTAAGTATTTTCCATGAATTTCCTCAATTAAACCTAACAACTCCATGAGGAAGGTATAATTATTTTCCCCATTTAATAGATGAGAAAAGTGTGGTGTAGGGGGTTAAGTTAACTTGGCCAAAGTTTCTAATCCTCAATTTAAACCCATGTCTTAAATGTGCACTTTTAATCACCATGCAGTCCATGCTGACTCTATGGCAGCAAAATTCTTCATAATGAACCCCATATTTAGAGGACCGGCGAAATGGATCAAGAAAATAGGGGAGAAGAGCTCAGACTCACTTCCTGGTTTCACCCACATTTCAAAACAACTTCGTTTACAAAATGGTAAAAGAGTTTCTCCTGGTTTAAAAAGACTGCTGTAGCAAAGGCTTTATTATTCAGTATTTACTTGATTAAAAAACACACCCTTGGCTAACCCAAGAATAAGAAGGAGAGGGGAAAATCCTAGGAACAAACCTTTAATGAATGTGTCAAAGTCAGTAAATTAAACCCACTCCCACTGCTTTCTTTTCTTTACAAAAGGAGTTCCAGATTTTGCAGTCTACTTAACCTCATATAATACCCTAGGCCTGGTATCCCTTAAGAAATGCCTCACTCCCAAGGGCAGCAGAAGGTTCAGGAACTGGGCACTAAGCAGCAGAAGACTCTTGCTGAGGATTAACCTTGACCTTTCAGGCTGGTCCAGGCTTCCCAGCACACATGGAAGTGAGTTGAGCACAGCTTCCCAATGAGTTCCTTTCTTTAAGCTCTCCCTGACCCAAACCGGCCACTGCCCAGTGCTTCTGATTATGCTTTATTCCTACCCCCACTGCAGACAGGGTGTATGGGGACCAGCAGGCAGGAGTGTGGCAAACAGAAAGCATAGAAACTACCTGTCCAGGGCTTCACCCCAGACATGCCCACACAGGCCTACACTTGGGTTAGTTTGTTGGCTTACAAACTTTGTGCCTGGTGGTTCACTTGGGAAAAGACTTCAACTGTTCTGGTCTGTGGCTTGCTGCAGGAGGAAGGTTCTCAGTGGAGTTCAAGAAGGAACCAGGAGGAGGAGACTCACTGCCCAGGCCTAGGGAAAGTCAAGTTTCCATCTTGGCCTCCCCTCTGCAAAACAGAGAAAACAGGACTGGGGGAAACCACTCATCAAAGAAAGGAATACTACGGGAGGAGAAGGCAGTAAGAACAATTCTGCTCCTTTCATGAGACCCTTTAAATAAGGTGGCCCCAAGGTATTAGGTGAATCCCAAGCTACTTCCCAAAACCTAAGGCTGGCAACCAAGCATTGCTGTAGAAGCGCTGGAATGCATCAACAGCAGATATGAGTGCATGCCTCAGCTGACAGTGTGGGCACCTTCTTTTCTGCAGAGAAGTGAGCCATCATTTTTTGAGTGCCGCACTCCACAGATGGGCACAGGGTAGGCTGCTTATGTGCAGCGCCTTATTTCATGCTCACAGCACTCATGCTAAGAAGGCATCATTATTATTTATCACAATCAAGGAGAAGGACTCAGGTCAAGTAATGACAACACGAAGCCACAGTATGTAAGAGAGATAGAATCAGAATTAAAACCCACACTTAAACCCAAAGACCACACTCTTTCCTACTATACCATGACTGGGTTTAAAATGATATTGCTCCAGTGGAAACTATTTCACTCTTTTGATTGTGTTGCTTTTAATCACAACTCAAATCAAAAATTAATGTTCCTTTGCCATGACCGTGTAAAGGAATTTAGTTTACATAGGTGGGGGGACACCGAGGGGAGAGGGGAAATCAAATGATGGAAATGTGTTATGCATTAGACTCTTTATTTCTTGCCATTTGGCTCAGTTTCTTTTTTGAGGTGGGGAGAGTAAGGAAGGAGGAGGCACATATGGCCAGAAATTACTAACATCTTTCCATCTTTTAAGGGTTTATTTTAGGGATGCAGATTACCAACAATGTTTGGATAGGCGATTAGCCGGCCAAGGTTGATTTCCCTGTGCCTTGTGGATATACGCACAGCCCCCCACCATACCACATCCAGGGGCTTCTGACACAGGGGTGGGTGCTGGCCCAGGAGCAGCCTGGAACGGATCACCACTTCCTCTTCCCCTACCCGGCCTCCACTACACAGAGGGTGCCTGAGCCCCAGAGATTCGCCCATAGACTGTGTTCACAGTTTGCAATGCAAATGATGGTGTGGGCAGGGAGGAGAAGCCAAAGAGGCAGCAGCTGGGGCACTAGACAGAGTACTGGGTCCTGGGTTCTAACTGTGTGACCACAAAATCTGGTTTCTGCTCTCTGAATCTCAGTTTTCCATCTGTAAAGCATACGGTGCTGACTGCTAGCCTTGCAGCACTATCATCCAGAGGGCCCATGTGGGTCAATGCTGGGGGTCTAGCCAACCTCATCTCTAGGATTCCCCATGCTGTGCACAGTCTTCTCTTCCTTCATTGTGTGCCCTTCTCATCCTGGGAAAAAATGCTACAACTACCTCCGGCCCTTGATCTCAACTACCTGTAACACCTGGACCCCAAACTAAACAAAACAAATAAACAAAACACCTTAGTGTTTTTTAGCAACAACTTCACATCTTCTGAGAGTAGAATATTACTCCTACCTCTCACCTTGCTGGTTGGTCACTGCCAGCAAGAATTCAGAGACCCAGAAACTTGGAAAACCCCAGGTAAGGTTGCCACTAGGGTTCATCTGGGTCTTTCTGATCAATATTAAAATAAATAATCCCTTATGTTCAGGTAGACATTTAAATTTCATCCCACTTTTAGTTACCTGAAACCCTATTTTTTGCTCCCAAATGATACTTCTTTGGTAGCTTCCCCATGAAGCTTGGCCATATTTCTGAGGCTAAAATGAGAACAGGAAACTTATTACATCCATTGCAAACCAACACTCTCTTCAAAACCACCTCTCCGTCCTGGCCCTCTAATGCTAATGGTGCCACCGTTAGTCCAATTACCTCAACAGGGTGCTGGGGTGTATGGCAACCCTTGGCTGAGAGCCAGCCATTCATACAACCAATAACGTGGAATTGCTGCTGGAGTGCAAGGAGGATTTGATGCAAAAACTGGAAAAGGGGCTGAGTTAGGAACCAGATCCGTGACTCAGCTGATTACAATGAAGGGAAAAGAGAGAGGGCCCTCAGCGAGCACCATCATTAGGGAGAGAGGACGTGTTATTGTAAAAGTAATCAGAGGCGCAGATGGAAAACCAGGCGGCCAAGTTATCTCAGAAGGCACAGGGAGAGGGCATTTCAAATAGAGGACATGCTCCTCCATCCCAAATGCTGCAGTTTAAGCATGAGTGTGAGGTGAGATCACTCAACTTGGTGACTTGGGGTCACTGGTGGCCTATGGAAGGCACAGATCCTGATCCGAAGGGGTGGGTGTGAATTCCAAAGAGCTAAAAACCCCTGGGAAGTGAAAAGGAAAGGTATGCCATACTGGCAACCACCATGCTTCTGGAATGTTTGTGAAGAGTTACCACTGGCTACTTCTAGCCAAACATATTAGATTGAGCACACACAATCATTTCCATTCCATTCTGAAGTCAGTTTAAAATTAAAGTAAAAAAAAGTTATAAACACATGCAAGAAAACAAGAACATATCAGCATGCAGTATAATGGAAAGCAAATGGATGGTGAAACCTGGCTTGACAGGGAGAAGAAAAACTGAAGCTTAGCAGCTTACAGATAGGGGTGCCAGTAACAAACAAGCCAGTCCACACCGCAAGACCCAGAAATGCTCATGAATTGGGGCCACTGGGTATTTCTGACCTCAGAAATACAGTGAAAAAAACTGTATTAAGTATAAAAATTGGTTGTCTGTAGAAGGACACTCAGGTCCGCTAGGCTTGAGCCATAAATCTGGTAAGAGCCCCTCACCAACTCCAGCAACATCCAAAAGGTTGATTCCAATAGAATGTGTGAACCAGAAGACTCTGGGCTTAGGCATACCAGACACAAGGGAAGGGCAAGGTGGCGAGGCACTGCACTGAGTCCAAAGGAGTAAGTGAAGTCTGCACAATAAATGGTGAGTCCCTCAGGTCTTAGAACCCTGCATTTATATCCTCCAGGGAGGAGTGAAGGGTTTCTATCTAAAGAAACTAGTAGCCCTAAAGAAAAGACCTACAGCGCTCCTACCAACAAAACTCTCAAACGAGGCCCAACAAATCACAGGTCATACATGCACACACAGAGCTTCCAATGTAATGCTTCACTCTTTGAATGGCCAGCCAAAGGTCAGCAAGCATTTAAGCAAAGCCTCTAAGGGCAAACAACAGAGACCAAAACATACAAACTAAACAAGAAAAAGAGAATTCAGAGACAACAGAGACCACTTAGGGGACACAAACCTTTTACGAAGATAATATTAGATAAGACATTGTATTCATAAAAGCAGAACACAAAATTTTTAGAAGAAACATTCAGAGGGGTGCCTGTGTGGCTCAGTCGGTTGGGCATCTGACTTCGGCTCCAGTCATGATCTCAAAGTTTGTGAGTTCAAGCCTCACATCGGGCTCTGTGCTGACAGCTCGGAGCCTGGAGCTTGCTTCGGATTCTGTGTCTCCCTCTCTCCGCCCACCCCCCCCCCAAACTCATGCTCTGTCTCTCTCTATCTCTCAAATATAAATAAACATTAAAAAAAATTAAATAAAAGAATGAAACTAAGAAACATTCAGAGAACAAAAAGAGTATTAGGAAATTTAAAACATAACAATGCTATACAAGTGCTTTAAGACGTGGTTGAAGACAGTTTCCAGGGAAGCCAAACAAAATGACAAAGAGTTGGGAAATAGGAGACAGGAAGATGACACAGAACAAGAGAGAACCAAGAAAACAGATGAGAGAAATACCAAAGAAATCATACACAAAAATTTCCAGAAATAAACATGAGTTCTCAGATTAACAGTTACCCAGCTCAACAAATCATGACATTTAGAAACACCAACATAAAGAGAATGCTTACAGTCCTCTAGAGAAAAAGAGATTATACATCAAATACAAAGGATCCAGCAATCAGAATGGCATTGGATTTATCAACAGCAACCCTAGAAGCTGGAGGATACCGGATCAATGCCTTTAGAATTCCCCAATTCAACACTGAGCCAAGCTATCAATCAGTGTATGTGTGCAGAATAAAGACATCTTCAGAAGTTCGATCGTTAGAACAAAGTTGTCTTCCAGAGATCTTTTCTTGGGAAGGTACTCCATGATGCATTCTACAAAAGTGCAGAACAAGACACAGGATTCAGGAAACCAAAGATCTAACATCTGATAAAAGCAATGGAAGTCTTAAAATGATTTTTCCAGAATGACCATGTGGCAGGCCTGAAGCTCAATCAGTCCACACTGAAACAGGAGGAAAGAGGGCTCAGGCAAATTACCTGCAGAAAAGTTCGAGGCTGAATTCATACTATGAACATTAAGAACTGGGAAAATAAAATGAGACAATTGCTATCTCAAAGGAAAAAAAAAGGTACAAAAGAAAGGAAATACAAATGCAGTGTAGTACATGGCTCAGCTGCGGATCATATTTATTTATTGTAATAAATTAATCATTGAGTATTAATTTAACTGAAAATGTGATATAATTCTACCATAAAAAATGGGGAGAAGTGGAGATATAAGACAGATAAATCTTTATCTTCAATAATAATACAATATCAATAATTATTCAATAATACAAAATCAAAAAATGTCTAAAAATTAAAGTTCAGAAATGATGTCTGAAAAATAAAATTAAAATTCAGAAATAAAAGACACATAAATCTTTGTCTTCAATAAAAAAAGATCAGTAATAACTAAAAATGAAAATGAAAAATTATTTACTGACCCCATTTTGCTAAATATCACAAGTAGCTAAATTAGTTGGAAAATATTCCCTTTGGGTTGTAAGAATTGTGGTGGGAAAGGCATCAGGCAGAGGTTTTGTTAGAAACATTTCAATACCATGACTTTTTAAATTGCATTTATTTTGACTCAAAAAAACTTAAGCTTTAAAAAGGCTTATAGGCTAGTAAAGAACTTAAAAGTATATAAACTCTACATCAATCCCAAAACTGTGAGATCTTAAAAGAAATGCAAAGATTACATTTCTAGGTCCTCTACTCTCCATTCAACTGAGGGAGCTTGGCATTAGTTAGGGCTTCTCAAGGGCTTTGTTTGAATAAGAGCTCTGCTCCTTGCCTCTCCACCCAGAGCTCTCTGCTGTATTCCACAGTTCCTCTGAACAGGAAGTAAGAAAGCAAAGGGGGTGCATGGGGTCCTGGCAGATTCTAGGGGCAGTTGGGCAATGACAAATCATCCTGGGGCAGGTAACAGACCACACACCCTGACTCCTTAGTAACTCGCTTTTTGTCCTCGGTTACTTTCTCCTGTGGAGAGGGCTGAAGATCCCAGTAGATAGTTTGAGGAGCAGGGGGGTAATACTGGAAAACTGTTTACAACATGACCTGTTACCAGCCTCTTGAATCAGGAAGGCCCACAGATGGGCACCCCATGTAGCAGCCTGGTGGGCTTGGTTTACACCCCTCCTCTAAATGGAAAAGCCTGTTCAGACAGCAAGACTTCACTAAGCAGTAATGACAGAAAGGACCTGATTTCTACTTCCCAGCCCCATTTTCACAAATATCTCAGGTGGACGACCTCAAGGCAGCAAGTGCAATAGTGCAGATGAGATTTAACAGCACTGGGTAAGGGATTGGCTGTGAGAAACCACAGCCTCCTTCCAACATGCAGTAGAGGGTCTGGGCACCAGGGCAAGCTGACCCAATGAGTCCTACTGTCAAAGACCCTGCAATGGAGGCTTAACAGACCTCTCTGTTTCCTGCAGGAGCCGGTGTTTGGCATCATTAATTCATTTAGCAAAAAAAGAGGCTTGCGCTTGGTCACAACAACTCAGACTCTGTCCCCTGACCACAAACCACACGCCGAACACTTACATGCATTTTCTAACTATAGGACATACATTACCAAACACAACGATTGAAAGTAGCTTTCTTTTTCTCTCATTACAAGAAAACAACAGATGTAGAAAATGCTCCTGAGTGACTTACTTGAGGCAAATTATTTACTTGAATTTGTCCTGGTTTTTGGACCCCAAACGTCTTGGGGAGGTTGGGAGTGGAGGCAGCAGGCAGGAGAGAAGAGTCTGCAGCTTTCGGGACCCTCCTCATCACCCACACAGAAACACACACACAGCACACCAGCACCCATGTCAGCTATCCGGAATCCCTCTGCCTAATTGCTTGATTTCATGGATTGTGTTAAATCCCCACTGATTTAAGCTAATGGTACAAAATGAAAACCCCACTTTGAGAGCAAAGAGTTGCCTGGTGGGGTTTTATTTGGGGAGACGTGTGCACTGGCAGCCGTGGCAGCAGGGACAAGGGCCTCAGAGTGGGACAAAGAGGGGCTTTGGCCCTTCTCCTTCCCAGTAAGCCCTGTAGCCCTCCTCCCCATCCCCAGGCAGGGGGCAGAGGAGAATGGGAGAATTGCTTAAATGCAGTCAATCATTAGGATTGATTGAATCTTGGCTCCAAGTCCATGCAAACCTGCCAAGGCAAACAGTTTTTCCTGCCGCGAGGTCACTGGGTTTCCATTCCTCTCCATTCCAGCCTGCCGTGTTTGCCTAAATGGCAAGTTGGAGTGTGGAATGGTCTCGTGGAATAAAAAAGATGGGGAGTGGGTCTGAAAAGCCATGAGCTTTTCCCAGCTCTAAGAGATATTTAAGAGAAAGCTCCTCAAACTTTAGTGTCACCAGAATCACAGAGGACTTGTTAAAAATGCAGATTGCGGGGCGCCTGGGTGGCACAGTCGGTTAAGCGTCCGACTTCAGCCAGGTCACGATCTCGCGGTCCGTGAGTTCGAACCCCGCGTCGGGCTCTGGGCTGATGGCTCGGAACCTGGAGCCTGTTTCCGATTCTGTGTCTCCCTCTCTCTCTGCCCCTTGCCCGTTCATGCTCTGTCTCTCTCTGTCCCAAAAATAAATAAACGTTGAAAAAAAAAATTTTAAAAAAAATGCAGATTGCTAGGGGCCCCTGGGTGGCTCAGTGGGTTACGTGGCCAACTCTTGGCTTCAGCTCTGGTCACAATCTTGCAGTTTCATGGGTTTGAGCCCCACATTGGGCTCTGTGTTGACAGTGCGGAGCTTGCTTGGAATCTTTGCTCTCTGCTCCTCCCCCACTCATGCTGTCTGTGTCTCTCTCAAAATAAATAAACTTTAAAAAAAGTTTTTTTTTAAAAACTCTGCAGATTGCAGAGCCAGTTTCTGATTTAGTAGCAATAGGATGGGGCCCAAGAATCTGTATTCCTGAAAAGTTCCCAAGTGATGTTGATGCTTCTGGTCTGAAAGGATTCAAGGGTAAGGATAGGGTGGGGTCTTTGATTTGTCACCTTGGTTGTTCACAGCGGTGTGAATTCTGAGGATTCTTTCTTGGCTGGTGTTTGCATATCCTGGAGGCTCGACACACTCTATGCCCTCCAAACTCACGGAAGTTCTGGCTGAGGTCAACAAGTTCAACATGGATATGTCCGAGACCCAGCTGACCTTGAGCAAACTGATCCAGCACCATTTTCAAAATCACCAAGGTCTTTGGGGCCCCGATCTTCAGAGGTGAGTCTTGCAAATACAAAGGCTTTGGTAGCAAGAGACAGCACATCTCAGTGGAAAGGACTCTAGCTTCTGGTTCAGACTCCATCACTAACTTTTTGTATAAACTTGTGTAAATCACTTTACTTCTCTGGGTCTTCATGAGGCCACCTGGACCAATTAACCTCAATTTCCTTTTAGCACTGGCAATCTTTCTAAGTCATCATACTTCCTTTCTCTGTCTTGAAAGCCAATATAGAAACACCAGTCAACCAAGGGAAAGTACCTTCTATCTCAACATGGTAACCACTGCCCTCACCTGCTTACATCACCTGGGGACCTCGCTTCAATTGACAGTAGTCCAGGCCCACAGTGAACACATTGGCTTGAGAATCCAGCCCTCATTGCGAAGTTGTCTAAACTGAAAGACAGCCCCAGGATACAGCAGACGGAATATAGTCCATGACAGTGTAATAGCACTGTATGGTGACAGATGGTAGCTACACTTGTGGTGAGCATAGCATAACATATAGAGAAGCTGTGTCACTCTGTTGTATGCCCAAAACTAATATAACACTGTGTGTCTACTATATGCAAATAATTTTTTTTTAAAGATGGCTCCAGATTATCTGACACACTCCAAGCATGGTCGCCGACAGGTCTTCATGCTATCCCATCTCACAGATGGGAGAAGAGACCTAGGGTGTACCCTGACCCCATCGCTGTTCCTGGACACTTGGTTGGGATATCTCTGAAGAAGGTGTGAGTCCAGTGCCTGTGGCAACTTGGGCAGGCCCACCTTAGCTCTTATCCCTTTACTGTTCTCTCAGCTGATCTCTCTAAAGGCAGGAGGTGTACTTGAAGCAAAATTCATGCTTTTTCTACCCATCCTTCTGGCCAAGCTACAGTCCATCTTCTCCCTGAAGCCTCCCCATCCCGGTCCAGCTTTGACCTTCATGGCCCTCCCTGTGTGAACCATGATTCAGCATGGCATGATAATTACCCATGAGTGTGCCTTACCTGCCAGCATCCCCACTATGAATGCATGCAGCGCAAGGACCACATTCATCTCTGTTCATTGACTAGTGTCATGCCTAACACATCAGAGAGCTCAAGCTAACATTTACTGGATATACGAATGAATAAAGAGACATCAACAGCACACTCACTGCCCTGAAGTTCACAGCCTCACTAGAGAGACTGGAATTATTTGCACAAACCTCTGCTTTAGCACTAATAACAAGAGCCACCGCCAACAGTTATTGAACACTTGTCTGAGCCAGGCACTGGTCTAGGTGATTCTACACACATTAACTCCATGAAGCCTCTAACGACCCTATGAGGTAAATATTCTAATTAGAAGCAGTTTGCTGATTGGGAGGCAGAATGGTTAACGGGTCAATGGCAGAGCCAGAATTTAATCCCAGGGAGTCTAGCTCAAATATGAGTGTGTGTGAATAATACCAGAAGGGAAACTAACTCTGCCAGAAGGGGTGGAGGCAAGGTCATTGTTGTGCAACGCCTTCGGCACAGGTGGTGCTCAGAAAAGGTCCCTGTGCACAAGCAGACCTCGAGTGAGGCCTGAGCAGGCAACCACAGCCCTCTGGGTCTATTTCTTCTCTTTAACATGCAGAGAATGTTCTCCAACAAGTTCATCCCGAACACTGTCCCTAAGAAATCCTAACAGAGAGGTGCCTTTGAAACTCTTGAATGGTACCAGTAATTAAGGTGATATTAGTTTGATATAGTGAAACAGTAAGTAAGAGTCTCCACTTTTAAAGGGCCTAGAATGGGGAAAACTGCGAAGTAATTTTCGGAATGGAAAATACCTACAATCAAGAATTAACTGGAAAGAAGTCACTACGCACAATTGTGCACATCAATGATGCAGGGGAGAGAAACATCCCAAATGTTAACAGTAGCTGTCTCTGGGTGGTGAGGAGATAGGTGATGTCAAACCTCTTTATATGCTTTTCACTATTTTCCAAGTTTCATGCAATAAATATGTATTTTATAATCAGGAAAAAAAAGTTTCTCCAAAAAAGAAGTAAGTCATATCAGGAAAAGATTTGGTCAAATAACATGTTTAAAATCTACAGTTCGTGACTCTGGCTCATCGACAGGTGTTCAGAGGTTACTCTCTGTTCCTTGTAAGAGGTTCTGCTGCCTCAGGAGGGGAAGGAGATTTTCACAGAAATCCCAGGAACCACCAAATTTAATGTCTATTAATCCTGTGTGCATTTGACCAGGATTTCCCAACCAAAAAATTTGTTAATTCCTTGCTATGCCATGAAGTTTCAATGGGTGGTCACCACAGAGATGCCCTGGTCATGGGGTGGAGGACCAACTATGTAAGTGAGCTTCCAAACCAGGACATTTTTGAGACAGAAAGAAGGTATGCCAGGACAACAGGAATAAACCGGGACCATCCTGGGCAAACTAGAATGTTTGGCCATCCTAGCAAGAAACTAGCCCATATGTAAAGAGTGCACGCATGTTTACTCTTTACATAAGAGTAAACATCCTGTTTACAGGATGCCTGCCTGGCTCAGTCAGAAAGGCATGTGACTCTAGATCTTGGAGTCATGAGTTCAAGCCCCACATTGGGTGTAGAGATTACTTGAATAAATAAAACTTAAAAAATGAAGATGTGACTGGCATGGAGCTGGTGGTGAGGAGTCTGGTGAACAGGAGGTGACAGATCCCCACCTTCTCCCTCTCTGGACTCCCCAAGCCACCCAGCAGGTGCACAAGTCAGAGAATAAGGCATACTTTATCTAACCCAGGAGCTCCCAACCCTTCCAAAGTGGTGAAAGAGACAGCCCTGGCTGGGGGAAAACAGAGTCCAGTAGATACATAACCATTCAGCTGGTAAAAACCTTTGACACAGCCATGAGTCCTAAGCCATTCCCTCAGTTTAGGGAGGAGACCAATGCCCAATCAGTGATTTGAGGCACAAAGCTATTTGAGGTATAATATGCAGAACAGAAGACCCCTGTCCTGAAGTATCTTCCCTTCACTATGGCAAGCTGCTTATCAGGTCTGAGGTGAGGGAATGTTCTCACTCAGGACTCACTGTACCCCTTTTCCCTCTCAAGGGCATGCTAGGAATAAAAGGACTCAGAGAGGGAAACACCCCTCTGACCCATCACAGTCTTCTCCAAAGTACCAAGCTAAGAAAGCTCAAAAGACAGAGGCCAGTGTCCGAAATCCTTCATTCTGACCGTCATATGGTTTTGCTCTGAGGCAGAAACAGAAGCCTCATCTCAAGACCTGATCCCACCCCTCCATTGATATTACGTGCACTTACTCATTTACATTTCTGATCCTGCATATCTACCCAACTTTCTGCACTTCAATTTTCTGTTTCTTTTTTTCCCCACCATTCTAGTCTTTGTGTAAACAGCAGGGATACTCTGAAGACCTAGTCGCCCTAGCAACCTGCCCAACGGTGGCCCTTCACAGGTACCAAGGTCCAGCCCGAACCTACGCCCCTGGCGCACACATTCCCCATCCATGGGATCCGGAGCCTAAGAGGAGCCCAGGGTGCCAGGGAAATAAAGGCAGTGGGGATGCATATGCCTCTCTGCCCCCAACTAAACTCCCTGCTGTTTCTTCAGGATTGACACTTACATGGCTGTGAAAGCTGTGGTCCCCTGGGGCAGCAGAGAAGGGACAAATAACCCCAGGCCCAAGGGAGACCCACACGAAGTCTGGTGGATAGGCAAAGACTCCGGGCACTGCAGAGACAGAACATAGCAAGTGCATTCCTACCCTTCAGGTGGCAAATGCCTTCTGGGTATTTACCAAGTTCTGGGCAAGGTCTTTCAATGTGCCCAAGTACTCTCCACATAGATGCATCCCTTCCTACTGAGAACAATCGAAGTCCCAGGGGTTAGGGGCAATGACTCTGGCTCCAAAGTCCCTTTGGACAGTCCTGTGATCACCCAGTTCCCCCAACAGGTGTGCCCAGTACAGAGAGAGGGTCAGTAGAGTCCCCTCTCCCCGCTCCCACCAAAAACACACTCACTTTGCCTAGTTCCTTTCTCTGGTTCTCAGTGCACCACCCAGAGAGCTAGGGGGAGGCCTCTGGGATTGTGCCCCATGGGCATTCATCACACTACCCCCATCCCTACCCCCAATCATCCTCCCACACACACACTTACCCCCAACTCGCATACAAACATAGAGCGCTTGCAGTCACTTCAGAACACAAAATGTTTAAGTTCGTGGCTACCATCCAAAGATTTCAGATAAGTCGGTAAGTGGGAATGCATCTTGTCAACTGTGGGGTGTTATACAAGCACCAATACCAGTTTATATCTTTTGTGGACAGATGTGTACAGAGAGACACCATATAAACAAGAGCCACAGTGCCAATCCATAAAAAGTTGAGGATTTGCTGAGAAACTATTCTTAATATGGCATGCACGGTAGAGCTGATTATGATCAGTAGCCTGAGGGGCTGTGGGCAGTGGTCAGAGGAGCCGACACACCCGGTGGTATGGAGAATTGCATAAAGATGCAGGCTCAAGATCTAGGATCCCTGTGCAAAGCTGCTGACTGTTTTCTCGTGCTCAAGTCTACCCTGATCATGGTTCCTCCAGCAAAAGGCAGATACTGTGCCTACCGTTCAACAAATCTTTATTTTACTGAGCTGCTGGAGCAACTCATTAGAGAGCTTCTGAGCACTCAGTGCTGGGGCACTGCTTCCCAAGCACCTTCTGGGGAGCTGACTGCCCTCCACGTCTGCATCTGACTCTCCCAGGCTGGCTGCATGCAGATGTCCTCTGACCTCAGGTGTAGAACAATGTACCTCGTGGCTCTTGGTTTTCTGTGGCTCCACTCACAAGCATGCCTGTCACGTTAGAAAGTGGGTCTCATGACACCGCTGTCTCCAGCAGCTACACATCAGAGCCACTGGCTATTATGTCAAGCTGCTCCCTGCCTCCCAGTAACTACCAGGAGCCAGGCCGCAGCACGTGGGACGCAGCATCCCTTGGGTTACCATCTCATGCCTAGAATTTCCTCTATCAAGTCAGGCACTCCAGACTGACAATGCTTTCTTCGGTGGAAACCCTTTACAAGATTCACACATCAATAACCCACTGCGTGAAGCTGGCTTTGCTTCGTGTGGTTGCGAGTCCATAATGCCTCTGACGACCACTCTGTACTGTCATCTACCAAGTTTGCCTCAGGGATCCCTGGTACTGACTGTCAAGTGCCAGGACTGTTCTAAGGGTCCTATAGTTCATCTTCCCAGCAACCTAATGAACGAGGTACTATTATCATCCACCTTTTAAGACAAGTGGATTTAGGCATATAATTTCCCAAAAGACACCAGCTAGTAAATGACCTAGAGCCAGGATTCAATCTCAGGAAAGTTGGCTCTAGAACCCTGTAGTGAGTTGAATAGTGTTCCCCCAAAATTCATGTCCAACTGGAACCTTAGAATGTGGTTTTGAAATGTAGTCTTTTGGGATGTGATCAGTTACACATGATTGTAACCTGATACCGGCCCAGGCTGCCCTGTTTGACTTCCAACTCTGCTGTGTGACCTTGGGCAAGTCACTTAAACTTTGGAGCTTCATCTTCCTCCACCTAAAAGGAGGGATAATAATATTTTCCATACATCACAGGGTCACTGGTAGGCTCAATATAAAAATAAGCTCGGGGCGCCTGGGTGGCTCAGTTGGTTAAGCGTCCAACTTCGGCTCAGGTCATGATCTTGCAGTCCGTGGGTTCAAGCCCCGCGTTGGGCTCTGTGCTGACAGCTCGGAGCCCGGAGCCTGTTTCAGATTCTGTGTCTCCCTCTCTCTCTGACCCTCCCCGGTTCAAGCTCTGTATCTCTCTGTCTCAAAAATAAATAAACATCAAAAAAAATTTTTTTTAAATAAATAAGCTCATGTATGAGAAAGCAAACTGTTCCTGCTGCTTTTAAATCTCTACTGTTTGGAACATTTTTATTTTTTTTAATTTTTTTTTAATGTTTATTTATTTTTGAGACAGAGAGATGCAGAGCATGAACAGGGGAGGGGCAGAGAGAGAGGGAGACACAGAATCTGAAACAGGCTCCGGGCTCCAAGCTGTCAGCACAGAGCCCGACGTGGGGCTTGAACTCATGGACCGTGAGATCATGACCTGAGCTGAAGTCGGACGCTTAACCGACCGAGCCACCCAGGCACCCTGGAACATTTTTATTTTATACCAGGTGAATATATTGCCATTTCAAAACTGAATTACATAATCAAAAATAAATTATACATTTAATTTATATATTCTGTAAGTAAGCATGTGTGTGAAAATTAATGGCTTATACTTTAGTCATTCATTTAAACTTCTCAATTTTAAGCACCCCTCTGACTTTAGGAGAAGCAGAGTGGTGTAAATATAGTTTTCTACTGTGCTTAGGCCAAATTAACCCAAGCTGTACAATTTTGATTCATTCCCCTACAGTCTTTCAAGAAGCTCTCTGTAACTATGCACGATCTCATTCTTCTTCATCCCACTCCCAAAGACTAAAGACTCCAATGACTCCACAGATAAGAGCCCTGCTAAATTTAAATCCTTGCTTTCTATGATGTGACCTTTGACAACATGGATCCCCTGCCCTGCCCTCCCTCTCTTTCTGTCATTTATATTTCCATATCTTGATTTCTTGAATTCCAGGACACAGCCACATCTTTGCTACAATGAAAAGTATTTCCTGATGTGTTGGAATTAGAGAGCCTCCTGGAGGACTATCACATTTCTCTCCCCCTCCGTGTCCCCTAAAAAGTTTGTGGGTTCTCCACTTGAAATGGAAACAGAATGATCTTGAAGGCCCTCTCCTGGCAATATGTCAAGTCTTCCCGTCAGACAGACCTGGTAGCTGGATGGGAAACTGAGGGAAACCATCCTTAGAAAGACGACATGCAGGCACCAGATGGCTTTTTTTCAGCCATTCTCAAGATTTGCTTAAAGACATTCCAATGGAAGGAATCAGAAAGTCAGATCAAAATCAGTAGCTGAGCTTGTAAAAACTTCCCAGATCAATACAACTTGTAGATGGAGGAAAAAATGCATTCCTCCAATTTTCTTGTATCTATTGATCAGCTCAACTAATGCACAGAGTTGATTAGCACCTGTTTCTTTGCTCCATCCAGCCTATCACTGTACACAGGTGTCCCAGCAGGGCCAGAACACAAGTGGTAGCTGTGTTCACCATCCTCCAACCCCACCACCATTACCCGTTTGCAATTAACTTGTTACATGACTGCATGGAATTTTTTGGAGAAAATAAAACCCTAAGATCCTTAGTGGAACCCATACATAAACAGGCACATCTAGGGGAACTGCCAGGAGCCACATCACTGAGTGAAGATATGACGCCACTAGAGACGTCCAGGAGGAGTGAGCGTGGCTCATTAGCCCTGACTCAGAAGCCGGACCTAAGGTAAGGAGGGAAGTGTGGCTCCAGTCATGGCCGTTGTGTGGATCAGCCACACTGTGAGGAAAACATGCCTTGTAAACACATCAAAGAGCTGCTCCACGAGAAGCTGTGACACCTTAGGGCCCAGGCACCCTTGCTGTAGGGCCTTTGGACATCTGGTCTCCAAGAGCTGGGAGCCTTGGCCTGACAGTGGAGCTGGCAATGCCTGGGGATCACCAGCTCAGCCAGCAGCAGCAGGGACAGGTGGCCCGAGCCTGTGGAGACACACTCCAGGAGCCCTGCAACGGCAGCACAGGGAGGAGAGTCCCTGCAGAGCCTACCCCCAAAGTCTTTGGTGGGCAGGTGGAGACCACCAGTAAGTGCAGGCTAGCAGGTTAGCACAGTTTGGATGGAACTGTCACCATCTGTACCGAGAGGCTGCTAGGCCAGGGCACATCGGGTAAAGTCCCCGATGGTCCCTCCAGGAAGAAAGTAGAGCATGAGTGTCTCATTGGATAATCCCAGAGCTTCATCCCTGAGGTCAGACACCCTGTCCCAGGTCCCAGGAACTTCATAACAGAGTGCGTGTCCCACGTGCCCCAGGAATTTGTAGTGGCCAAGCCAGTCCCCTCCAGGTCCCCTTCTCTTTCAGCCCAGCAGTCTGTGTTGACCAGTTTTCTATAATGAAGTTCACGGTAAGGCTTCCTATGAGGGGAAAGTTCTGCTCCATGGCCTGTGTGTGTGTTTAAAGAACACTAACTTGGGACATAGAAGAACAAATTCTTAGAGTGGACGGGGACCGAAGAGGCCATCCAGCCACAATCTCGTCACAGAGTCTGGGAGGAATGAGAACTGTGGTCTCAGCTGTCAGCAGCTGGTCAGGTACTGGAACCAGGGCCACCAACTGCCTGTGGCCCACGTCTCCCATCCCCTAGTTTCCCAACACTTGTCCTTGTCGTTTCTGTCTCTTTGCACCCACCCTCTTTCAGAAAGATGACCCCCAGCCCCTCTGGTTCCAGCGCACGGGACCATGCAGCCTCCCTTCCCACCTCCAAATGCAAGCAACCCTCCTCTCACTATTTCAATGCCAGGATAAAATGCCAAACACTGGAAAACTGAGCTCCATCCGGGCTGAAGAAGTGCAACCCCAGCTCAATATCAGATAAGTCGTTTCCTGCAAGAAATGTGACTGAGCTGAAGGAGGAAAGCGGGGACCAGAGGCCCCTCCCCCAGTGCCCCACACTCTTCGGGGAGAAGCGAGGGGAGCTAGGCCTGGTCCTTGTTCTGGCCCAGGGCTGCCGATCAGATAAAACAGCAGGCTGCAGCCCAGCACTCCATCCCTCAACTCAGGAAACTTACTGAGCAATCTCGGGGCCTGTCCAGGTGAGCCCCTGACCTGCCTGCCTGTGAGGAGCATTTGGAGATGAGGCAGGGACTAAGACAGATGGACGGGCTCTCGTGAGTTCCCTTGTCAGAGAGCATGCCATCAGATCACACCCAGAGTGGGTGTCAATAATCCCCCCGACCCCGGCCACTTCCAACGTAGCTGTCCACTGGTGTCCAGTGCCAGAGTTCCTTGGGACATGGGCCCAGCAGGACTGTCTGTGCCACGGGCTCCATAGAAGGAACAGGAAGCTTTTCTAGTGCAAGCTGTGTTTCTCATTCTAAGAGACGTGGAGGGCAAGGAAGAAGCACAGAGAGTTTGCAGCTGGCCCAGACTAGATTCCGCTTCACCAACCGACCCCTGAGGAGTATCAGGAAAGGGGGAGAAGGTGGGGATGATGAGCAAAAGAAAAGCGCCGAGTTCTTTGCTAGGCTCGCCTGCTCGCTACTTCAGGTAATCATTCAAAACAAGGAAATCTGCCAGAAGACACATTAAGTCTGTAAGAAAAGAAGGCTCCAGGCAAAGAGCTGTCAGTCACAGAGAAAAATCAACACAATCTATTGATTCTCCTTTCCCAGTGAAGGGGCAGCTTCGTGCTCAACCTTCTCCCTGCCCTCCCCCATCATGCACAGTTACTGTGAAGGCAAAAAATGATTTTTTAAGAAGTCACCAGGAAAACTGATACCAGGGAGTGGGGGTGGACCAGATGGTTCTGCTGGTATGAAGGCAAGGGCAGAAGAGGGAGGCAGGAGAAGAGGGAGGCCCAGCCCGGGGTCTGCACTTCATTCCCAGTCTGCTGGACCTCCCTTCTGGCAATGGGAGGACCGCTCCCCAAGAGCCATGGCCACCCGAAGGCTCCAAGCCATCTGGGCTTCACCACAGGCACATACATCGGAATGACATCGGGATTGATTCTGCACACCTAGCAGTGTCCTTTTCCTTGCTGAAAAAGGGGGTCTACCCATGACTGAATAGAAACACATTTCCAAGGTGCTTTTTTCCATGTTGCTGGGTGATCTAATGAGCTGGGGCTCCAGTTTCATCCTGCACCCTCCTCAGGAAAATCATCTGACATGAGATAAGGAGAGTGCACCCACCGCAGTAAGACGCCATTCAGCCTTTGAACAGCTCCTGTGGTTGAGACCCCACTACCTTGTTGATCAAGGTTTTGTTTCCTCAACAAGCCAGGTTCTATCAGAGCTATGCAGAACACATCTTCCAATTGCTGGACCAGACAACCTCAGTTGTCTCTCCTCTACTGTCCTCCTGATATTTGTAGTCAAGAGGAGGACATCTTTAAACACACAGACTCGTCCATTTGAAAGAGGATCTGGGAAGAGAACTACCAGGCCCCTTGGAGAGTGGGAAGCATCCAACCTGACCCCACAACACCTAGGTGCAATGGCCCGGCAGCTCACTTTCCCCCCACTTCACATCCCCTATCTGCAAAAAATATCTGCCATCGCATCCTGGACCAAAGATGTGCTGAACCCTCAGTCTGAATGCTGGCATCGGTGCAGGGGAACAGCATAGAGACTACCAATAAAAGTCACTCTTGACTGAAGGATAGAGGGTCCTAGATAGGCCACATCTGCACCAGGGCCTGGCGTGGCCATTGTCCCCTCTTTGGGGGCCAGGCTGGCATGAAGTTTCAGACCTAGATTTTCCAAATGTCCTTTCCTACCCAGTGCTTTGGATTTCAGTCTTCAGTTAAGATTTGCTCCCCAGGAGCCCAAAAATGGGCTACATAAGCCTATACTTTAAATAGCCTCCAAAACACAGGGTGCCTGGGTGGCTCAGTCAGTTAAGCATCCTACTCTTGATTTCAGCTCAGGTCATGATCCCAGGGTCTTGACATCAAGCCCCACATCAGGCTCTGAGCTGCTTGGGATTCCCTCTCTCGCTCTCTCTCTCTGCCCCTCCCCTACACGTGCATGCACACCTGTCTCAAAAATAAACATTTTCAAAAATTTTTAAAAATTAAAACAAACTTCCAAATCTCTAAAACTTCTCTGAGAAAAAATATTACCATTACCATCCTGGTTCAGATTTGATATATCTGCAAATCACATCCATCCTTCATTTTTTTTTTCTTTTTTAAGGAAAGCCAAATGTGGCTTTCTGTTATGAGTGCTTTAGGGAAAATATGGCTATGCCGGACATGCTGACAGCCCCTACTTGAACCAAAAGCCTGTCCTGGGGACACCATGCAGAAATGTAAGATGGCACCTGTGACCAGCTGCCACAGAGTAACAGGCTGGATGTGAATTTGCACTTGTCATTTCCAGGACAGTCAATGCTTCAATACAGTCTCATGGGGTCTACACACCAGTTCTGACAAGTGTGCACAATTATCCCTGTTCGGCAAATGAGAAAATAACAGGACTTGGCCAATGCCTCATGGTAAATTCTGGAGCTGGAATTAGAATGCAGTTCTGAGGTCTAGAAAGCACGTGCACCAGGCTTCCAAGCTGCTTCCCCATCAGGCTCTCCTTTCCTGTGCAGGCAAGGAAGTTCCCATGCCCTCCATTCCTGGGTTTCTGAGGAGACCCCGGGAAGAACAAGAGCCCTGGGAACATGTGCAGGAGAGGGATCTCCATGTGGGACCAGTCCCCTCAGGAGAGGCACTGAGGTCAGGATGCTCAGAGGCCACCCAGGCCCTGCTGGGGAATGCTGATCCACAGTGCAACAATGCATTGCCCTTTGCAGTAGGCCTGTAGCCCCAACTCAACTCTGCAGTTAGGGCATCCAACTCACTTTACCTCTGCTGTACACTCTTAGATGCAGGCTTTGCTTCTGCAGGTGCCAAAGATGAGGGCCCAGGGCTCCCAGTGAACATTCCTGGAGAGTGGGGAGGCGCCAATAAAGACAACCAATCAGGAAACCACGTCAGAGTATTTGAGGGGAAAAATGGTACAATTTCAGAGCTAGAAGAAGCATTAGAGATCATGTCAAGTGATCCTTTGGATTTGCTTAAGGAAACGGATCCAGAGACTTTAACGAACTGGCACGAGTCACAGAGCTATTTAGTGTCAGTGTTGGAATTAGATCCCAGGACTCTGGAAGTTGTTTTCTATCACATGACAGATTATCTCCTGCACAGAGTTTTTATTTTTGCTTTTTGGCAGCTGGGGAAACTAAGTCTCAGAGAGGTTGAGTGGCTTACCTGGGCAGACACAGTAGGTGGTAGAACGTAGAACGAGACCTCGGATTCAGGTCTGTATGACTTTTAAGGGTATGCACGCTCCTGCCAATACACTTTCAAAATTCTTGAGATTGCACCCTGCCCTTTATGACACTCCCTGCCGACCACTGGACTCTGCTAAGGAAGTAGCTCCTGCCCACAGAACCAGCGTTCTAAATGGACTTCTAGCAAACACTAGCACCTCAACAAAACAGGCCTCACTGGCATTTGAGGTAACAAACAAAACACCAAGACTACAGGGGTGTTCCCCAAGCTTACAAAATGGCCCTGGATTTGCACAAAGACGTGCTGTGGAAAAATCCCTCATGGACTGCCCTAAAGCCTTCCTGAAGTGTGGGACATCCTCTGCCTGTTCTCAAAGGCCTCCCTCCAAAGTGCCAGTGGGGAGAGGAAACTAAGTCTCCAGTGGAGACCTAGCACCTGGAGAAGCCAGAGTGGCTGTAAGAGGCCAGCTTCTCTCAGCTGGGCAAGGGGCCGACTGGCATGGCCAAGCCCACCAGGTAGACACGCAGTGCACACGCAGACATGCACACAGCTTGTACCCCATGGCCACACACATGCATCTACACCCACGCCTCAGATTTAGCCTTACACATGCAGACATGAGCGTGCACGTGCACGCACACACAAACACACACACACACACACACACACACACACACACACACACCACACACGCCCCATCTGTGGCCTCTCCCCTTGTGCTTTGTTGTAGCTACAGCCCCTCTCACCTCCCTCTTCTAGAAAGCTCCAGACGCCTGAGCTGACCCAGCCCCTCAGGCCCTGGGTAATGCTGTTACCAGTCCAACCATTACGGGGCTGGCTCCAGAAGCACCACATTTGCTGCCTGCCTGGGCCACTAACAAGGTCTGGAGAGAAAAGTCAGGGCAGTTTATGACAGCTCCTAATGATGACTGCTCTTGGTAATGACCAGCTCGGCGGTGACCCGAGCACGAGCTGATTACGGGCTCTGGCTCCTGCTCCGCACTCCCAGAACAAAGGTTTCCCGGGGGCTCTGACCGCAGCACATGGCCCCTTCCCTGGCTGCCCGGGCCACGTGCTGACCTCATCAGGCCAGCCTTCGGGGGCTCCTTCAACTGGGTGGCCCAGAGCTGGCCCAGGTCCTGTGCCCTCTCTTAAGGGAGGTGGTTTGAGGGCCTCTTCTCTCGCCCCTCATCACCCTTACCCAACAGACCCCCTCTCCAAAGTATCTCACTCTCTGATGCCTAAAGTTCTGCCATTCGCACTTCATTGCTTTGGATTACCGAGTACCTTCTCTTTCTGTCTCCTTCCCTACCCAAGATCTTCTTTTAAGATGTAAGTAAATGTAACATTTTAAAATAGGCTCCTGATGCCTCTCTATTGCCAACAAGACAAATGTTCCATTCTTTAGCATGGCATTCAAGGCCCTTCACAAACTGACTCTTGCCTACTTTGTCAATCTCATTTCTAAATGTTTGCCTCCACCTACCTTATAAGCTAATGGCAAAAAGACTCACTGCTCTGCAATATGCAGATAATGTCCTACCTCCATGTCTGGATCTCCACTAGGCCCTCTACATAGAGTGTTCTTCCTATGCCCATCTCTTCAGCCTGGCAAACTCCTACCAATTCTGTGGAGGACAACAAAAGGTATCTCCTTTCTGGAGCTTTCTCTGACACCTCCCCAGGAAGACCCACTCCCTCCTGTGCTCCCACAGCCCCCTAGCTATTACAGAAACTTCAGCATATCATGACATGGTATTATGTGTATCTTTGTTTCCCTCTGTGTCTCCTCAGAAGGTAAGCCCTCTGAGGGCAGCCACCACATCCTAATCATCCCACCCAACCATTCTCAAGTGCACTAACCAGTGCCAAGGCTGACATACAATACTTCCTCAATCCAGGCATTTATTAAACCTCTAACACTAGCATACCATTAGTTCACTGAGGCACCTCAAAGGCAGGAAACACCACATGGAGTAGCACAAAAGTGCTGGGTGCCAGGCCTGGGAGGCAGAACAGAAGCACCTTTGGGAAGCCCAGGGCGAACTTGAAGCTTTGGCCTCAAGATGGCCCCAGGAATGGGGAGGGTGAGGTGCCCCAGTCTCCCATGAGCTCACCTACGGATATACCCCCACCTCCACCTCCAAAACTCACCAGCTCCTTTTCAGTCAGATAGAGGCATGATAAAGTAGGCTGTTCTTACCTCATCTGGTGGCTCTATGCAGGGCTTCTCACTTAGAATCCAGTGTAAAAGGCACCACAGGATAGAAGTGGGCCTACAACAAATCTCCCCTTGCCTGTACTTATCTGCACAGGTATGAGCTCTCTTCTGGCCAGCTACCTTCCTTGCCAAGAGATCACCTCAGAGTTCAGAAAACCTACGGGGAGGAAGAGGTGGTCTCTTTGGCTTTGACTATGGGACTCTCCTCTTCCCAGGCCCTGGGAAGAAATGATACAAACACTTGTGTGTACCCACTGGAATCTCCCTGCGTGTCAATCCCAAAATCAGCATACGCAGTACAAAGCATTAGCAAGGCCACGTACTCACTAGAAGCTCAACCACTGTGTGTTGAATTTAATCTGTGCAAGAGTGCATACCTTCGGCAGATAATTTGATTTGTGAAACACACACACACACACACACACACACACACACACCCCATACACTTATTTTTAAATGAAGACGGTTAAGAGTAAAGACACTAACCTTGCAGACATCTGAGTTCCTTTGCACCCCTGCATCTTACTGCATCTTAGAAAAAAGGTGGTAACCCTTTCCATGGGTTCCACCCTCTGGTAGAAGCAGTCATGGCTTACATGGAAGTTAGAGGCTGCCCTCTTCAGCTGCCTCACTTTCCATGTCTCAGCACCTTGCCCACAGCAGACAGCAATACTTAATGACTGATCTCCTTTCCTCCTGTAGCTGACCCCCACCTGGGGGGGGGGTCCCATTGAATGGGTAACCACCATAACACACCAGCTCATTCTAACTGCAGCTCCCTGAGGAGCAGGCCCAGTGCTGGGGACCCCCCACCTTCCCAGTGGAGTATACAGGCATCCCAAAAGCCAACTCCTCCCATCACACTTCAGCGAAGCCTTTGCGTCTCCAAGTCTCTGGCCAGGGCTGAGTCCTAACACAGGATGCCGACTTAATTGCTAGAGCTGACAAATGATATTCTCTACTCATATTTGTTTACCTGAATTAGGTTCTGTCATTTAAGAATTACTATTTGTCTGGGGTCTTGACTCCTTCCCTGGCCCTTGTCTCCTGACACCAGGAATCCCTGTCTTTACTTTCTCCATTAATCTTGTCTGAAGTTAGAATACTCATCTCCTCTCATAAAGTTCCCTGAATTTCTCCAGCCCCAACAGAAGACCCTCCCTCCTCAAGCCTGAGAGTTGAAACTGCACATGAGAGCATCTGAAGTTACCAGAGAACACGGACAAACAAGCATGGCCAAGGAAGGGCCTGCCTCGTTCACCAGATTCCTGTATTTGTTGAGGACAAAACATCAGGTCCTTGGCCTAAAGTTAAGACTGAAAGAAGCCCCGAAGGACCACAGACAAGTCCCTGGGGTCAGGAGGTAAGCGTGGCGGGCTGGAGCCACTGCCACACAGGGGGTGCTACCAGAGGGGACTCACTCTCCAGGTGCCAGCTGTCTCTGCATGTGCTGCCACCACGGACACAGAGCTAGAGAGTTCCTTCCACCATAAAGCCATTTCTGAAAACTGAATGGATCTGTTTTGGAAGACACACCAGTGTGAAGTGATTTTCAAAGGGCTCACAAAGACAAGACATCCGAGGTTCTTCCAGAGCGAGATGTCCTGGGAAGCACACTGACGGACACTCTGGCAAGAGAGAGCCCGAGAAAGCCGCCTTCGTCATCCTGCCTGAGTGACACCAGTGTAGGGAAGCGGGTTCCTCGTTTTCCCTACTGCCAAAGCACTACTTTGTAATCTCTTTACAACTCACAGACACCCTTTCAGAATTTGTAAATGACTTCCCTTAATTCCTGCCCTGAAGAAATACTCCTTTATTCCCCTAAATAAATTCCCCTAAATGCAAGCCAGTAAGCATCCTCTACCTGCACCCCAATCCCCAGAGAGCTGGCCCCCCACACACACCCACCCCTCTCACCCGGAAAGACCAACACCAGTCACTCTCAAGATTTAAACACAAGGGTGGATGCTCTCTCTGCACGTGAGCCCAGACCTCAACCCCAAACGTCCTCACAAATGACACAAACGTCACCTCTTCTCCTGGGTCCTTGCTTCCTCTCCCTGACCCACCAAGGAAGTTAGAATAAGACCTCAGTCTCAGGATCTAAGTCACAGGATGTGCCTAGGAACACCTATAAATGGCAGTCCTGCAATAAGGACCCTGCCCAAGGCCAGGGTGATCTAGAAGCTCCAGACTCTGGGATCAGGACGGTCAGAGAACGAGCTGTTTATCATTCAGTAGTCCCTCCCTGAAGAGCCACTATAAACAATTACCACAATAGCTTCCTTTGAAAGACCTAGAAGGTTTTATTTCATCTCCTTTCTTTTCACTACCATTAGCTTATTCATTCAACCCTTCACTCAAACATGCCGTGGGCACTTACTACCGCGGCACCTACAGGACCAGCTCTGCCCTCTCTATTCCAGGCGGATCTGTCACCAGCAAGTAAAGCCAGAGGCCCTGGGGACACATCCCCAGCACTTTTTGCCACTACAATTCAAGCTCAGCAGAATTCACAAGGTGATTCCGCCCCCTGCCACCGCATCCTGGCCCCGGCTCCCAAATCATTCAACAGGCCCCCGCCCCCTGCCAATTTGGTACAACAAATGCCTCTTTTCCAAGAAACCTAAGCTGGCTGCTTCAGGTTCACCTCCCTTGTAACACATCACAGGCTGTTTGTGTGATGCTGATGGAAGCCATCCTGAGGCTTGCCCTCTCTGAACCAGGAAGCCCCCAGTGCCAGCGCTAAGTGGCACTGCAGTCCAGGGAGGCCCACACATGGGCCCTCCCAGTTCTTGCTCCAGGTCCTCAGGGCCATGGCGGGAGTGACAGTGCCAGTGACAGGCTGGGCTTCTTACACAGCAAAGCTATAGCTCAAATATTTATTGTATGTGTCTGGCTTTCACACGGAATTTGCAACCTGCCAGTTACCAGTGTTTACCTTGGTAGAAATTCACGGGAAATTTTCGTCTGAACAGGCCCAGAGTTTATTTTACTGCCAGATAAACAACTTTCTTTGATAAATCATCCGTGTGACAGTGTTCCTGAAAGACTAAACAAAGATTTCAAACGTAATCTATAGGCCTTTGAGAAGCCTTCCAAAGCTAATGCATGTTTAATTGGCTGCTCGAAGTAGGCTAGGGCAGGGCAAGGGCCTGACATTTCTTTGGCCATTTGTTCTCCTTTAAAAAAAAACAGATTGGAGCTCCTGGCTCATTTCTGCAAAACTGGACGGAATTCACCAATATTTAAATGCTCACTCGCTTCTCTGAACACCGCCTGTTTTTTGGCTGGAGCGGGTACATCTCACAAATATCACAAGGCAAAGCAGCATTGGCTGTCCTGGAGATACAGCCTGAGAAAAAGAGAAGTGTGGAGGGCACCACAACACACAAGGGCTTTAAAACCTTTCCTAAATAGAACCCAACAAATTATGAATAGGAAAACTCACACCAGGAATAAGATTTCTAAAAGTCACACACACACACACACACACACACACACACACACACACAAATAACCTCGGGAGCCACGTCCTGGAGGCGCAAACAGTCAGCCCTAGCTCCCTGAGTTCTGCTGTCACAAATGTCAGGTACTCCCCCTTTGATGGTGCCTCAAGGCTATCATCAGACTAAAACCCAGATCTAACTTCTAGTATGCACAAGGTTGTGTTTTTTTTGTTTGTTTGTTTGTTTGGTTTCATTTGATTTTGGTTTGCTTTGGTTTGCTTTGGTTTGGTTAACTCTAGCACCTTGAAGCTGCATAAAGCTTTTAAAGTTTTTCCAAATGGGCTTCTTAAAAGGCTCCTTCAGTTTAATTCTCTGTTAACCAGAGAATTAACCAGAACGTTCCATTCCATTTCCTAAAACATCTTTTGCCAAACAAGCTGATTTCATCCGTGCCAGAATCCTCCCACCTAGGCTAATTTCCATCCTGAAACAATTCTTTCCAATAAGAAGAGACAATAATTATTATGGATTGAGCAGCAGCCATGTTCCAGGAACTGCACACACCTGATTGACTCAAGTCTCCCTACAACACAGTAACACAGGAATCACCACTCACATTTTGCAGGTGAGGAGACACACTCAGGGAGGTTAAGAGACTTTCTCGTGGTCAGTCAGTTTATAGGGTTGGGATTTAATCCAAGTCTGTCTGGCCCAAAGCCTATGCTCTTTCTACTGTACTACCTGCCTCTCCACAAAGTAAGCAATGACTGCTGAGCTCTTTCCACAGTGCAAGCACACATATCAGTCCATTTATATCCACAGGTTCTGAAAGCAGTGAAGGAGCACCCAAGGCCCCCTTCCCAGGGAGTTTCCCCAGCACTCCTGGCAGGACAGGAATGTGACAGGCACAGGAGTATATGAAGGAGGAAGGGTATGAAGTCTGGACTGGCTGCCCAGGTGAGTGGTGGTGGGAACAGAAGCTGTAATGGATGCCAAGCAGAATGGCCTTGGGCAATCAAATGACTAACTCCTTTCTCTGAGTCTTATTTTTCTCATTCCGTAAGATGAGCCCCGGACTGGCTGATCTCTGAGATTCCATCCAGCTCAGCATGTCTTTACAATGGCAAAGGGATACGAACGAGCAATGCAGCACCCAAAGGAATGGGCCACATGTGCAGGCTGTGAATAGCCCCCTTATGTTATCTCATACCTTCCCCCACCTTTCTTCACCCATACCCAGAAAAGCTTCAGAGACCAGAGGTGAAGTGAAGGGTCAGTCCTCCTTGCTCCCCTTCTCCATGACAGTTTATACATACATCAAATGATAAGGAGGACATTTTGCTAAGTGAAACAAGCCAGACACAAAAGGACAAATGTTGTGGGATTCCACTTATATGAAGTACCCAGAATGGTCAAATTCATAGAGACACAGGCTGCGGGCCATGAGCGACACTTCCCGTGGACTTAAAGCACCGAGTGGGTTTTCCCGCACGTGAAATGCCTTAACAATCCCTTCCAAGTATTTACAGATCTGTATATGGGATATGTATTTTAGAGATCTTCAATGACAATAAAAAGCAGTTGTTTTCAGCCCGCTGACTCCACCCCGGGGTAACAGTGCCCTTTCCCCATGTCTATTTAATTTTACTTTAAACGAACTAGATTTCTAGATGTGAGTGGTTTTTTTTTTTTAACATATACACATATACACTCACTCACCTAAAACAGGGCATGTACCTTTCCTTGAAATTAATTAACCTGTTGTACACAGTCACTTGGAAAGGAGTTTTCTCCTTTTACAAAAAAAGGAGTCCAGTTTCCATATCCCTGCCATCCTGTCATTCAAATACTCATCTGACAAACTTGCATCTCATGCCGACCGTGGAGAAGAAGACACTTTTCCAGGAACTATTTAAGTACAAACAGGCCTTGTTTTGTTCATTCTAAGACACGGATTATCTTCCCATTTTAACATGAGGTATATTTCCTTTGTCAGTGGTACAAAATGAATAGCGCATCTCATAATTAATGGGCATCTTACATTAGGTAAAATAAGGTGCAGGACACAGACTCTGCTCTCAAGCAGCTTACAGATGTTGCAATTACTGTGCTGGCAGCCAGCTTTCCTCACCTGCAGGAGGAAACCCAAGGTTTAGTTTGGAAAGGCTGAACTTTTTGCAAGAGATCAAATTACCCTTGGGAGTAAAACACTGTGCCTCCAAACAGCAGCACAGCCAAGACACCTTGAAAGAAGAGTAAGGCAGAGCAAGAACAAATTAGTGAAGGTTCAGGAACCTCTGAAAATATTTCTTTTCTAGGAAATACTCCCAAATGCTAACAGTGAGCGCTGATTTCTTTTCTTTCATATCTGACTCATTTTGGTGTTACAAAGTATGGTTTTACTCTTTATGAGGAAACACATAAATGGAAAAAAAAAATCCTTCCAGAAGGCAAGGAAAATTTCTGGGGGCAAAGAAATTTTTTTCCACAGCAAAAAAATACTGGGGTAAAGGATGCTGCCACCTGAACTCTCAAGCTCAAAAAAGTGGAGGAGCCAGTCCAAGAGGAAGGTCTGAACGATCTTGGCAGAAGCACCATGCACATTTCTACCAGAAAAGCTTAAGGGTGTTTACAGATACTGGAGAAGCTAGAGAGACTGGCCAGAGGTGGGGACCTAACCTCACAGCAATTATAAATCAGATCCTCACACGCCTGGGATAAGCTAACATGAAGGAAAGATGGCTATGAGTTGTTAACAGCAAGATAACTAGTGTGGCAGCTTGCAAATACTATATTGGCCTGTTTAAGAGAACGGAGCAGCAGCACCCTCTTGTCACATAGCAGGAAAAGCAGAGAGAACAAAAGGCAGAGCAGTGCGTCCTGATTTAAGTGCAGCAGGCAGGCTGGCCACCATGTTGAATTCAGAGACTCTGCACCATCTAACTTTTGGCTTTCCCACATCTGGTACTTGATCCAGGCTGATCCAGCTGCATTCCTGAATATCAGCACACAGGTGTTTCTACTGATGCTTTTTCCCTGTTGGGGGAAAAAAATGCGCTCTGAACTGAGGGGGTACAGTGCAGAGGTGGAGAGACTAGTGGCCAAGCAGACCCGCCAGAGATTTAAAAATGCACTGCCTGGGAAAGAGGTGACGGGTTGTGCACGCCCAGCTCCACGGAGGCCGCAGGAGTCTGAGGACGCATTGGCAGGAGGGCGAGTGTGTGTGCTGACCCAGAAGGAATGCACCCCCTTCTTCCTAGAGCTCACAGAGAGCCTTCCAACAACCTGATGCCTTCCCACCAGGGATGTCAGGGCCACTTAATGCAAAGTTTGATCCCTGGAGTAGGGAGTAAAACATTCTTTTTCTTCTCTGTTGTGTGTCAGCTTGCATTGCTGAATTTCTTTGTTTCCTAACTGAATCCCATCAGCGTGGCTGACTGCCTCACTTACTTGAAATGAACTGAGCTAAGAAACAAGTTTCTCAACAAGGCTGCATTCTCCAGGATGCTGAGAAGGGCAGAGCTAAGCTCAGCTCCTGCAGAGTGAAAAAAAAAAGAAAAGATCCTATTTATTGCCTTATAAGAACATTACAAACAAAAACACCCAAAAAGTCTCTCTTGCATCCAGTTCAAAGGAGCCTGGCATACACCATACCCACCATGTTGAGGGGTTAAAGGCCTCCGTGGCAAAGCCCAATGGCTGTTCTTCTCCTAAATGAGGAAGGCAGCATGACAGAGAGTAAAAGAACTCCAGGTGGGAAAGTCAGACTCCTTATTTATGAAATAAGTGGATGTGATACGATGACCTATGGGGTCCAGGAAGACCTCAAAAATTCTCTGAACCTGAGAAGAAAATAATCTCAGGGAAAAAGGAACAATCCCAAACAACCAATCATTCAGATCTGCCAAAACCTGATTGGTTATTAAAATAAGATCTACCCCTCCTTCCCACAGGCAGTAAGCAGGTGGCTTGCTGACTCAGCAGGCAGCTACTACAGTGGGGAAAAGGAATCCATCCCCAGGTGAGGAACTTGACACCCTTGAGAGCCCTACCCTACACGGCAAGGTCAACCTTCCACATTCAAATTCCTCCTCAAAGCTTGCCTCTTTGGCCCACTTCTAGAGAATGTCTCTAGTTTGACTGGTTGCCACAAAGCCCCTAATCACCAGAATTGAGGTGAGCAAGTGGGAATGGAGGGAGGAGACCTGACGACAAGTTTAAGCTGGTAAGTTCTAGACAAAGACTCTGGGCATGAAGACATGGGTTCTCTTCCAACACCTCCTTAACATTAACTTGGCCTTGAGTTCCCACAGCCCCCTCCACAGTTGGTGAGTTATGTCATGACTCCATGATTCTCTAGAGAATCACTGATTAGTGCTTGGTCAGTGTTTAAGAAAAAAATGTTTAATTAAATTCTAATTTATTCTAAGTTAAGTATTTTTGCACATGGTATCTAGCACAGTGTTTTGTACTCAAGAAATGTTGAATGGAGGGATACATGAATCAATGAATGATCAGATACATTGAATTTGAGTTCCTGAACAGGAAGGCATAGTCAGTCAATCACCTGCACACACAGAGTTCCAGAGTTTGCCATCACTTGTCCCTCAGGAGGTGAGCCCAACAGAAGTCATATGAGCACAAAACATCATCTGATATATTACCTTTCAGAGTTTACTCTAATACGGTGTCCTGGATTTGCTGGAATATCAGGGGGCCAACTCCTAAAAGTGAGTGTGCTGATATATAATATCTGAATAGGACCCATGAAATCAAAATGTGGCCCCTTAGGTATCCCTTGTAAGGATTCCTTGGGATCACAGCCATATCTCAACAGATTCTTTCCGCCCCAGCCATGCAGCAAAAGGCTTCTCATCTGGGTTTACGAGAGAGTTTTCCTTTATGTCCACATGCATCTTTGGGAAGGAATCTCAGCTCCATTTGTGGAAGAAAAACTTGTTGCTAATGCAGTATGGGGCTGTGCACCCACAGACTCTACAGCAGGAGACGTACCAGGCTAGACTGGGCTTTCACCACCCTCTGATGAAGCAAGGGGGTGAGCATCAAGGAGCAAATATAACTATCAGTAGGTGGAAGGGTAACCAGGATCTGCACACATCACTGCAGGCACACTCTACAATTTCATCTGGCTACATTTAAAATGGCAAAAACAGGGGCACCTGGGTGGCTCAGTCGGTTAAGCACCCAACTCTGATTTCAGCTTTGGTCATGATCTCACGGTTCCTGAGATAGAGCCCTGAGTCGGGCTCCATGCTGTTAGCACAGAACCTGCTTAGGATTCTCTCTCCCTCTCTCTCTGCCCCTCCCCTGCTCACTCATGCACACATGCACTCTTGCTCTCTCTCACACAAAGCATATTAATAAATAAACTTTAAAAAATAAATAAATAAAACGGCAATAAGAAAAAAGGATGTGATTCAAAGACAGGAGGGAAAATGCACACCAGATTAATCTTCTTAGAGGTCCTGCGGTCCTCCAAGAACAAAGGAGGCAGAGATACCTAGTGCAGAAATAAAGCACGCAAGACATTTTCATCCTCAAGAAGCTCTCTGCGGCAAAGGATCTGAATTCTCCCACCTGGGGTCTTCAGTCATGATGACAATCCTGAGAATGTATGCGTCACTTATATGATTTCCTTCAACTTGCATATGTAGGCCCTATTTGTGTGACTCAGGCCCAGCACTTTGCCAGAACAAGTCCCTTTCATACCCTTTATTATGTTTAGTTAATGAAAACATGGAGTTGGCAGCCCCAAATGGACAAAGACTCACATTACCTACCGTTCTGTTTCTCCTGCTAAGGAACCTTGAGAAATGCACTTTCAGTGCCAGGCTGAACCTTCCTTCAGCAAAGTGGGCCTGGCCTGAGCCAAGCCACTTTTCACCATCCATATAAAATAGAAGGAGTCGGCCCTCCAAATGGATGCGGTTGACAGCTACCTTTCCCAGAGAAGATAGTCTCGGGGTGTCAGGTCTCCTATGAGGCAGACTACAAGGAACCATCCCTGAAAGGCCCCCTGAGATCTGCTCCCCAGGCCACATACAGCACTTCCCCCTGGGGCTGCAGGTGCTGATCTAGAAGTCCCTTTTAAGGCACAGTGACTTGAGAAGAAGGGAAGACAATTCCCACTACTGGAGGAATGTCAATTGTCTGTGTCAGGAAGGAGTTGATCATGGCCCTCAGCATTGGACAACACCCTCCCTGGGTGGACACTCCCTCCCTGGGAGGACACCCCGTGTAGTCATTTCAGAGTGTGGGCAGGGTGGTGCTGACACCTAGGGGTGGGTAGAGAAAGAGCCTGTGTGGAGGGAAGACCGAGCTGTGGGCAGGACCTCCTGGGTGCACCTCCTGGAGGCATCCAAGGAGTGGTGTTGTCACCTAACTCCTCTCCGTCTGCCCACAAGTCTACCTCCCTCCACTCCCAGAGAAGGTCCCCAAAAGTTGTCCAGTGATCCCTCACACAGAAGGGCCAAAGCTAAGTTTGACTTTAATAAAAACTAGCCAGCCCTACACCCTGTCTAGATTTCCACGGGCCCGAGAACAGCAACCATTCGGGGAGAATGGACGGAGAGAATATAAAGGTCCAAAAAGATGTGTCACCGGGCTCTCTGTTCACCAGGGACGCAGATCAGGAAGAACCAGGCAATGCCAAACCTCCTAGAGGCAGCCAGGGATGCTTTCTTACCAAACTCGCTCGCACAGAGATGTTCAATTATGGCTTCAGATTTCAACTCGTTGTCACACGGAGGACACACGGTTGTGCCTAGGAAAGGAAAAGAAGAGAAAGAGGAGCTGTGAGTTCCAGGGGTAGGGGTGTCTGGAAGGAGCTGCCCCTGGGGAAGAGGTCAGCCCCAGGGCCAGGTTGAAAGTAGTTAAAGGTCTCCTGGAATTTCTGAAGGGCAACTAGAGAATAAGAGAAGAGTCCTGAAGCCCTGGACCTAAAGCCAAACAGACATAGCTTCTTGAAAACCTGTTGAATATGGTACAACCATTTAACCCAAACTTATCCAGGGCTAGGCAGGGCGGGTCTCTGAACTCCGGTTTGATGAGGTGTGGTGGTCCCTGTGAAACATATCTATTCCAGTTGTTTCCAGTTCTTTCTCCCCTCTCCCTTAAACATCCCTCTCTGAATCCTGCCCCCTTCCCATTCCCAAACTCCCAATAGGACAGCAGATCAATCTGAACCCCTTTCTAGGAGCCAAGAAGGAAACTCAGCCAGACTCACAAACTCCAGCCGCAGGCCCTGAACACCCCTTCCAAAAAGGCTATTGCAGTGCAAGTTCCTGCCTGCCAGGTGAGGGCTGGGGATGGGGGGGCAGTGGGGGCTGGGGACCGGGGTAGCAAGAGCTGCCAAATGGGAGAGCTGGGGGGGGGGCAGATGGGGGACCCTCCGAAGGCGTTTTCACAATACGGTGAAGGGCTTTGAAGAGGAGGTGTGTGTGTGGCAGGCATGAGGGCCACTGCCAGGCATTAGGCACAGGGGGAGGAGACTTTTGAGGCCAGGGCCGGAGGTCTCCGAGCCAAAATACTGCTGGAGGGGATCCCTTGAAAGTAAAGTGCCTCTGTGGGAGGACAGGCAGAAAGTAGGCAGCGGAATCTCCAGAAGGGCGAGGCAGCTGCTCACCGTCACCCCCACCCCCACCATCACCTATCAAAGTCTAGGAGTGGAACCCACCATCTAGGAAAGCATTTTACACATTCTAAAGGCACTACACCTTGGCCAACCACCGGAGGCCAAGCCTGGCTGGAGCTGAGGAGCCCAGGAAAGCCACCCCAAGGCAAAATGGTAAGAGGTGAGGCCCTTGGTCCTCTTCCTCCCCATCCTCTCCTCTCCTGTGGCTTCCGTGGCTTCTGTGGCTTCCGTGGCAGCATCTCCTGCCTGGGAGTTCCCCTGCGGCTCAGTGAAATGGGCAAAGCTTCCCCCGATACTGACGCTGTGGAAGTTGCTGCCAAGCCCTGCCAGGCCAGGGCTGCCCCCAGGATATACCTAGTGCACAGCCGGTCACCCCCACTTCCAAGCAGGGTCCCCTCATGGCCCAGCAGAGGCCACACCCCTCCACCTTCACTCTGTACCCAGGGCCGGACACCATCCACGTCCTCGGGGCAGCAAGAATCACAGCTACACTCCAAGCAGAAGACTATGACTGTCTTTGGGCCCAGAATTTGGAAATTTGCTTTTCAGTCAGAACTTGCAATGGGGTTCTGGAGGTGGTGTTTCTGACAAAAGGAAAAACTTAGCCAGAATTTTGCATTATGGTTCCTGCTTCCATGGGGAAAAAAACAGGGAAAGGAGGTCCTACATGTTACCTATACTAGGAGTGTGAACTGTGCTTTGGGGTTTTCTTTGTTTTATTATTATCTTTTTTAAGTGGAAGTTATCATACTGAAAGTGTCTATGAATATGGTGTTCACCGAACAAGCAGCTGTGAGAATATAAAACACCATCGCCCTGGCACACCCCCATCATCTCCTCTGGACTCTCTGCGTTCCCTGATCTGACTGGCAGCTGAGGGCTCCGGAGCCAACAGGGACATTTTCTCAGTCTCATCAATTAATGTTTGACCTTCAGCGCCACTCAAGGTGGAAAGAGCTCTTGGGGTGAGCTCTGTGTGCTCTCCACAGGGCTAACCCCCATCTCAACTTTTCTTATGGCACTCTGCAGCAGCCTGATCCGGGAAGGGAGGAATGTGTAATGCAATATTAATCTGCGCCCCCTCCGGCGTGTCCTCAGGGCCCTGCAGGCTGTCTCAGTAGGAGAAATCCACCATCCATCTGAGAAGGAGAACTAAATCACTGTTGGAAGGTATACTTAAAATAACGTTTAAAGCAAAGGAACCAAAAACTGAAAGGTTTTGTGGCTCATTAATATTTTAGGGGGAGTAGAGGAGAAAGTCCAACACTGGAATTAAGATTAAGTGATTTTTCAAAAATCAATGCACACACGCACACAGCTTGCTTGCACTCTCTCTCACACACACACCGATACATACACAAACACATGCACACAATTACTCTCTCTCTCTCTCTCTCTCTCTCTCTCTCTCTCACACACACACACACACACACACACACACACAGCAGTTCTTCCCTGACCAGCTCCTTGATACATGGAGAAAGGACCCTAAGAAAGGCTCTTGAGACACAAGGGCACCATGACCTCTGCAATCTGCAACTAAAACAGCCAGGCTGATTTAATGCACAACAGGTCTAAACAACAAAAACTAAAACCAAAACGATGTGCTCCCTCATAGAACTTAAATCAGTGAAACCTAAGCGGGAAGGAGGAACAACAGTTTATCAGCCTGGGAACGTACAGGTCTCATGTTAAGTGCAAGATTTAGAAACGACTTTCCTGGAAAGTTTATACAGTTATGCCTCTTCCGATAACAGATGTGGGTGTCGCTGGGGCATCAGCCTTTTGGAGGGAAAAGCATCTTTTCATTCATTTCTCATTGTCAAATTTATCTTTAATAACACATGGCTGCAAAAGCCTGCCCAATATCCCAAAACATGACCAATTACGTGAACAGAAACCAGCCTAGAGCATGCAGAGATACGCATTGCTTTAAAAATTTGGTTTTAATTTCAGAGAATCAGAAGAAAGAATAAAAGTCACGCATGTGTATTTATTCTCACCCAAAAGTACCGGTTCCATTCTGGAGCCACTAGCCATGTGGCAGTTTGGTCTGTGTCAACCTACCCTTACACACACACACACACACACACACACACACACACACACACAGCTCTCCCAGACCCACCTCAGCTGACAGTGGCCAGGCATCCTGGGGTGGGGGGGGACGTCTTGTGGGACTCCCTCCACCACAGGGCTGCAGCACTGGAGAGGAGTGGGTGCTCTCTCCGGGCAGGGCCTCTCACCATAAACACTGAGGGGAGAACCAGTCCCCAAGCCCCACACCTGACTGGTCCTCCACAGCCTGTCTCCGTTGGGCAGCTGGTCTTGGGAGGGTGACTGCCTAGGCACTACTGGGACAGAGCGGAGGGGAGAGGAGCATGGGACCGAGGGCCCTGAGGAGATAGCAGACAAGTGAAAAGAGCAGCCAAGGAGTCAAAGGCAAGACAACAATTATTCGGTGTTCCTCTACTTCCACCACAGCCTTTTGAGGGGTTCTGTTAGGAGGATTCTTCCCCCTTTATAAGCAGTCCCCATCTTCCCCTCTGAAGGTGCTCCCCCAATGGCCCCCACCTCACATGCCTGGGCTGTCCCAGAAACAGACAACCGGGAGTGGAGCAGAGGCTGCTGGGGCAGAGCTGGGCTAATCTCCTGGCCTGTGAGGAAGGGGAGAAGGAAAATCCTGCCGGCTGCAGGGGATGGCTCCACACCCGCAGAACACAAAGTGCTTTGTTTGCTCTAGGTAATTGCTCAGCTCTTGCTCCCAAAGGGCCGCACTTCCCCGAAGGTTAACCCTGTGCAGACACCCAGGAGGTGGGGAGCAGAGGTGCCCTGGCCACTGCAGCCAGACAGCCAGGTTTCCCACCCAGCAGGGGTCCATGCCACCCAATGCCCATCACTTTGGACCGATCTCCTCCCTCCCTAGAAGAAGCAGGAGCATTCAAGTTTGGGGCCCCCTGTCCCCATGCTACCCCCTCACTCTGGAAGAGTAAGCCCTTCAGAGGACACTTCTCTCTCAGGCATCCTTGGAGATGAGCTAAGCCAGCAAGCAGGCGGTCCCCCACCCTAAACCCCTCCTCAGCAAACCCGCAAGACATGTGCCCTGGTGCTGAGGGCACCTAGGGGCCCCCATCCCAGACTATATGCACATCTTTCAGCCTCAACTCTGCTTCTGAAGAATTCGCTCCTATAAAAGGCCACTGCGCTGCATTTTTTGCTTGTTTATTTTGATTTCTTTTTTTTCCTCTCGGGGATTTTTTTCCCTCCCACTCAAAAGCTGCCCTTTAAGTGGGAGGGGTTCTGAGAGGAAGCTCAGGCCCCTCCAGGGACTGTTAGGAAAGTCTCCAATTTGCGGAGCCCCACTCCCCAAGGAGAGATGAACAATGAGCTAATTACATTTTTATCTTTCTAATTACCTGAGGATTTGTGTAAATGGGAGAAGCAGGGGGTATGCAAGAATGGGAGGACCAGCTTTCCAGCCCCAACCCTCCCCAAGCAGACCACCTGAAAAGGGTGGAGAAACAGAAATCCTCAGCTTCTAAACTTTTTTTTTTTTTTTCTCAGCCAGTTCTCAGCCCTCCCGGAGTTCCTAGGCCCAGTGACTAGCTCAGGAAAGCTGGAGGGAAGCGAGAGGTGTTTGGTTTTGGGGTTTTTTAATCCTCGTCGAACCTATGAAAGTAAACGAAGCTGCGCCTTAGCATTTTCTCGGCCTTTCTGGGCTTCCTACACTGTGGGTTTGGGTGTTTTCCTCCTGGGGCATCCCGTCTCGGGTGTGAAAAACTTCGATGGGGCATCGGTTCCCTCCCAGAGAGAGAAGGGCTCTCCTTTCCTGTGGAGCATAAGGCTTTGTCTCAGGTGTGGAGGCAGCGACCCTGGATCCCAGGAAGCGACGCCCGGGGCACCGCACGGAGCTTGCTTGGGGCTCAGGCGCGGCCACCGCTGCCGGCCAAGTCCGCCGTGCACCTGGGCTGGTAGAGGTGCTAAGCGACACCTCGGACTTTTTAAAACTCATTGCACAGATTGAGAGCAACCTCCAGGGAGCACGTCCGAACTCCAGGGAGGAGCAGCGGGGCAGGGTTGGGGGGAGGGGGCGGATCAGCGTGGCAGCGGCATCCTCGCGGCGGGTCCCCGGGTGCCCCGCCGGCCCGGGTCGGGGGACTCGCGCGCGTGGGAGGGGGCGGCCTGACCTTGGGGCTTGGAGGCTTCGGTGGCATTGGGCGGGGTCATGGCGATGCAGACGTCGCCCTCGGGGAACTTGTCACACTTGAGCATCTCAGGCCAGTAGAAGCCGAAGAACTGCATGACGGGCTCGCACGAGTCGCGCACGGCTTCGCAGAGCCAGCGGCACGGGTAGATGGGCCGGTCGAGGCAGACGGGCGCGAAGAGCGAGCAAAGGAAGACCTGGGTGCCGATGTGGCAGTTCTTGTTGAGCAGGGGCACCCAGCTGCTGGCCTGCTGCTTCACCTCGGCCATGGTCTCGTGCTCCAGCAGGTTGGGCAGCACCATCTTCTTGTAGCCCACGTTGTGGCACAGCCGCAGGTCCACCGGGATGTCCACGCACTGCGGCGGCTTGGTGTAGAAGCGCCCGCTCTGGTAGGAGCCGATGTCCGACTGGAAGCTCACGTAGTCGTACTCGCTGGCGGAGCCCGCGGCCAGGAGCCCGGCGGCCAGCGCCAGCAGCACGCCCGGGGCGGCCCAGCGGCGGCCCCCAGCGCCGCGCCCGCTGCCCATGGTGGCTCGGCGCACTGGCTCCCGCGACGTCGGGGCTGCCTCGGCCGCCTCCCCGCGCGCGTCCCGCCGCAAACTTCCAGGGACCTCCAGGGACAAAAGGCTCCGGCCCCAGCGCTGCCCGGCTCGGCGGCCGCGCGCTCCTGCCCGGTCCTCGGCGAGTGGCGGCCCTCGGCCTGCGGCGGACGCCGCGGCGGGAGCTCGCGCGGGGAAGGGGAGCGCGCGCGGCGGGCCGAGTGCTGCTGACCCGGCTCCCGGACGCGCGGCGGGCTGGCGGGCTGGCGGGCGGGCGGGCGCGCGGCACTTACTCGGGAGGCTGCAGGATTCGAGTGCCCGGTGCTCCTGTTGCAAAGCCCTCGGAGACTCCCTGCGCAGCCAATCAGCTCCCGGCTGCTGCGAGCCGCACTCATTTAGCACGTCAGTCACCGGCGCAATTAACCAATCGCTTCACTTGCAAGAGGGTTCCGTTTACTAGAACTAAACCCAGGTCAACACCCCTTAAAAAACAAAACCAAAAATAAATAAATAAATAGCGGAAGAAGTGGGGGAAGGAGAGGAGAAAATGGAAGGAACGGACAGGAAAAGAAAGAGGGGATAGATAAAAGTGTGGGGTGGATAAAGAGGACAGTCAACGCTGGTCAACTTGAGTAGGCTTGATGAAAAGCCAGGAACCTTAACAGTACTTGCAAACCCGTGACATACTGAAGACCCCCCCCTTTTTTTAATACAATTTTTCCTAATTTCAAGCAGCAGCCCACCAGACAAGCAGCCCACCTCCCCGGTTTTGTCCTCTGTAGTTGCAGTACAAAGACAGACCATTTCAGACAAACCCGGGCTTAGGAAGGCTGAACCAAGAGAGGTCTGCTTTTAAATCCCCAGCCGTCCAGGTGTCCAGGCTCGGTTCGTGCAAACCCAAAGGGGAAGGTTTAAACCTTTCAGCCGCTTGCCGGTTTAAAAATGCAGCACCCTTCCAGGTGGGACAACCGGCCAGTGGCCAACCTCAGACAACACCGGAGGCAGTAGGTAACTGTCCCAATGTTGCTCAGGGTGGGAGGAAATATTTCTCACAGAGGTGTTAGCTTTAGGAGGACAGAAGAAGAAAGGAAAGGAGAAAAGAAAAGACATACTCAAGTCCCAGCCTGACAGCAAGTCTTGTGTGTGCCCGCAAATACACATTGACATGTTTGTGGTGTAGAAAGCCAAAACATTAAAAACACATGTGCACTTATCAGTGTGGCTTGTGTAAACATCAAGTCCATCACTCAGGCTCACATGCTACATTCAGAGCTGGCCCAGGAACCTCGGGTCAAAACCCAGGGTCCCCATTAAGGCAGAAGGCAAAAAGAGTGTATCAGTAGATATACAGCAGGCCCTCTCTAAAGGCAACCCCTCCCCCAAGGAAACAGAAGTCTCCCTGCCCTCGGAGTCTCTGGGAATTTTTTTGTATATTTCTAACATTACCCTGAGAGGAAGGGTCAATCTCCAGAGAGCTGAGAGTGTGACCATGACTGACCCCTGGAGACAGGTGACAACCACAAACATCTCGTGAAGTTTGCTAGGTCTCTACGCTGCCTGCATCTTGAAGTGTGGGTGGAGGGAAGCCAAGGATGCTGAAAACCCACATCTGAGCAGTGTGACACTACTGCATGTGGCAAATGGGCCACAGATCTCAGAGCTCAAGGCAGGCACTGTAGGTGGTGTTGTCTTGCTGGGCCAGCTTGTTTGTAAAGCTCTGGGGAAGCTTGCTTTGGACGCTGCAGACCTAATTTCTTGATGGACGGATTCCAAGTACAACTACCAGAGTTCATGAAGAAGTAAGGCTCTGTTCTTAAAGCAGTCGTGGCCATCCAGCGATTGTGATTCAGCCGTCCACATTGGAAGCAGCTGCACGGTCATCCTCTCTGTCATTTCTCAGCTCATGAAAGGTGCAGCAAAGAAAGACAGGCAGAATGGAGGGAAAGAGATGAGAGAGATAGAGCAAGACTTTGGATGGCCAAGGGTTAATCCCCAAACAATTGGTGATGCTCAGCCCAAGAAGCCGGGGAAGACATTCCTCACAGAGAATAGACTGCAGGAGACTGGGCAACTGTTTCTCAATTCAAGGGGCATTTAGAGAAAAATGCTGTTTGGTAGGGGGTCCTTTTCTTTCCTACAGCCAGGCCCTCAGTTCCAAACCAAATGTGTCTGTTTACTCACGCACTGGAAAGAGTTGTGTTTGTAGATAACATCCTCTCATCTCTGAATCCACGCTTAGCTGACCTCTCACTCATGTTTGCAGTTTCCCCAAATGGTGGGAACTTATGTCTTTCCACCATTAAAATTCTGGAAAGTAGCCCGGGTGATAGCTACTTTCAGTAGTAGACCTCCACCAGTCTCAGAGGGTCTCAAGGAGAAAATCTCACAGTCCCACTGATGAGAGGACCTAGGCTGCACCTAGTTGTTCCTTGTGGACTTTGATCACCCCAACCCCCACCCTCCACCCTGTCTTACTGCTTGGGAGAGAGGCCTCTTGGGCTGTGCCAAGGACACAGTCATCTTGAGGACAGACAGGGAGTGTTGGTATGACTAAGAACCCAGAATCCTAAACCCAGTACATTTCTGGCTCCTCCAAAGACCCAGCTGGAAAGGAAGGACTCAGTCTCAGTACCACTGACGGACCAGAACCTGCACCTGGGATTTTGGAGAGTGACTGCCCACTGCCAATCAGTTCACATATCGTATAATAGCACCAGGCAGAACAACCTGAAAACTGTACTTTAGAGGTGCATACAGGTTTTTGTCCTTATTCACACTATCAAAACTTGGCGCTTCAAAGTCCAGTCTCTCTTTTCCTAATAGCAAGCATTTGTGTATGTAGAGGAGAAAGTTCTAGAACAAAGATTTTTTAAACATGCTATTGATGTGACAGAGCTCCCAGAAACCAGGGTTTTGAAATATGAGAGCTGTGAGCCAGGAAGCACACCTCCTTTCCTTGAACGGTTTAAATGATCAGGAGCAAAATACTACTTGAAATGTGTTTTTCATCTCAAAAAAGTTTTGATTTTCCCATACTGCCAGTTGCCCATACATGAAAGTTGGAAATGTGTTCCTTGTTGCTTCATAACACCAGCTTAAGGAGGCATTCTTCAGTCTTCCCATTGCCCAAAGCTGAATGTTGGGGCCAAGCAGGACCACGCAGGGGCTTCCCAGGTGCCTACCTGGTGGCCTCTTCTTACACACACAGCTCCTTCCTGCCCATTCCTAGAAAAAGGGGGGAAGGTGGGGGTTGCTTTTCAGCCTCAGCCTCTTCCTCCTATTCTGCTCCATTATCATTTGTCCGTGGTTTTTCGGACACTCCAAAGATACACTCAGCATCCTCTCCATTATCCAGGGCAAGAGAGTGTCCTGTCTATGGCTGGGTGCTTGTGGGTCTGGTACAATGCAGAGGACAGCATTCTGGCCCCGAGTCAGGAAATATGGAGTAATGCCTGTGTTCTGCTCTTCACGGGCTGAATGGCTCGCACGTTATCCCTCTGGCCCTAGAGTTCTCATCTGTAAAACAGAACTATTAATGCCTGTCCCACTACTCTGGAAAATAAAATACAGTACATGCTTTTTAATAGTTTTTTAGTATAAGTATGCCCCATATAGAGCATGGGACATACCTATACTATAAGGTATTCCTTGTTTATGTGAAATTTAAACTGAACTCCTGTGTCCTGTATTTTATCTGGCAAACCCACTACCCATCCTTCGGGCATCACCTCCTCCCAGCAGCCTTGCCTGACCTCCTCTCAGTCCATCACCTGCCTTCTCCACCCTTAGTCGGATGAACTACTCTCTCTGCCCTGCACCCAGCGCACTTGTGCACACTTTGTTATAGCACTCACGTGGATGTTTTCAAACCGTTTGCTTTGGGGTATCTACTACATGACTGTGAGCCCTTGGAAGGCCAGAATCTTGTCATATTTTGTCTCACATGGGCATCCCCAGCATCTATCACTGTTCCAGGCACACAGCCAGTGCTTGGTGAAGCCCACCGTCACAAAAAGTGCATCAATATATAGTAGAAGGAGGCAGGTATGTGAAATACCCAATCTAAGGGAGGTATTATGCCTGAGCATTGATTTTGCACTGCGTTTCCCAAGAACCAAGGTAAAAAGCAAGCATGAATAACTCATGTGGCTGTCCTTGTCTGCAGGAAAGAAAAATCTTCCCTAGATCTGAATTCTAAAGGAAATGATCATGAGCCCCTTACACAAAGACTGTAAAGAGGGTATGGGGCTTTTGTATTGACCCTCCCCTGGTCTACGTCAGAGCTGACCTGCTGCACAGATGCTCGCAGACTCACCTCTCTCTCCCCAGGGCATACACAGAGTAGGCTGCTCTAAATGATGGGCAGCCAGCGGGTGGGCTAATGAATGCAGTGGGCTGTTTCAGGAAGAGGGCAGAGCTTCCAGTAAGTCCTGCAGGGACTGACGCTGCAGTGAACACTGAGCCCCAGCCTCTTAAGGCAATCCTCTTAAAAACAAGGGCTGGTACCTGGAAAGCCAGGTTTCCAGAAGCCTCTGACAACACCTGGAAGTGGAGTGGGCAGGAGACACTGGTAGGGGCTCTGGCTCTGTAACACGTGGTGCGAGGTTCTGGCTTCAGAGCTCAAGGCTTCACTGGGAAGGAAAAATGAGTCTTTAGGGACCCCTCCCCCTCTCCCTGTGAAGGCGAACTGGCACATGCTTCCATGACTGCAAGCCCAGAAATCTGCCCAGATTTCTCCAGGGAGGGCAGTGGCCCAGAGGCAGGACACATTCCCCAAGGAGCCCTGTGTGTATTGATTTAATCCTTCCTGGCGGGCACACCAGTCAGCTCCGCCACCTTTCTCAACAGCAGCTGGGATATGAATGAGGGGCTGAGGGGGGAAGAGTGGGAGAGAGACATCATCACACTCCTGCATTCCTCCCCTCCTCCGGAGAGCTTCACTCCCAGCTCCAGTCCAGGGATGGCTGGGAAAGTGATCATCCGGGGCCTCCATCCGGGCAGGGGGCAGCCTCCTGTACCAGGCTGGCCTCCGCTGGCTAAGGCACAGTGCCCGCCCAGTAGAGTAAGCTGTCTTCCTTCAGGCTTTCTCCGTTTGCACCCTTCCTGCCTTATCACCTTTGAACCTCACACAAAGCCTCACAGCTGGCAGAGAAGCTCATTATTCCCATTTTATAAAAGACCCAGAGGCTCCAAGTGATGGGCCCCTTTCCACCAGTCCACCCACCACTGCGCTCTGGTGCAGGACAGACTCAAGTCAGGAACACAGATCTTTGGATTCCAATTCTGTTGACTCTGCATTAGGCTGAATTGCCTTTGCTCAGTGTTCATCCTTGGGAAAAAGGCCTGCAGAGCCTTCGGCTGTCCTTAATGTCTTATCATGAATTCATTTATTGGACTCTTCCAAGAGGCCAGCTAGAAGGAAAAGATGGCATTGAAAGAGAGGGAGGATGGAGATAGAGGTCTGAAGGTCTGGACAAGTACATGGGGTGTTTTCCTATGGGATCCCAGGACAGAAAAAGAATTGGATAGAGTAGTGAGTACATACAGGCGTCAGAAGTGTGTGTGTGGGGGGGGGGGGGGGGAATGCTGCAAGAATGGGTGCCCTGGCCTGGCCAGGGTTGCAGAGGTGACCCCAGTGTTCTGTGCTGGCAGCTGCCCATAAAGCATGCATAGCTGGCCTGCCATCATGTGGATGCCCAAAAGAAAGACTCCAAGGGAGAAAAGACCATGCCAAGAGATAAAGGGCTCACTGTATACCCTTGAGAGAAAGATGGAAAGAGGAGACTATACAAAAGCTAATCTAGGGTGTCCTGCTAAGGCAGGAGTCCTACTTATGGTCCTCTCTAGGGCCTAGACGTTTTCAGAGTTCCATGATGATTCCAGCGGTGATATTTAAATTATTTAAAATCTGGGATGGCATGACTGGTAAGATTGTATGTCTGATGAAAATCACCTGTTCAGCCCTACAGGTGTGTACTGGCTGGATCCTACTGGGACACTGGGACAATGCCAACAGTGGTGTGAGTGGATATGCAGTTCCCAGAATGCACCATGCTGCCTTGTGCCTCTGTGCCTAAGGTAATGCTGATGCCCTGCCCCTGTCCAAGACTCAGCTCTCCACCTTCTCTTGGCCAGCCACTCTTCACAGCCTCTCAGCTAGAAGGGGTCAAGGAAGGCATGTGTCTGCCCCTGGGTACCAAGGCTATCTGAGCACCTCTCCTCAAACACCCCTTGCCTGTTTACATGTCCAGAGTTCCTCTAGAAGCTTCCTGAGGACAGAAACTATATCTGTTCTGGCCTCATATCTCCAGGACTTAGCCCAGTGCCTGCCACACACTAGGTGTGCAGCGGGCCTGTGGTCACCAAATGAGATCGGTCCTATAACCCAGCTCTAAGCATTGAGAATTAAGTGCAGGTTGGTAAGTGGGGCACCCCGGAAAGCATTTTAAAATAGTCGGCCTTAGAAGGCATGCACCTTGACCTTTCCCTCTTCTTCCTGCCCAGAATTCAGGTGGGATCCCAAGAGATACAGCAGCAAGCTGGCAACCATGAGACCACACACATGAAGATAAATGCCCACACGCTATGGTGGAGGAGCAGGAAGATGGAAAGAACCTGGTCTGTAAGGAATGACCCAAAGGCCTGCCCTGGAATGCTTGTCAGGTGAGACCTACAATCTCTGTCTCACTTTTTCAAATACAAAATCATTTTGGTTTTCTCTTTCTTACAGCTGGAAATAAACCTAACTAGCACAGATCTATAGTTTAGGGACTCTCCAAGCAGACAGAAAACTCAAAGGCTTCAAGTTCTAATTTTTGCTTGTCTCCTAGGACTCTACTATTCAAAGTTTGGTCCCCAGACTGACAGCATCGGTATCTTCTGGGAACTTGTAGCAAACACAAAATCTCAGGCTCCACCCCGGACATGTCCAATCAGAATTTGCATTCTAACAAGATTCCTAGGTGAGTTGTATGCATAGTTAAGACTGAGAAGCACCATCCTAAGAAATTCTTCCAGATGCCTGCTTTTCTCTTGTTTTGATTCCTATAGCTGCAAAGCACCCTATTTCAAAGCGTCGCGGGATTTGTCTCACAACATGAATCGCATGTGTCTGTATCCCTAGATTTAGCATCCCACTCGAAGGGCCCACTTTTCTGAATAGGAAACTAAGTCACAGACAAGCTCCTCAGCCACCGCAAGTATAGAGCATTCAGACAATTCTCTCTCTCTTTTTTTTAATGTTTATTTGTTTTTGAGAGAGAGAGAGAGAGAGAGAGAGAGAGAGAGAGAGAGAAAGAGAGAGCGTGCACAAGCAGAGGAGGGGCAGAGAGAGAGAGACAGAGAATCCAAAGCATACTCTGTTCCATCAACACAGAGCCTGGCACAGAGCTCGAACTCACAAACCATGAGATCATGACCTGAGCTGAAGTGGGTCGTTCAACCAACTGAGCCAGCCAGGTGCCCCTCAGACAGCTCTTTAATAACAAAATTAGGTTTTCCAACAGAAAGGGTGGACAGGCAACCCTCTTTCTTCAGGAAGCCACACTGCAGAGGTGTTAGCAAGTAAAGATTAGGCAGCAAAGAAGGGCCATCCCTTGACCCCTCTGAAGCTGACTACAGCAGCCAGGAGCGAACAGACCCTGTGTTCTTCCCACGCACTGTATTTTAAGCAGCTGTATATCTGGAGGCTTCTGTAATCTTCCAGCAGTTCCACACTTTATCATATTTAATATCTGTCACTATACAAACATTGCCTTTTATCAATCCTTCTAACACTCAGAGTGTTATAAGAAAGCCATAGCCCCCACCCCTCAGGAAAGCATAATTTGTCCATCAAACCCTTTGTTCTTTATTTTTAACTATAGTCTAGACCACCAAATTACTGAATACCCCGTTTAAAGCTCCATAAATAACAACTTCCCAAGTAGAGCCACTCAGCCTTGGAGCACTTCCCAAGTTCTGCATTAACTCCTCGGGTGTGAAGGGTTTCCAGCCATTTTGGTCCATAAATATATAACTGGCTCCTTCCTAAATTGCCACATAATCCTTACCACCATCACTTATGTTTTCTTTTATTGCCATTGTCATTGGCGCCTTGACAGGAGAATAAATTACTCTTTCTGGAGGATGAAGTGTTCTACATCCTACACCATTTTAAATCACCCACATTCCCAGATTTTTTATTTCCATCCCCTCTCCAAGGAAATTGCCTCCTTGCAATTAGCAGGGACTTCAGATTAGAGTTTATTCTATTCTCTCTTTTCTCCTGACCATAACCTCTGCCTGGACTGAGTCACATGAGAAAGAGAAGCCATCTAAGATGTACAGTAAAACCTTGGATTGCGAGTAACTTGTTCTGTGAATGTTCCACAAGGCGAGCAAACATTTCTAATAAATTCTAACTTGATAAACTAGCAATGTCTTGCAATGCAAGTAGTACATGACACTGAATGTCACATGATCACAAATGAGCCAATGGTTCTTAAAATTCACTTCAATACATGAGTGCTTTGGACTACAGGCATATTTCTGGAATGAATCATGCTCACAAACCAAGGTTTTATTGTATTCCCAAAACCCAAAAAGCATAGAGGTAAGAAAGACACACATCAAAGCAACCAAGCAGGATTGAGTGCAGAAGAGAGGGTTGGGGAGAGGGGAGGTGTGAAGAGCTCGGGCTGAGATGTCACATTCAGTCAGGACAGCATACTTCATCTGGGAGCATTCATCTGCCCACTCACTGCCCAGCAATTCAGAGCAGCCAACGGCCATGCTAGGGCCATGGCCCCAGAACAAGTGACCAGGAACCTACCTCACTGTGGCATTAAGCATATGCAGGTCCCCATAGTTCTCAGGTCTAATGACTCTGTCAGACTGGCTGACAGTTCTCTCTCTCCCCATCATTTTGTCCACCTCCTCAGCCCCAGCCTCACCCAAACTATCCTAAACAAGTAGGCTCTCAGCCTTCTGATAGCTTTCCAAAGATGGGGTAGCTATTGTCAGTGAGAATAAGTACACCTGTGGCAGATTAACTAGGGTGCTGGGGAGGAAGAGTGTGAAGGTCCAGAAAGGAGAGAAGGCTCTGAAGAACGAGCTCACCCAGTCCTGGAGCCAGGAAGTTCACACTTCCAAACTTCCATCTGGTTAGGGAGGACACCTAAACCAGCTGGCCACACGCTGGCTTCTGTCCTCACTCCTCTGGCTGAGGTCCCCTCCAGCTCTCCAAGGTGAAGGGAAATCCTGGATAGAGACCTAGCTTTGCAAAACACAAGGAGCAAGAGGTAGTGTCCCAAGACTCATATAAGCCTCTCCTTTGTGCTTAAAAGGGCATATATGATAAATGTGTGAGCCCAGGCTCTTTGTCTCCAAATCCTCTCCCCTTGTCTTTCACACATCATATTTCTCCTGGTTTGGGCATAACTGACCCTGGAATGAAAGATCTGCAGGCTGCTTGAAATATATGCCATGAGCCATCATGTTCTCCAGATTAAGGATGTTCCTGATAGTCAATGGGCTTCAGGAGAAAGGGGGCGGCAGACACAGGCTGCATGATGGGTGGATGTGGGGGAGGGATGTGGGGCAACATGCCTGCTCCTCTCAGCAGCCAAGCCTTTCTATGCCCATTCCTGGCTCTCTTACTGGACTCTTGGCCACTCTCAACACCCTTTGCTACTACTGCAGGGGTTACAGATGGGGCATCTTCCCCACAGCTGATTATCAAGCGCTCTTCCTGGGAGGTGAGATACCCAGGGCCCCGGGGCTGTCTGAGCAGCTCCTCCCTGGGGCCAGTGCAGGGCTGGAGAGCAGAGTGCAGGGGAGGGAGGGAGCGCGTGTGGAATGCAGCCCTCTCCCCAACACTCAGAGGCCAGCCTGAGGGGCATAATAGAATACATTAGTCCACAGCCCATTCAGCACTGCCTCTTTAAGAACAATGGCGGCAACTGAGCTGATTTTTGCCAAATGACTGGCTTTAGTCCATTCGGAGCTCAGTGGAGCTCACCAGACAAAGTCCATATTCAGGACTTCATACAGGGTTGGCTAATGGGTACTGGGGCACCAGCACCAGGTGACTTCCTGGAACCCCCCCGCCCCCCCTGCCCCCCCCCCCCCCCCGCCCCCCCTGCCCCCCCCCACCACCACTCAAAGCAACCCAGAAATGATACTTGAGGCTGACACCAGCCACCCAGGCCCATCCCTAGACAGAGCCCACATGGGCCCAGAGGCAGGCAAAGAAACTGCTACTTAAAACAGGCAAGACAGGTTTCATTTTTTAATTTGAGGACCCTGGTACCGGTGGCTGATTCCAAAACAATCTTGATCGTTTGGAATTTTACATCAGAAAAATCAACTTGGCTGCTAGAAGGGAATGATGCTGTATAACATCAACCCTATGTGAGACACCTGTTTTCGTGGATGCAACATTGAGCTAAAAAGTTTTCCAGCCTGAGGTCCTGAGTGATGTTTTCAATCTCTTCACTTCTCTGAGCCTCAGGTCCTTAATTTATGAAGAAGAGGAGCTGAGAGGCTCTAGACCCATTCAAACTTTCAAATTTCATGGGAAACACAAACTCTGACCACACTTCCTTCACTTTACTATCCCATACTGCATCAGGAACTCCAGAAACACCAGAGCTTGGAAAACTGTAGAGTGCAATAGAAATGTTAGTGGTAATTATGACCATTGGCAAAAATCACTGTGAAAAAAACAATGCCAGCACCCAAAATGGAGCTGTTGTGATGTGATTTTTTTTTTATTCCTAAACAGGCTTATCCAAGAGGGGAGGCGACAGAGAGCCGACATGTTGGCATAGCTGTGACCAGCAGGTACCAGCAATGCCCCCCCCCCAAACCAAACCCTCTTTCCCCCACAGAGTGCTCTTTCCTGCCTTGGACATACTCAGATCACCCCGAGGAGACGACCCAGGACTTGGTCATAGGCTTTGAGCACTTTTCTTGGCATTTTTCTCCTTAGCTATTGCATTACTGATACACGAATTTTGCCTAGATTTTTTATACACCTGAAAAAGTCATGCTGAAGTTTGGAACCTGAAAATGGGGGATCTTCGGAGAGAATATTGCCCTGCTGGTTCAGACTCAGACATCAGCCACTCAGGGTGGTCTTTCCTAGTTAAATTGCACCCAGCTTCTCCCTATTCCCTTTTCCACCAAACCCTAGTCCATTCTCCTACTTTATTTCCCTACCTACTTCTTATGATTTTCTAACAAAGCACATGTTTTGCTCATTTATTTTATTGTCTGTCTCACCACCACCACTATCAAAATGTAAGCTTCCCAAGGACAGAGATTTGCATCAGTTTTGTTCACAACTGTATCCTATAGAGCAGTGCCCTGGTATTCCTGGTAAGCACTCGATTCATAAAAGCTTGCTGAATAATGAATGAATGAATGAATGAATGAATGAATGACAGAGAATATAGAATAAAAACATATATGTAGTATCATTGAGATTTTGTGGAAAGAATAGTAGAAAGAGGAGGCAGGGAGGCAGGGAAGGAAGGAAAGAAGCTAAAAAGCCTGGAAATAGGTACACTGAAACGTTAATTATCTCTGCTTGTTGGAATTATGGGCAGTTTAAACTGTCTTCTTTTTGTTTTTCCTCATTTTCCAAAATTTCTACAATAATCATAATTTTTGAAAAAAAGGTAAAAATATAAATATTAATTTTAAAGAAGAGAAGACAGGTGGATAGCATAAATGATAGCACAAGGAACAATGTGAGTCTCTAATACCAGTTTCAATTACATAGGTTCTTAAAAATCCTGCCTCATTTGAAATGTCAGGCAATTATTGCAAAAGACTTAGTGTGGGAGGGGGAGTGAGCGATGGCTCACATTTCTGGATAATTGCCCCCATTGTCCAGGTCAGGATGCGTTTGCAGTCATATTCTACATCTTTCTTCCGGACCACACAGAAGCGAAGTATGGAATCAGAACTCTTGGGCCAGCAATCAATCAACATATATTTAATGAGTGCCTACTATGTGCAAAGGTCTGTACTTGATATGCATTCTACCACCCTCTTACACATACCATCTTCAACTGCTCCCTGTCATCTTGCCCCATCTGAATCTTGCAATCTTGGGCCCCTCGTCCTCCCAGGGCAGCACAGGTCCAGTCTGGGCATCTGATCATTGCACCATGCATCATCCTAAGAGAAGACATTCTGAGCTTCCTCCACTTCCTCTAACTATGAACACGGGGCATAAGAAGGTCAGAAACAGGCTCAGAGAAGTTAAACAGTCTGCTTGAGGTCATATAGTGGGTTATCTGTGGATGCCAAGCCACTTGTCTCGGGTCCCTCCACCCTGCAGCCATACTGAGTGTGGAACAAGGGCTCCCTGGCATAATCCACCCATGAGACAGTCATGCCAGGAGGGGAGACTTTGAAGGTCATATACCTGTCATACCAGGGGAGTGCTTGGCAGCCGTCCTTTCCGGACCGCTGGAATTCATCCTGTAATAACTTGCCACACAAAACACACTTATCCCGTTTGCACTGGACCCTGTCCCAAGACGGGAGGGATAGTAAAAATGCCTCCTTGAGTACCACAGAGAGCACCCGAGTGTGCAGAGGCCTGGGGGTGTTTGTTCTGAGGAAATGCTGGACAAACCATGTGTCATCCAATGAAAGAGAGGAGGTAGAGAGCCTGGTGGTTCGAACGTCGGGGAGCGTGTCTGGGCATGTGGTAGGATCCAGGAAGGCTTGCAAGGATTTCCCGCCAAACTAATGAGGGTCCTGGCAGAGCTCCACTGTCACTGGCAGGAATCCTTGCTCTAATTGCGATCCAACCTTGGCTTTACTGGAGGGCATCAGCTTGTGAGTGAAGAGCCTTGTTCTCCTCAGAAGCTTTCCTGCACCACCTCTGTACCCTGGTGTAGGGTGCAGATCTGAGACACCTTGTATAGCATGTCACTAGGCTCACCAATGGCTCCTCTGCCCTCCACTTGCCCCACAATGCTTTAGATGTCCCCATGGAATAACCCCAATGAAGCCTCAACCTAAGCAGAGACAGCCAGGAGGGACCAGCTTCTCTCCTTCTGTGCAGCCCCAGCTGTGTGCTTCAGGGCTCCAGCCCAGTCTCTGTGCCACCCACCTCTTGGGGCTCTGATTAGACCTCAGACCATGCATGGTGCCTCCATCTTCCCAGGCCCATCCCTGATGCAGGTAGAGAGTATCAGCCAGAAGTGGAACATCATTGCTGGTGCTCCCAGCTGGACCTGGCAACATGGGGACCTGCTGTGTGGGGAGGGAGGGATCCCTGGGGCTGGCAGGTCTTCCACACTTAGGGAATATCTCCAGAATGAAGGACAATTCTCCACCTTACAGGGAATGACCAACATTTGATCAGCGTCTCATCTTGATAAAGTGGTTATAGTTCCTGCCTTTCCGTCATTCATTCAGCTACCCTGTGCTGGGCCCTGGGCTCAGCTGGGGGAAGCAAAGTAAACAGGAGACAGACCCACCCTCAAAATGTTTCTAGCCTCCTGGAGAAGACCTCACTCTCCCGTCCCCAAGCTGAAATAAGAATCATATTCTGATTCCGTCAAGAGTCACTGAATGCCTTCTTTGTGTCAGCCATTTTGGCCATCATTTGTAGGTATGTTAGCACAATAAAATCTCAATGAGCCCAGGAGGCAAGACAGTTTGGAAGAAACGGAGGGTGACATGTTAAACAATTTGCCAGAAACCACACATTTGGCAAGTAGAAGACTGAGATCCAGGGCGCAGAAAATCTTTGATAGGACATGAAAGTAGGAGATGGAGGTGGGAGGCTACTAACTGAAAAGGTTAACAAACCTTCTTGAGCCCCCATTTAATGTATCAGGTCCTGTGTCACCAGGCCAGAGACCTTCACTTTCATCCTGGCCACACTGCACCCAGGGAGCAAAGGCTCTTGCTAGGATGGGTGCCACTCAACTCCCTGCTTGCCAGAGAAGTTGTCCCATCCCCACCAGACAAGGGGAGGGAGCAGCGGAGGACCACCACACCCTCTGCATTTTTTTCAGGTAGCTGTCGCTGCAGAGCAGGGTGACACCTTCTACAAAGTGCATGGAGGTGGGCATTTGGAACGGCTTTCCAATCTGCACAGCTCTTTCCTTTCTGTCTGTCTCTCTTTCTTTTCTCTTTTTAAAAAAGAAAGCAGGGTCTCTATTGTATCCTATTGTGTACTGGCTGCCTGGCCGCTGATTTTTTCCGCCCTGTCTCATTAAGATGGATGGGGTTGCTGCCTTATTAATAATTGGGAAGGTTGCTCTTTGTTCCCTTTTCCTCTCCTCACTAACGAGGCCTGCTCCAGTGGCTCCATAAAGATGCTGGCAGCCCCAGGCACACCAGCACTTCCCTGTATACAGGGCTCAGGCTGCCCAGGCAGGTCCGATGGCCAAGCAGAGTGTTCACACATTCTCACCTCCAGAGCTCTAGAATCATAGGGAGACGCACTGGGAGTGTCATCCAGCCACCTACCCAGAGTCGTGCACAGGATGGATTTAAGAACCCCACATCCTAGTCTTAGATCTGCTCCTGGACCCCTCTGTTCTGCTCCCTCCTTTGCTTTCCTCGCCATGCCACCATTAGCTCTTTCTTGTGAGTCACTTATCCACTCTATTAGCAGACACATGCTGGTTATCCTCCTAGGGAGAAAGAGGATGCATTCTTTTGTTAGTTTATTCAATGCGGACTTTTTTGGAAGGTCTACAATGTGCCAGGAGCCAAAGCCATAGTGGTGAAGGAGGCAGAAAAGTTGCATTCTTGCCTTACTTTCTAAGTGGAGTGAGAGAATAAACACACACACACACACACACACACACACACACACACACACACAAGGTGTCAAGAAAATGTGAAGTGATATGGAAAAATTCAAACAGGACGATTCTATCTGGAGGGCTCAGATCAGGGAAGGTCTCTCAGAGGAAGTGACATTTCCCTTGAGACCTAAATTGCGAGTATAGGACAGACCCAACTCCTCCACAAGAGGGTAAAGGCCTCAGAGGCAAGGACTATGACATGTGAAACAATCCGGGAACAGGTAGGCATGGAGTTATGTGGGGTGACTCTTAGCTGGACTTGGCTAGAGGTTTCAGGAGGGCCAGCTGGAGAAGAGGTCGCAGAGTGTTCCAGGCGGGGGAAGGCTGGAGTGAGGAAAGAACACAGCCTACTCATGAGACAGTGAGGGGTGCAGGCAGATCATGTAATCATCACCTACCCCTTTGTCCTAAGTTTCTGTAACTGATGTATCTGGGTGCCTGACCATCTTCACTTTTCCTCACTCCCAACCCTGCCCTTCTCATTCCAGATGTATGGGACCTCATTCCGGAGGAACAACCTCTGTGGGCCTGTTTAGCCTCTGGATTCTTCTTGGTTAACCCCCCCACTCTGTGGCTGTGGAGCCCAGCTGAACACAGAGGAATCACATGGGAGGA